>NC_073387.1:33807785-34133535 GCF_028641065.1 Leucoraja erinaceus | reverse complement strand
CTTGATTATGGGGCAGTAAATCCATGAGAAGTGTTTTTGAGGACACAGCGTTTTGAGCTCTTGCCCATACTTCAGATTTTATGCAGCTGCCTCTGCAAGCACACCTTAGGTCCAGAACATTTCACCTTTCGCAGTATAAAATCCTAGAGATAGATTTATAAACAATTTGTCATCTTTCGTACTTGGAAACTTAGATTTGTCTTCAATGCTCACTTCCTGAGTCTTCAAAGCTTTCCCATCATCTACAAAAAACACATCAGCAGAGCCCTGGACTGCTCTTCACGTGGTTGTACATATGCAGCTCAACCGACACTCCCCATTTGATTGGGAACCAGTTCCACCACCACCCTGAACATCCATTGCTTACACTGTATGACACAGGGGCTGCAGTATATATTATCCACAATGACACCAGGTTACTCCAGCAGCACTTCCCAAACCCATGACCTCTATCTCCATGAAGAACAAAGGCGACAAGCACAAGGGAACACTGTGTATTGCAGGTATTACAGGTTCCTCCCTAAATCACACACCGTCTTGACTAGAGAAGATAGAACTGTACACGCAGGGGCAGGCCCATTGGCCCATAATGTCTGTGCTGAACATAATGTCAAGGCAAACATTTATCCGCCTGCACATTATCAATATCTCTCCATTCTCTGCATATCCATGTGCTTATCCAAAAGTCTCTTAAATGTTAATATCGTATTTACCACCATCATCCCTGGCAGTGTGTTCCAGATACCTATCATCCTCTGTGTAATACCAACTTGCCCTGCACATCTACTTTATATTTCACACCTCTCACCTTAAAGCTATGCCCTAAAACATTTGATATTTTCATCTTGAGAAATAAGTTCATGACAATTGATGCAAATTGATGCAAAAGTTAACACTTACATTAAAAACAAATGCACTCCTGTCAATATAACTGTGCAACCAAATAATTTGTTTTGTTTCTAGGAATAAAATCTGTGGGAAATGTCTATTTCAGTATCATGGGTTCTTATGCATTCAATCTTTTGAAAATGATTTAGTTGTTCATATGTGATAATGTGCATAAATATGCAATCTGTGAAACTAATAATTCATAAAAAGCAAATTGTATATAGAGGTTTCCATTGTGAATGTCACACCCTTCCTTGTGAAGACGTCAGAATATATGTGGGATGAAGGGAAATTAAAAAAGCCTGCCTGAGGCCTGGCTTGGTGTGAACAGTGAGAAACAAGACTAGCTGCCAAAAGAGTTGCAAGACTTTATTTCCCAGCTGCAGAAGTCACAAAGGAAACACGCCAGGTTTTGATGGTGAGAAATACTTCCATTTGTTTTGCTCATCTAGTTACTGACAGTAGCTGAATCATTCCTAGCCCAACTTATCCTGAATTTTAAATGTAGAAAATATAAAGATCCATATCACTGACCCTCAATACAACGTATGTGGAGTTGATGAGTTGATTGCAGAAGCAGGTTGGTGGAAACCCGTTGAAAATGACTTTAGCCCTAACTCTTATCCACAAGCATTTCTAGCAAACACAAAGTGCTGGAGGAATTCAGCAGGTCAGGCAGCAACTGAGGAAGGAATTGACTGGTAACATTTCAGGTCAGGGCCCTTCTTCAGATTGATTGGAGAAGGAGAGAGAGAGCTGGAAAAAGGAGGTGGGAGCATGACAAGGCCTGGTAAATAATGTGGATACAAGCAAAGATCTTATGCTATAAGATCTTTGGATACAAGTGGGGGTGGGGGAGGGGGTGGAGGCAGGTGTTGATTGGCAGACATGTGGCGTAAGTGACAAAAGCTAGAGGAGAAAAGGAGAAAAAGGTATCAGATGAGGAGAGGAGGAGTGAAATGTAAAGCTGATGGAAGGACATGGGTGAAAGGGGACGTGGGAGGAGAAAGAGGGGGTGGAAAGGGAAATGGATGACTCGGGAATAGAAGATGAGTGTACAGGGGAGGGGAATAGACCTGGATGAGGATGATGGGTGATACTGCGGGAAATAGGAGCACACCAGGATGGGGATGGGTGTGGGGGCTCAGGAAGGAAAGAGGGGGCAATAGGGGTATCACTTGAAGTTGGAGAATTCAATTTTCGTACCATTGGGTTGGAAGCTACTCTGGTGGATATGAGGTATTGCTCCTTCAGTTTGTATGTGGCCTCACTCTGGCAACGGAGAATACCAAGGACAGAAAGAACACTTTGGGATTGGGAAGGGGAATTAAGATGGCTAGCAACCAGGTGATCAGGCATGCCTTAGAAGACAGAGCAGGAGTGTTTGGTGAAATCATCACCCAGTGTAGACGAGGCCACACCGGGAGCAGTATCAAATGCAGTAGACAATGTTTGAAGAGATGCATGTGAACTTTTGTCTCATCCAGAAGGACTGCTGGGGATCCTGGATGGAAGTGAGAAATGGGAACATTTCTAGTTTGGCTTTCACAAAAAAAAGGTTAATTTATATTTCTCTCCCTTTCTGGTATTGCAAAGATCCTGCATTCAAAGTTCAAAACTTGCAATCATGTTATGTTAGATAGAGTGTGTTCTGTTTATTGTATTATGTTCTCCCTACACGGTGTAGTTTAGAGTAGATTAAGAGTGGCCAGATCAGCATTCATTAGGATGGCATTGCTTCTGGAAATTAATCTAAAACTATCCACAACTGAGAACAACACGATTTCCCCGAATAAGTATGATAAATGGGCCCATCAAAAGGCAGATATATTTTTTGGCCCAGGGACTAAATGGATCAAACAGTGAGCCAAAACAGTCCTGTATCTGCCAATGGTTATAATCAGAGCAAGCTCAGGCAGATTGTGAAAACTACTTTGATCTTTAAACTCAAAACATGTCACAGAATTACTTGCCACTAACAGTGGTATCTTTCTCTTAATCGGTTGAAACATTTTAAAAACTTTTACACATAATCAAAGTGGTTATGACCACCCGTAATCACAGGGATGATTAAAGGTACCCAGTTCCCATTGCAGCTCGAGAACCATGTATTTTATAATATGCTTTGTTCCATGCACACTCTTGGCCTCCTTCTGCAACTGCACCAATTCCCTTTATCATAAAGTTATTTTGGTCTGCAGCTCCACTTTATCCGCAACATTCATTACTTTAACAACAGATTATTTTCCTTACTTCTGACATTATAGTTCACGAACTTCAATAGCTCTTAAATCCAATGTTATCCTTCCACCCCATTCCCTTTCCTGACCTTCTCACTCCCTGTAATCCCACCATTTACCGTGTTTTCATATTCCTCTTATCATCCCCTGTCTGATCCCTAATAATCTGTTCTCAGCAGAAATCTCACTTTAATCCCCCTCTGTTCGTATCATAATGAACTCCAAGCCTGGCATGCTCGTGGACATTTTTGCTGTGTTAACCTCCATACCCATTTCTTGGCCAAGGAACTTTACTTGAGATTGTGGACCCTTTCTCCCATCTCCAGAATTCCCAATCCACATAGGCACCTCTTTCTGGCCTTTCACCTTATTCAGATTCCTCTATATCGATGAGACAAAGGGTGAATCAGACGACCACTTCACTGAACATTTGGACTCTGTCTGCAAGAGCCTACTGGAGCTGTTGGTTGCGAGTCATTTTAAGTCCCCTTTCTATCCCCATACTGACCGGGCTTCCCTCAGCCTCCTCCACTGCCAGAGAAAGGCTACATGCAAACTGAAAGAACATTTTCCACTTGAATAGCCTACAACCCAATGCAACATACCATATGACCCAATGTTATGAACATTTAATGTTTCAAGTAACCCTCCTTCTCATCAATCCAGCTCCAGCTCCCCACTCCCTGGCACATGCCTTGCTTTCCACACCTCTGCTCCAGTCATCTAGTTCCTTTCCCCTCCTCCACCATCCACTCACCAACCTTTCCCTACCCTGACCTGATAAGCATTATCCAGCATTTTCTGTTCTTACTTCAGATCTCCAGCTTTTGCTTTTCATACATGAGAGCTAGTATAGATTGTTTATATATCTCCTGCAACCTTTCTAAACATGGCAAGAAATTTGTTAACTTCTCTATACTATAGCTTGTGGTCCATGAGCGCCTCCGTCACACCGTCGAAAGCAGCCGCGGTCTCAGCGTCCCACACTAAGTCACGTGGCTTACCGGCCAGGCACTGAAACAAAGGCCGCATGATCCGGGCCGCCGCCGGCACGAAGTGATGGTAAAAATTAACCATACCAATTAACTCCTGCAGCCCCTTGATGGTGAGTGGCTGAGGAAACTGCCGAAAAGCCTCCACCTTAGCGGGCAGAGGTGCAGCGCCCTGTGAGGTGACGTGGTGGCCCAGGAAGGAAATAGAACGGAGGCCAAACTGACACTTTTTATTTTTTTAATTATTTCAAAAGCTTTATTCAATTATTAAAAAATAATATTTACACTACAATAAAACAAACCAAAACCCTCCACCATAATACAATACAAACAAATAGCCTAAATAAACTATTATACAACTATGTTACAATCCTTATTGAGGAATGCATAATAATAATAATAATAATAACTTTATTTGTTAAGCACCTTAAAAACAACCAAAGCTGACCAAAGTGCTGTACAGAAAAAAGAAAACAAGCAAGACATCATAAAACAGGCAGAACAACAGTACATATAACTAACACGAGGCGCATAAATTACATACAAAAATCCAAACAATAAATTAAAAAACATAAAACACGAGTACGAACAACGCAGCAAAACCAAGCAAATAAAGTTAATAAACAATCAACACCTCACTGGTCTACAAAGGCCATGGAGAATAGATATGTCTTCAGGAGTGACTTAAAAACAGCTAGAGAAGGGGCCTGTTTAACGTGCAGAGGCAATTCATTCCACAATCTCGGAGCCGACACAGCAAAGGCACGGTCCCCTCTGAGCTTCCGCTTAGTCTTTGGCTCAATCAGGAGCAGCTGATCATACAACCCCCTGTGGTGCCCAACGGTCCTGGAAATACCCCAGGGTGTCCGTGGACAGGGTTATTCCCTTTCTAATCCCACCCGGGTGCGGACGTATCCCCGGAAAAGGGGCAGACAGCCGGCTCGAGAAGAGCCGTCCACCGCCTGGCGCCGTGACTCGCGGATGGCCAGCTTGGCCAGGCCCAGGAGCAACCCAACCAGGACATCTTCAGCCCTACCCTCTCCTCTACGCACAGGGTGTCCAAAGATGAGGATGGCATTTGAAAAATGCAGCCAGAAGGCAAGGAGCAGCCCCTTTATGTATTCAAACAGTGGCTGCAGCCTCACACACTCCATGTACACGTGGTACACAGACTCCTCCAGCCCGCAAAAGTGGCAGGCGGCTGGCGAGGCTGTGAACCGCGAGAGAACCAGGTTGCAGGGAACTCCTCGGTACAATACCCTCCACCCCAGGTCCCCAATGTAGAGGGGAAGTGCAGGGTGTGGAGGAGGAGCCCATGCAGGACACGTCTCCTTGCATCTCGGAGGGAAGTGAAGGGTGTCGAGGAAAGGCGGCTCAAGTTGTGTGGGACCAGCTCCCGGGAAGAATTATGGCGCTTGGGTCCAATGAATACTTCCGGTTTGCTCAAACGCAAGTACTCCACACGTTTGAGCCCCCAACACCCGGTGGGGTGGGACAAGGGTCAGCTGCTCTCATGCCCGGGCTGCCGACGGAGGGAGGGGGGGGCCAGGTGACGGCAACCATGTTCCAGACTCTCAACAAGTCCCTGTAGAAGCCGGGCATCCACATCAGGATGGCACGGCTGACGCCCACCATCGGGATCCACGTACCTTCTTGAAGGCAACGGCCCGGTTGGAAAAGGTGTGCCGCCTGCGCGTGCTACCTGGGAGGATGCTCTGTGTACAGGTATCTCCGCAGGGTCCTGAGGCGGAGAGCCGCTAACTTGGTGCGAGTGCACACCAGCGAATGACCGCCCTCATCGATCGGGAGACTGCAGAAACCCAGTGCTTTCCGTTGCCCCAGAAGAAGTCCACCAACTTCTTCTGGATGATCCCAGCAAAGGTGGCTGATGGGGCCAATGTGGTCAATGTGTACCAGAGCATGGAGGCCAGGAGTTGGTTAATGACCAACACCCTGCCCCGGTAGGAAAGCACTCTGAGGAGACCCGCCCAGCGTCCCAGCCGGGTGACGACTTTCATCTCCAGCTCCTGCCGGTTTGCCAGCCAGGTCTCCGCAACGGGACTCAGGTAGACTCCCAGGTAGAGGAGGTGCGCGGTACTCCATATGAAAGACCTCATCTCCTCCGGGAGGGAGTCCACCTGCCAGGGACCCGCCAAGAGTCCAGAACATTTTCCCCAGTTGATCCTGGCAGAGGTGGTGGCCGAGAAGACTCGTTGGCATTTACACATCCGCTGCAGGTCGACGGGGTCGGTGACCATGAGGAGCACGTCACTGGTGTAGACCGAGAGGACCACCTCCATGCTCGCGTAGAACCATGCCCGTCAACCTCCTCCGAAACAGACTAAGGAATGGCTCCATGCAGATGGTGTACAGTTGGCCTGACATGGGGCAGCCCTGACGTACTCCTCTGCGGAAGGGAATGGGGCCGTTAAAAATCCGTTTACTTTCACGAGGCGCTCTGCAGCGGTGTATAAAAGCTGGATCCGGGACACAAAGTGCGGTCCGAACCCAATCGCCCGCAGAGACCTCAACAGATACTCGTGATCCACCCTGTCAAAAGCCTTCTCCTGGTCGAGGGAGACAAAGGCAGTGGGTACACGGTCTCCTGGGCCAAGTAGACCAGGTCCCGTACCAGATGGATATTGTCCTGGATGGACCAACCCGGGATCATGTAAGACTGGTCAGAGTGGATCACTTGGGCCAGTACTGGGCCCAGACGGTTGGCCATTGCCTTGGCAAAGGCCTTGTAGTCGGTACAGGCGAGGGAGACCGGGCACCAGTTTTTTTAGATGGCGGAGATCGCCCTTCTTTGGCAGAAGGACCACGACAGCCCTCTGCCAAGACAGGGGCATCTCTCCGGTCGCCAGGCTCTCCCTCAGTACCATGGTGTAGTCCTCCCCCAGGATCCATCAGAAAGTACGGAGGAACTCTGCTGTCAGTCCGTCCAGGCCAGGGGATTTGTCACTTCGGATCTGATGGAGGCTGCGGTCTAATGTCAGGGGGGCATCCAGACGCTCGACACCCTCCAGGTCGACCATGGCCAGACCTTCCCACAGATCACTGCTCTCGTCCCTGGTGAGAACAAGGTCCCATAAAAGGAATGAACTGCTGCGTTGATGTCCTCTGGTTCAGTGATGGTAGAGTCATTGTCAGCGAGCAGGTCCACTAACTGCTGTCGGACTCCCCGCCACTTCTCCAGTGAATAGAAGAAGGGTGAACCGCAGTCCAAATCGTGGAGCAATTGGATACGCGACCTCACATACCCGCCTCGGGATTACTCTAACTGTAGCTCCTTCAGCTTGTCCTTCTTCTCTTGGTATCCCCTCCAGAGGATCGTGTCCCCGACGGTCTGACTTAGACGTGAAACCAAATCGAGCAGCTCGCTCCCGAGCTGTCTGATCTTGGAATCGTGTCTAGTGATCTTGGTCGACCCTCTAGTGTACTCCTGACAGAAACTCCGGATGTGGGTCTTGCCCACATCCCACCATAGCCGCAGGGAGTGAAATTATCCCCGTTTCCCCTTCCAGGTATTCCAGAACCTCTCAAACGAGTCCCAGAAGCGGCGATCCTCCAGCAGCCGGTTGTTAAAGTGCAAATACGCGGACCCTCCCCTCGTGCGCAACGGGGTAAACTCCGCCCACACCAGGTGGTGGTCCGAGCACGGCACCTGCAGCATGGAGGCCGCTGAGACGCGGGAGACATACGGCCCGAGAAATGCACAGGCGGTCGATGCGAGACCGATGGGCCGATGTTGGGCTCGTTCGGTGGCCTTGATGAACTCGCGGATCTCCTCCACTGGAATGAGTGGAGTGTCATCAGGGGGAGCGAGAACATCCATTGACTCATTGTGCCCGTGGTCCTGAAGCCACTGGAACAGCACCTGGAGGTGCGCGCAGTGTTCCTGGTGGGAGCGGCTGGTGATTTGAATTTCGTCCAAGTACACGAACACGAACTCCAACCCCCGACCCACCATATCCATTAACCGCTGGAAAACCTGCGCGGCGTTCTTTAAACCAAACGGCATCCGCAGCCACTCAAATATGGAGATATAGGGTGATGATGGTGGTCTTGGGCACATCATCGGGGTGGACAGGAATCTGGTGGTAGCCACGCACGAAATCCACCTTTGAAAAAAAGGTAGCACCGTCCAGGTGGGCTGTGAAGTCCTGAATATGCGGGATTGGGTAGTGATCTGCGGTCGTGACAGCGTTCAGGCGTCGGTAATCCCCACACGGTCTCTACCCCCGAGATGATTTGGGAACCATGTGTAACGGGGATGCCCGCAGGCTGTCGGAGTGCCGCACAATCACTATGTCCTCCATTTGGCAGAACTCCTCCTCAGCGAGCCGCAGCTTGTCGGGCGGGAGCCTGCACGCCGTGCATGCAGTGGGGGACCGGCAGTAGGGATATGATGGACCACCCCATGCTTAGGGATGGCCGTGTGAAATCAAGGGGTCAGGAGCTCTGGGAATTCGGCTAGTAATGAGGCATATGCTCCGCCCCCATCCATCACGGATCTCACGTGCGGGCTGGATGGGGGCGCGGGGACACAGGCCAAGGGGACTCCGGAGGCACGAGGTGCCAGCCACGCACGCCACCATTAAAGAATGGGCCCTCAGAAAATCGGCGCACAGCAACGGCAGGGAAATGTCCGTGATGGTGAAAGCCCACAAGTAATGACAGGAGTCGAGGATGAAGGACGGAGGGAGGATGCTCAGCACAGCCCCGGTGTCCACCAGGAAGCGAAGTGCGGAATGGCGATCCCGGACATAGAGGCGATGGTTCTGGCCGACCGCGATAGCCTCCACTGGCGATCGGCCGAGGCACTTCCCAGAAACGAGCAGGGTGCACGGCATCGACGGGCCTCTGCACCCCAGCTTTGGTGGTAGTAGCACCACTGGCGTTTACTGCGGACTCCGGCAGGTGGCTGCGGCGCAGCGATGGCAGCACAGGGCTGGACATCCCTGCGAGGCTGCTGGTGCGAAGGTGCAGACACCCGGCTGATGGATCCACCGTCCTGCTGCTTGGCAGCCCACAGCTCGTTGACCCGTTCAGCGAGCTGCAGGGGGTCAGCAAAATCCGAGCGAGCAAGGAGCAGGCGGATGTCGTCGGCATCTGCTTGTGGAAGGCCTGCTCAAACAGCAGGCAGGGCTGATGGCCATCCATCAGTGCGAGGATCTCGATCATCAGCGCAGACGGCTTACGATCTCCAAGGCCGTCCATATGCAAAAGGCGGGCTGTGCGATCACGTCGACTGAGCCTGAAAATGCAGAGCAGCAGCGCCTTGAGGCCCTCGTACTTGCTGAACGCGGGCAGATTCTGCAGGTAAGGCAGCAATCTGGTGGCAGTCTCTTGACGGAGTGCCCCAACCACGTTAAAAACCACGGGTGGGCTCCGCGACAAATTGGGCCTCAATGTGGGTGAACCACAATTGATGCTGTACCACCCAGAAAACATGCAGTTTCAGGCCCACCGCATTTTGCTGGGCGGGCTGAGCATCGAGGTCTTCGGCAGCGTTCATAATCGGGATCCAAAATAACGATCGGACCAGCGGGGTCACCACTTTGGCGAGACAGGCAGGTTGAGTAAAACAATTTTTATTGTTGAACAACTAACAAGTTAGAGTACTCAGAAACCACGTGCCGGATCAGCCAACTGTATAATAGCTCCTGCTATCGGGAGGAGCGCTGGCGACTGAGGAGAAAAGCCCGCGAACACACACCCGCTGTCACGTGATGGCGCCCACCAATAACGAGCGTTCGCACTTCCCCAAGCCACCACTAGATGCTACTACAATGTTCCCCTTTCCATGAATTAGGCAATGCCTCTGCTGTCCAATTATAATATTTTTACAACACTAACATAATGAAAGTCCACAAAACGAAATACTGTACCTTGTTATGCATGTGAACATTATGTCCTCTACATGTTTACTGAAGATGAAAAGCTGGACTTTTTCAAATTCTGGGCATATTCTGAAGATCAGAGAGTGACATTTACTTTGACATTTTATACATCATTGCCAAGAACTCCAGTCATTTTACTCACCATTAAATCTACGTAATGCTTTGACATTTCTTTGATCCCTTCTTATAAGTGCGTTGTCATTCATTCTGTTCTATTTTCAGGTTAATTTTTCTAACTGCTGCAAGGTCTTGCTCCAGGTGTGACCATGTAAAGGGCCTGTCCCACTGACACGATCTTTCAGCGACTGTCTCCGACCTTCAAGCTCGAGGGCACTCACCTGTAAAACCTCGAGCTGGATCAATCGTCAGCGATGATACCACGAGCTGGATCGACCAACCGCACACACACACACACACACACACACACACACACCGCAAAGACGGGGGCCAGGGAAAGCGGGGGAGCGCTGTCTGAAATTCACACCCGTGATGTACAGGAATGTAAAAGACAGCTGCACAGTGTACGGTAAGCCCTTTAGAGAAGGCGGAGGGGAGAGGGGGTGGGAAAGAAGGTGAGAGAGGGGGAGAGAAGGGGAGGGAAGGGGAGAGAAGGGGGGCGGAAAAGGGGGATAGAAGGAGTGGAGACACTTTTAAGAAGCCAGCCAACTCATAATAAAGTTTAGCGGGCATTTTTACTTACTGGTCAGTTTTCCTTGGTCTTGAAAACTCCAATGAGCCAATTAAAATGCCCAGTCAGCGAAGGAGATTGCCTACGGCTGCCCTCGACTGCCTGTAACTACATAGCAACCCCACTCCACTGCACTACGAGTTCAAAAGAACCATGCCGACCAATTTTTACTCGCGGAAGATTTATCAACATGCTGAGAAATTTTCCTCGACTAAACTGAGGCCGCAAGTATTCGGGAACTTCGCTCGAGCATGAAGGAGAGTTCCAGTGACCTCATAGGACATCCTAGGACCTCCTGTCAACCATGCTGCGAGTTTGAGTCGAGGGCAAACTCGTCTGAACTCGCAGATTAAGTCGCCGCAGTAGGACAGCCCCTTAACTGAGCTTTAACAGGATTCATACTGAAGACAAAAAATTGACAAGTGAAAGACTTGGACCTGTGACTCATGACTGAAACGTGGTGAGTACCTATCTGAAAAGATTTCACTTCAGCAAAGAACATTATTTTGGCACAATGTGCTTAGGATGTACATAGTGTACCTTAACAAAAGCCAGACATTCAAGCAAATGCAGAAAAGGGAAAAACACAATTTTAAATTTCTCCTGCTACTACCCATTGCCTGTCCTAGTGTCACTGCTGAGCTGCAAAGAATTGAATTTCCACGAGAGGATTGACATTGGAAAAAAGCCCACAAATTAAGGGGGATTTATTTAGAAACCTGCTGCTCTATTATTCTGCAAACACTTGAATTAAAAAATCAACTTGTTTTTGCAAGATAATGTTCTAGAAGATGATTGAATGAATTTTGCAAGATAATGTTCTAGAAGATAAAGGTATTGGAAACAAAATCAAGAAAAGAAAAATTGAAAGGTGATTTTTTTCCCACAGGAACCCACATACATAATTCTGACAAGGGAGGGGGGGGGGGGGGTAGATTATACTTGAAGATGGCTGGGTTTCATATTTCAACTGAGTGAGAGGGGAGAGATTTAAGAGGGACCCCTGGGGCAGTTTTTTCATTTACAGGGTTTTCTGTTTACATTCGAAGCCAGGTGAAGCTATAGAAGTCAATACAATTGTGACTTTCAAAGGACATTTGGACTGAATGAAACAAAGCGTTTGAAGGAGTATGGGTCAAATGTGGGAAAATGGATTTCGCCCAGAATATCAATTTGGTTTCAATGGAGAAATTGGGCTGAAGAGCCTGTTCCATGCTCTAAACTTACATGACTCATACATACTGGGAGAGTCTAGAATCAGAGGTCATTGCCTCAGAATTAAAGGAAGTTATTTTAAGAAAGAGATGAGGAGGAATTTATTTAGTCAGAGGGTGGTGAATCTGTAGAATTCTTTGCTAGAGGCTGTGGCCAAGTCAATGGATATTTTTAAGGCAGAGATAGATAGATTCATGATTAATACGGGTGTCAGAAAATATAAAGGGTAGAAATTCATCCTCGTTGTACATGTTAAATTTCCATCGTGCATTCCGAGGGCATGATAATCTCTATCGTAGTAGTGGTGGGCATGGATGTTTTGTATTCTTTCAAAATTTAATAGATTGGAGGGTGGAAAATGTGTCCCCACTGTTGAAAATGGGGAGAGAAATGAAACAGGGAACTATGGACTGAATAGCCTAACATCAATAGTAGACAAAAATGCATTTTCTCACTGGTGGCAAATCTGTGGAATTTTCTACATCTGATGTTTGCAGAAGCCAAGTCACCAACTGCATTTCAAAAGGAGAGAGATGGATTTCCAGCCAAAAATGGGTGAAGGAGTATGGGGAGAGAATAGGAATAAGATATTGAGATAAAGGATCACGCATGCTTGCATTGATTGATAGAACAGGCTTAGTCCAAATGCCTTCCTGCTAGTTTTTAAAAAAATGTTTCTACGTTGTTAGGTTGCTGTTTTATATGTTTTCAAATCCTGTTTCAGTGAATTCACTATTGGAAATAGTGTAAGAGAACAAGTGGTACATTTCTTTTCCAATGTATGCAAACAATTACAAATTACGAACTGTTTATGTTTTATACTTTCTTTCTTGATTATGAGTGATATGATGGTGAATGTGGAATTCATTGCCATCGAAGGCTGTGGGGCCAAACCAATGGCTATTTTTAAGGCAGAGATAGATAGATTGTTGATTTGTATGGGTGTCAGAGGTTATGGGGAGAAGGCAGGTGAATGGGGTTTTGTGGGAGAGATAGATCATCCATTATTGAATGGTGGATTAGACTTGATTGGCTGAATGGCCAAAATCTGTTTCTATCACATGAACCTATGGTATAAAGATTTAAAAAACATTTTCAATTTTTTGCAAACTTTCGGATTCAGGTTTGTTTATTGTAAAATACACCAGGGTACATTGAAATGTCTTGTTCACATGAAGCTCAGGGAGTACACATACATTTATAATTAATACAATAATAAATACAATGAAAAAGCAAACAAGCAGAATCGTGCAAAGATCGTATTGTAATCAGAAGTATTGCAAAAATAAATACCAAAGTGCAATAACATAATGAGGTAGAAGTACGAATAAGAGTATGTGATAACAACTCCAGGAAGTAAGGTTGAGATAGGTGATTGGTTCAGGAATCTATAGCAGTGGGGAAGAAGCTGCTCTTAAGTCTTGATATCCGAGGTCTTTCTTACTTTGAGTTGTCTTGGACCAGAGATGCACAAGAGTAAGTGGGAGTTGCGTTTTTCAAGGTGACTTTGAGCAATCGATTCTTTTTCTCTGCCTGCTTGAAGATTTTTTTGTGAACAGGCCTTGAAATCTTATTGGATCTCTGGCACAGCAAACATAATAATCCAGCTGCAGGATTGTCTTTGAGAACCATATTTTTGCTGGTATGTAGTTTGGTTTCTTATCTTATTTTATCACCTTGATGGTATAAGATGGAGGATTTTTTTAAAGAATGGATCCAGTTATTTTGATGAAAGATACATGATAAGCTCCAGCCCTTGTTCCCCAGTGGAGCTGCTGGAGATGGAGCTGGAGCTGCTGGAGTTGGAGATCGGTAGTAAGTAGCCCCAGCCCTAACCCCAGCTTCAACCCCAGCCCAAACCCCAGCCCCAGCCCCAACCCCAGCCCTAACCCCAGCCCCAGCCCCAACGCTAGCTCCAGCTCCAACTCCAGCCCCAGCTCCAACCCCAGCCCCAGCCCGAACAATAGCCCTAAAGATAGGTTTCGTCTTCTCCATCACGTGATGCTCCCAAACTTGATCATCTCCATTATGCTGAGTCATATCCGTCACATGAGTATTTTGTGCTCATAATGTGTAAAAAATACAATAATGACCATAATTATCAATTATCTATAGATTTTTAAAATTGTGTGTGGGTGTGTGGGTTTGTGTGTGTGTGTGTGTGTGTGTGTGTGTGTGTGTGTGTGTGTGTGTGTGTGTGTGTGTGTGTGTGTGTGTGTGTGTGTGTGTGTGTGTGTGTGTGTATGTCATTTTGCATTTGAAACGTATCTCTTCGAAAACCAGATGCAAAATCGTGGAGATTTTTACATATTTCAGTAGGGATTTAACTTATGATTTCAGAAATCCACTCCTCTCCAGATTTGGTTAATTATTTCCCCAGATTTTGAATAAAATTGTTCACAAAATATCAAAAAAATTAAAAATCAAACTGCTGCATGAGTCACGGTGCCATCTCACAGTTGTCCAATCACAATGGATCTCATTAACATATGCTATGACATCACAATGGGACAGGGGTGGATGATTGGAACCTTTCCATGGTCCCACTAAAATCAAACTGCTGCATGAGTCACAGTGCCATCTCACAGATGTACAATCACAATGGATCTCATTTACATATGGTGCGAGATCACACCCCCTCCTTCCCCCCCTTCCACCCCGTGACTTTCCCCCACTCCCCCTTCTCTCTCCCCATTTCCTCTCTCCCTCCTCCTCTCTCTCCCCTCCACTCTCTGCCCTTCCACTCTCTCCCTCTCTCCTCTCTCTCCCCTCCACTCTCTCTCCACCTCTCCCCTCCCCCTGTTCCTCCCCCTCTCCTCTCACCTCCCCCTCTTCCCCTCTCCTCTCCCCTCCCCTTCTCCCACCCCTCTCTACCCCCCTTATCCTCTATCTCTATCTCTATCTCTATCTCTATCTCTATCTCTCTCTATCCATCTATACATAACTGAAACTTGTTATCTTGTTATCTTGAACTTGTTATCTTCCGGTTTTGCGGTCATTCTATTTGCGCAAAAACAGTTCATGATAGCGCTACAATTTTTCACCAGTTCACTCACCGTTCTCCTATGCTCCGAGTCCACCAAGATTCTTTCCGGTTGGTTGAATGTCGTCAAAGCGAAGTTTAAAAATCTTAAAAATCGCGCGTGCGCATATCGATCTCTTCTTCTGCCTTCCAGCAAGATTGGTTTCTTCTCCTGTCACTCCCCGGGATGGTCCGCTCCTTCCTGCGCCATCGCGTCTTTACTAGAGCTGAGAAAGGCCGGCGGATGTCTCCAACCAGCCATAATATTCGGAGGCACCGGAAGCGGCCCGACCCGGCCTGGGAGATGTTACCAAACAGAAAGCAGAGAGTCTGATCCTGGCGGAGGAGAGCGCCCAGCACCAACTGTGATTCCCAAATGCACTGTCATCGCAACGCCCTGCAGCTCCAGCTCCTTCCCCTCTGGTCCCCCTCGCTGCCTCATGCCCCCTCCCCCATGATACCCCCCTCTACCCCGTGGCTCTTCGCCCGTCTTTTCTCTGAGATATCCACCCCCCACCTGCCCACACGCCAGCACAGCTGTTGCTGCTGGTGCTTCTGGGTCGAACCGAGGATCCGCGCCGATGGCTAATGCTCCTCCGTGGCATGCAAGAAGGGAGAGGAACGGCAACTTCGAGATCCTGGGGAGGGAGAGTGGAGGAGGAGAGGGGATAGAGGGAGAGGAGGGAAGTAGGGAGGGGAGAGGAGTTATGGAGGGAGTGACTGAGGGTAGGGGAAAGAAGAGGTGTGGGAGTTATTGGGGAGGGTAGGAGGAGATGGAAAGAAGAGGGAGGAGGTGAGGAGGGAGAGTGGGAGAGGAGGGGGAATACAGGGAGAGGAGGGGGGAGTAGAGGAGGGGGGAGTGGGGGAGGTAGGGGGGGTGGGGAATAGAGGGAGAGAAGGGCAGTGGGGAGGTGATAAGGGATAGTGGGGGGGGGATAGGAAGAGGTGAGCAGTGGGGGAGGTAGGGGTTAGAGGGATAGGAGGGGGGAGGGAGGGGAGAGGGGTTATGGAGGGAGGGAGGGAATGACTGAGGGTACGGGAAAGGAGAGGGAGAGAGAGGTGGGGGAGGGATTAGAGGAGGGGACGAGGAGAGGGGAAAGAAGAGGGAGGGTGAAGAGGAGGGGGAGAGAGTGCTAGGGATGAGGGGAAATGAGCTGCGTCTGTGCAGTTGGGGGCTATTGGTTAGCGATGGAATATTGCATTGGGGGACAAAACCTCCTGTGTGACAAGGACCCTACTTAGTCTAGTTAATATTAAACGTTGCTTTAATAGTCAACTCTATACTACTGGAAATCAAAACTGGTGGGAAGTTCAGTGCAAGCCATTAAAATCTGGATAAGGGACGATACAAAAAATGGGTTGAGAAACATAGAAACATATAAAAAAAGGTGCCGAAGTATGCCATTCAACCCTTCAAACCAGCACCGCCATTCGATATGATCATGGCTGATCATGCAGGATTAGTACCCTTATCCTTTGATTCCATTAGCTCTAAGAAATATATCTAACTCTCTCTTGAATAAATCCAAAGAATTGGCCTCCAGGGCCTTCTGGCAGAGAATTCCACAGATTCACAACTCTGGCTTAAAATGTGTTTCCTCATCTCAGTCCTCAGTTTGAGGTAGAAAAAGTTCTGATCTTGAATGGTGGAGCAGGCTAGAAGTGCCTGATGGCTACTTGTTCCTAATTTTTTAATGTTTTTATCACATACTGGATCTGGTCTCTAACAGGAAAAGGTTTCATTAACTGTTTATAAAAGAGATGGTTTTATTAGGGGATTTTAACAGTTTTAATACATAATTCCTCTAATTGTAGAATATTGAAGATATTTGAATAATCATAGTGATTCTCTAACAGAAATGATAACAGCAACAGTGAATTACAGTACGTGACACAAATTAACAGTTTGCAAAGATGTAGCACAATTTTTGCTATTATAATTTGATGTTATAATTGAAACATAGAAAATAGGAGAAGGCTGTTTGGCCCTTCAAGCCAGCACCTCCATTCAATATGATCATGGCTGATTATCCAAAATCAGTGCCCCGTTCCAGCTGTTTCCCCATGTCCCTTGACTCACTTAGCCCTAAGCTAAATTTCTCTCTTGAAAATCCATATTAATGTGCAGAATTGGTTGAAAAAGAAACTTTTGTCATTATTTACTTAAAGGGGATATTTGGATGTGCTTTTGTAAGTACCTTAACTGACCTAGGAACATTTGAAAATACCTCAAAACATAACACACTAGACCATGTGGCCGTGGTTGCATGCATGAAACACAGCATGTAATTCTGCATGTGGATTATATGGCACTTTAGAAATCCAGTTCATGTGACCTTAACAAAACTTTTGAGAGTAGAATACAGCGTGTATAATTGGTATAACTACTTCATGGAACAGAGTACAAAAGTGATTAAAGTAATGGATTAGTATTTGGAGGTCCAGATTAACCAGTTGATATGATCTTGAATCTTTGTACAGCAGATGGAGAATTGAATTCATTAAAGGAATCTGGAATTAAAATCTGGTATTAGTAAAATCTAGATACTAATCAAAAACAAAAACTAATTGCTGTGGTGTACCAGCAAAATAATATTAAACACAAATTTGAAACCAAGAACCAAAACTAGTAAAAAGCTCTAAATAAAGTCAGCTTGATTTTACATACTCACTGCCCACCCGTTGTTTTGCATGATTTTTCAAGTCAGTCAATTCCGTTCCAGGTTGTGCAGGTCCATATGGTCCTTCAGCTCTGGTTTGTGTGCAAATCCAGTATCTAGATTGTGCCTGGTTTTAGGTCGATGACGAGTTTGATGAGAACTTCTATTTTTCACCACGGTTTGCGGCAGGGCAGTGGTGTAACAGTGCTCCCTTACACCCCCAGAGACCTGGGTTCGATCCTGACTACGGGTGCTGTCCGTACGGAGTTTGTACGTTCTCCCAGTGACCTTGTGGTTTTCCCCAGGTGCTCCGGTTTCCTCCCACACTCCAAAGACGTACAGGTTTGCAAATTAATTGGCTTCGGTAAAAATTGAAAATTGCCTCTAGTGTATAGGATAATGTTAGTGCACGGGGTGATTACTGGTCGGCGGGGACTCGGTGGTCCGAATGGTCTGTTTCTGCGCTGAATCTGTAAAGTCTAAAGTCTAAAGTAAAGATATGGTTTTTTTTAAATACTCACTTCCTGAAGGAAATTTGAAAACAATTCTAATTATTAGCTGAGTTGTGCTATTAAATGGCTGAAATTGAAATAAAATTAGGGTGTTCTGGCTTTGTAGCTGCAGCCATAGAAAGTGATTCTGCCATAAAGTACAGTGTTGCTTATACAGTAAAACCTTATTTTAACTGACCTCTTGATAACAGATTTGGGTTACAGCGGATGGACCTACCGATGTGATGCCGATGCCACCCCTTGATTTCGCCACCTCCCTGGCTGCTTGCAGTTCTGGCTGCCCCCACCCTGTCCCCAGCTCGTGCCACCTCTCCGGCTGCTTACAGCTCCGGCTGCCCACGCACCTTCGGCTTGCGCCGCTTCCAGGCCAGACCTGCTGCCGCCACCACAGCTACCTCGGCCGCTTCCATCTTATACTCTTAAAAACAAAGATAAGAGCAGGTAATTCAACACAATTGAAAGTGGGATAACATGGAACTGGTGTGAATGGGCGGTCGATGGTCACCATGGACTCAGTGGGCCAAAAGACCTGTTTCCTTAAGTCCCTAAGTTAACTCTAACACTAAATTTTAATAGCTACATTGACATCATTTGCATCAATCTTTTCTGTCTGATGAATGGTTCCATTGAATGTCATATTTGCAACAGGGGCACATCTCAAGAGAATGTAAACCTTTGAATATCCAAAAACTGGTAGATGGACGGAGGATACTGAATACAAAACCCCCGACACTCAAAAATATAGTTATTTTATTAGTGTGGATGGATTCTCCCTGGATATCCAGTACAAACTCCATGATGTTAATTATAAAACAAGTATTTCTTGAACTATATGTTAACAGGAAGGTTGGCTCTTTAACTGTGCGTAAATACAAGAGATGGTTTGGCGAGTCGAGACGTTTGGGTGTGCAAAAATTCTTTATTTTGGAACGAAAATAAAGAAGTTACCCGAGTAGCAAAAGACAGCCAAAAAACTAACGATGTTTGCTCTATATGCATGGTATGAATGAACCGTTACAGCAAAAAGCCCACGAATAAACTCCCGTGCTCATGTAACTTCTCCAGCCAATCTCGAGGGTTCGATCATAACAGAGCCACCACCAGGTGTCGCAACAATGGACACTTAACATCTTCCCTGATCTCATGTTAGGATTTGCAATGAGTGACAATTCATATAGGCCATAATTTATTATCTTTCCCTGGGCAGTTACAATGATGCGGGGTCAGAATGCCTCACACCGAATGGCCGCTTTCAATGTGTAGGAAGGAACTGCAGGTGTTGGTTTAAACCAAAGATAGACACAAAAAAACAGGAGCGGGACAGGAAGTATCTCTGGAGAGAAGGAATGGGTGATGTTTCAGGTGTTGACTTCTGCAACTTCAAGTAACCCTTACTTTCCCTCAGTCTGAAGAAGGGTCTCGACCCGAAATGTCACCCATACCTTCTCTACAGAGATGCTGCCTGACCCGCTAAGTTACACCAACTTTTTGTGTCTATCTTCGGCTGCTTTCAATGGATGTTACAGTGTGAACAGATTTTTTTTGTTGAAGACTGGTTCCCATTTGTATTGACTCACTGCAACCCCTTTCCCATAATAGTTGAAGGATATTGCATGCCTGCCGAATCTGAACAATTTGGACAATGCGGGAGATAAACTGCATGTCCTCCCAATGTACGTCTAGGTGAGCTGTGAAAATAGATGCAGCAGGAAAATCCCAATGCCTGAGGTACCTGGTGCTGAAATCAACATCTGATCTTGAAAAACTAGGTTTCCCTCTCAGATATAGACTTCTGCAAAAATGACATATTTTGTTTGTATATTGCTTTACCTTTCTGCACATACCTGACCATGGAAATACCTGGTGTTTAAGAAGGAACTGCAGATGCTGGAAAATCGAAGGTAGACAAAAATGCTGGAGAAACTCAGCGGGTGAGGCAGCATCAATGGAGCGAAGGAAATAGGCGACGTTTACGGTCGAGACCCTTCGTCAGACTGACCCAAAATGTCGCGTATTTCCTTCACTCCATAGATGCTGCCTCAACGCTAAGTTTCTCCAGCATTTTTGTCTACCATGGAAATACCTGGAGTTGTTGCATTCAAGCTGATGATCCAGGAAATGGATTTCTAACATAATGATCTCTCTTTATCTCTATTAAATAAGTTAAATTAAAGTGGATAGATTTAACAATGTACTCAGTGAGATAATTCATAGGATGGAAAGTATTTTGTTCACAGAATTTATTCAAGGCATCAGATTATTGTAAAAAAAAGGTTCTTGACTTTTTAATTCCTTTTACGTTCACTTACCTATGAAGATTAGTTGAACATTAACATGAGTACAGCACTCATCGCATCCCTCATTGTTAATTACAAGAAAAGGAGATAAAATTAATGTTGTGAATCTGTTCTGTGTCTTATCTACAAAATGCTGACTCTTGTTCTTTTTTTAATTATTGATAGTTTCAGCTTTGGAGAATTTCATATCAGAATTATTATCTGTTTTAAGAAGTAGAATTTGGCATAGTGACAATTAGTATAAGAAAAAGTGAGTGTTTATAGCCAGTAAGACAAAGTATACTTTTATATCTTTCAATATGATTTTAAGGAAGGAAAATATTTCCTTCTTTATGCCTCACAGGTAGAATGTATGTGGTCAATGTATCGGACTGATTCCAATACAGTTTGATTATTTATCTGACTGGGTCTTCGCAACTCATTATTTTAACTGGCGTTTTTAGCCTAAGGACCTAAACTGTCCGGCTGAATTTGAGAAAGTTTGGTATTTCGTGGGGGTCAAGGGTCAAAACTTAAAAAATAACCTATATGTGATACAATAATCTGAAAGTAGCTGGAAGGGTGTGTTGCCAGGCAGATATTGTGACTACAATGAGATTCTACAAGGATGACTCTGCAAGGATGATTGAGTGAGCGGCTGAAATGGAGTTTTATGTAAGATCATGCACTTTGGAAAGAGGAATCACAAAGCAGATTATTATTGAAAAGAGACTGAAAATGAGTGAAGTTTGGAGGGATCTGGATGTTCCTGTGTATGAATCACAATGAGTTAGCAGCCAGATTTAGCAAATATTTAAGAAGACAAATAGCATATTGCCATTATTGCAAAGGAGTTGGAGTTCAGAAGTAGGGAAGTTTTATTTCAATCAGATGTGTTGGTGAGGCCACATCTCGGAATATTGTGCACAGCTTTGGTTCCTGAAGTTCAGAAAATTAACAGTGGTATTGGCGGCGGATTTGAGGAGATCTAACAGACCAATTCCTGGGACAAGAAGGATGTCCTATCAAGAAATGCCTAAATGGTTTGGTCTATATTTTTTGGATTTCAGAATAATAAAGGGTGATTGTATTGAAGCATAAGATCCAAGAGGGCATGATAGGATGGATGCTGAGGTGTTTACACTACTGGGAGAGTATCAACCAAGAGACATAGTTTCCAGATAGGGAGATGGTCATTCAAAACCAATGGTTCTGTAGCCACACCTAGTGGTTAGGCCACTCTTGCTATGCAAATCCTCGGCAGTCAAGGGAGGGAGTCACGGTATATAGGGGTGTGCCCTAATATATAAGAACTGACCTTCCCTCTTTCACTCTCTTCCTCTTCCTCTCTCTTCATGAGCATGTCCTGCCACCTCAGCAGGAGCTCAACCGAGCCCACGAGGCAACAGCCTCTCAGCAACAACAATGACTATTATGTTAGAGTGCTAAACGTGCATGTTTATCTAACCTACAATGCCTGAATAAAGAATCCATTTATTCACGACGTTTATGCCTCTACAGTTGCATAAATTTAGATTCACTGAGGGTCGTGACTACTGGACTTCTCTATCCCAGAGAGGAGTGAAGACCGAATCATTGGAACTATTTAAACTGCGGGTAGATACATTTTTGAAGGATTTGAGATTAAGGACAATGGGAATCTGGCACATGGGAAATGTTGAGGCCAAGAACACCAAGGATCATATTAATTGGCAGACCAGGCTTAAGTGGTGATATGGTCTACTCCTTTCCTACCCCACAGTCAATAAACACCGTTGTGGGCTCCACCTTTCCTTGATCGTCGTTGCCTTTTGCATACCTTTCATTCATTTATTCTATGTACTTTTTCAGATCTCTCGTTTCCTTAACTCTCAGTCCGAAGAAGGGTCTCGACCCCTAAAGGTCACCTATTCCTTTTCTCCAGAGATGCTGCCTGACCCACTGAGTTACTCCAGCTTTTTGTGTCTACGGCGTAAACCAGCATCTGCAGTTCCTTCCAACACATTTTGCATGCTCCTACTTTATTGTGATGTTCTTGCGAAAGTTGTGTCATCAATATTGTCAAGCTTGAAAGGATTGAGAAAAGATTTACGAGGATGTTGCCAGGACTAGAGGATGTGAGCTATAGGGAGAGGTTGAGTAGGCTGGGTCTCTATTCCATGAAGAGCAGGAGGATGTGGGGGAGATCTTATAGAGGTGTACAAAATCATGGAATAGATTGGGTAGATGGACAGTCTTTGGCCCAGAGTAGAGGAGTCGAGGACCAGAGGACATAGGTTCAAGGTGAGGGGGAAAAGATTTAATAGGAATCCGAGGGGTGACTTTTTCACACAAAGGGTGGTGGGTGTATGGAACAAGCTGCCTGAGGAGGTAGTTGAGGCTGGGACTATCCCAATGTTTAAGAAACAGTTAGACAGGTACATGGATAGGACAGGTTTGGAGGGATATGGACCAAGCGCAGGCGTGTGGGACCAGTGTAGCTGGGACATTTTTGGCAGTGTGGGCGAGTTGGGCCTGTTTCCACACTCTATGACTCTACGAGGGCAAAGATGAGCGGCATCATATATGACCATCTGGATAATAAGGAGAAAACATTGAGAGACATATTTTGGCAACATATGGACATGAAACATGAAGGGATAGCATAACTTTGAAATGAGAATGGGGGGACAAGGCTTTTTCCACTCTGCATAAAACCTATCGCATGACCATGGGTAAAGTGCATTGACAGATGCCATGAGTTGTAAAGAATGCTGTTGGTAGCTTTTACTGCATTAGTGTAGGGTTATGGGGGCTTGGGAATTTGAGTACCAGATGAACTTAGGACATGGTAAGAGATTTAAACAAGAAATTCACGAGAGAGAGAGAGAGACAGAGAGAGGGGGTCAAGGGGGAGAGAGAGAGAGACAGAGAGACACAGGGAGAGCCAGGGAGAGACAGGGAGAGACAGGGAGAGACAGGGAGAGACAGGGAGAGATGGGAGAGACGGGGATGGAGAAAAAGAGGCAAACAAATATAGAGAGCCAGACAGTGGGAGCCACAGATAAACATACAGACAGACAGAGAGAGAAGTTTTCCTATCCCTTTCAATGCTTGTTGAATGGAGTACAGTTGATTATGTGCTACAATTCACAAGTGACACAGTTTAAATTACACAAACACTACTGCACAATCCACCTAAATTCATAGCTCTAGGGGGTATTGTGAGATATTTTTGAGATAATCATAGATAGGATGGGCAGAGTAAATGCTATTTAATGATTGAGCATTCATGAACGAAGGGAAGTAAAACCTAAGAAGAAGTAGTTGATTACACCGAGAAACACTAGATCAATATCAGATAATTAAATGATCAGGATGCAACATGATAATTATGTGATTTACATGAGCAGGCATCAAGACCACAGGTTAATATGCATTAACTTGTCGCTTGAACTAAGTACTCAGGTTTTAACTATTTAGGTAAGCAGAATTTCTACATGATATTTAATCTAAAATGTTGTGTCAATAAAGGAAGCTATCACATTCAGAACAATAATTTTAAGCTGCGTCATATAACACACTTCAATTCGATAAAAAACAAACTTTGAAAATGTTGCTTCAAAAGTTCAGTCACATATAAAAGAACAAATTACATTTTGATTAGACCACCCAATGTGACAAGATATTTATAAATGATGTAACTTAGCAATATGCCAGACAGATGCATTTTTAAAATAATTTCAAAAAATGACAGAAAAACAAAAGCATAGAGATTAATGTACTGTGTAGTAATAATAGGTTTTCATCTGGTACAAAATTCTGAAACCAGTCATGAATCACTCCAGGCAATGTAAAAATTCTAAGTATAAGGCAAAAATGTTTCAAATAAAATGTCCCGCTGATGTGGAATATTTTTTTAAAAGGAGAAGATAATCTAAAATTGTTTATGATGCTTTGTTCCCCATTTGGACACTTTAAGTTAATTCACTGAATTGACATTCTCAGCATGGGAGCTGTGGTCAGGCAGTCCCATTAGAGCAAATGTAGAAGCAAGGAGCTGCGGATGCTGGTTTAAACTGATGTACCAATTTGTAGCATATTTCTGTCAAGCTGTCAATGGCTGTTACCTTTTTGTGTGCTTCACAAAAAACATATTACATTGCATCATCTTCTGTAGCTTTGATCACTTTATGTAACTATTTGAGACATACACAAAGGTAGCTTCCATTTGATTTTGCTTTTTTTAATTTGAGACTTTAATATGGCTCTGCCACTTTACAAAGACAGCAATCACCTGTGAATTACTTTGATGCCCTGTTGTGCTTAACAGGGTATTGTTATAGTGTGAAACGACCCTTGCACATTTTTCTCGATCTTTAGGTGACCTAATTCCAATTAACTATCAGCTAGGATTTGGTTTATCGGTCAATGCCGTGCATTGATTCCTTTTGCAGTACATTCTACTTAATTTGCACTCAGCAAGCTGTCAATTATAGTTCCCCATGGTTCACAGAGATGTTAATTCTGGTCTGTAAAGTGCAATTTCCTCTCCATTTCAATCCCTCTGTCCACCATCAAGTAATCAAGGTAAGGTTCAAGTGAGAAGAACAATGAAATACTCTCAAGATAGACACTATTTGCTGGAGTAACTCAGAGGGACAGGCAGCATCTTTGGAGAGAAGGAATGGGTTATGTTTTGTGTCCAGACCCTTCTTCAGACTGAGAGTCAAGAGAGGGAGACATGGGGAAAGATAAGATGTGAAGACAAGAGATTAGAGGGGATGAAGATCAAGGAAAATGTAGAATGGATCATTGTTAGCTGAGTGGAAGGTGACAACGAGACATACTATCAATAACATTTTATCAGAACAGTGAATAATCAGAGAACTAGGATGGGGAGGGATGGAGAGAGGGAAAGTAAGGTAGACGCAAAATGCTGGAGTTACTCAGTGGGACAGGCAGCATCTCTGGAGAGAAGGAATGGGTGACTATTTGGGTCAAGACCCTTCTTCAGACAGTGAAAGTAAAGATTACTTGAAGTTAGAGAAGTCAATATTCATACCTCTGGGTTGAATACTCTACTTGTCTGGATAAGTACAGTTTCAGCAGCACTCAGGAAACTCAGCATCAAACTGTATGTAGAAGTATCCCTTCCCATGGCACCTCATCCACATCCATTCACTCACTCCATCACTGATGCACAGAAGTAGCAGTTTTTACCATCTGCAAGATGGACTGCAGCAGCTCATCAAGACTCCTTCGACAGCACCGTCTAAACCCACACCCTCTACCAGCTATAAGCACAGGGACAGAAAAAGCATGTGAACACAGTCATCTTGAATAAAACCTTGACACACAGAAGCAGTAGATGGAAATTAAAAACAAAATGGCATATGCTGGAAATCTGTGACAAAAATAGCAAATGCTGGTTGCACTCAGCATGAGGTGGAACGAGAAACAGAGTTAATGTTTCAGGTCTAAGGCCATTTGTCAGAACTGGGTAAGAGAGAACATGTAAATTTTCAGTCATAGATAAGGTGGAGAAGGGAAGGATGGAACAGATGGTATATCTCTTTTAAGGTGACATCCAGAAAGCAACAGCGGATTGGTAGAGGTGCTAGAGCAGGGTGCCATCCTCAAATATACAGATGTGGAAATTCACATTTACAAACATTGCTGACAAAATATACATGAGGAAGGGTTAAATGTTTGTGGACATAGTGTATGGCTGGGAAGAAAAGCGATTTCTGCAGATAGATAGAATATGATTAGAAAGGGATGAATCCCGAAGGGCTGAATAAAGAAGGAAATGACTTAGAGAAGGATCATACACAAAATCGCACAGATCCCTCAGACATCAAAGAAACAATGATGCACCACAATTACACTGATGACATACGGAATTGGGAACCCAAACATATATTCAAATACTTTGGATAAAACAAGGAATCAGAGACATAGGAATGGTGGGTTTAGGGAGCGGGTGGGCAGTTGGAGCCAGAGGGTAACAGGCCAGGTAATAGAAGGGTCTGATTATAAAGAAAGTGGTGGATAGAAATTATGAAGATACAGTGTCTGGGGAGCAGTCGTGTTACATACCAATTTTAAGAATACTTTGAACAAGTAATTTTGCACTATTAATGGTACAATAGTTATCCCTTTCTTCCACCCATCCCCACCCAATCTCCACCCTGCAGTCAATATATGCTATGAAGCATCTGAAGTGATCAATTCACAAATTGCTATGTGTTTCCAATACTTGAAACTCACCTTTTTTTAAAAATACATTGACGCTTAAAGAAACTTAATGAAACTCAGATGTGGAGCTTAAATTGATATTTTAATAATTACTCTTATTATCTACTTTAGTGACTACATCTTTAAGTTCTTGAACATGCACGGAATATCTAAGTATATAAATGCTTAATTTTTTTCTTGGGCAGATTTATTAGCAGCAATATAATTCTCAGAGCAATTTATTCAACACAAGCATTAAATGGTTTCTAACCTTCTAAAGAATTCAGGGCACATCCAGGATGGTTCATATGTTCTAAAGGTCTTGCTTATCATCTTTCACATGCTGTAATTAGGATAATACTTGGAATGTATTTTTTGTCTTTTGAAAATGAAAACAAAAATCCTCACAATTCAATCCATTCAAACAATTAATGAATTAAATTCTCACAAAAACAAAATACTGTGGAAATTTGAACTAAACCAAAAAATATTGGAAATGGTTATTAACAACATAAATCAGAGCATCTTCTAAGAGTAAAGGACATTAAACATTTCATATCAACAATCATTCATCAGATGATGATTTATGAGTTAATGGCTACTCTACCGCATAGAGATAGAGACTGGATTAGTTTTAATTGAACATAAATACAAAGGAGAATTAAACTAATGGAAAAGTGTACTTGATTAGAAATTCCAATTAAAATTAATTTTATTAAAGATCAAGCATCTTTAGTTTTATCACAAAAACAAATGGAACTATTATGCACTGGAAGATTCCTTAATGTAAGAATCTCAGAACATTAAATAGTGTTGTTGAAGAATTGTGGCCAAATTCAATTCGGGCTGAATGAAATTTCATAAAGAGCATGATCTTCAAAGGAAAGGTTTTTAAATCTAGAAATTAGATATTCCAGGTCTGGATAGGGTGAATGTGGAGAGCATGTTTCCACTAGTGGGAGAGTCTAGGACCAGAGACCATAGCCTCAGAAGAAAAGGACATCGCTTTGGAAAGAAGATGAGGAGGAATTTCTTTAGTCAGATGGTGCGATGGAATTCATTGCCACAGATGACTGTGGAATCCAAGTTAATTGATATTTTTAAGGTGGAGATTGACAGATTCTTGATTAGTTTGGGGATCTTGGTTTATGGGGAGGAGGCAGGAGAATGGGGTTGAGAGGGAAAGGTAGATCAACCATGATTGAATGGCATAGGAGGCTTGATGAGCTGATTGGCCCAATTCTGCTCCTATACTGTAACATGAATTTATGAACTTATTTCAGGATTTTTCTTTCCTGAGAAATTATTCAACTTTTCTTGTGGCAAATTTACTGATTTCACAGCTGTAATGTTAATCATCAATTGACCAACCTGTTTGAAGTTCATTTTCTGGTGATACACACAGCTTATCAGATGCAAGGGTAGAGAGGTCTGCTCTGGGTAGGCATGTGTAAATCTTAAAATATACCATAAAGGCGTATACCATGAAATATACCATGAAAATCTACAACTCAACAAAAAGGTTCCAGGCAAAAACTGCAGAAGTTGAATATCCTGAAAAATTTGTCATTTCACTTTGCAAGGGAAACTTTGAGTTCCCAGTATCATCACTTTCATTTACCATCCATCCCCAACCCAGCTCATCTTTTCCCCTCCATGTTACTCCAGCATTTCTCATGTAGATGCAAAGAACATCATCATATCTTTCATCTGGGTTTATAGAAACCTCAAAGTGGAGTTAGGGGGCGCTGTCCTGTATGGCTGTCAGTCCTGCAGCTGTCCTTTTTTTTCACTTATTTTTTTAAATTTTTAGTACGTTTAAAGTGTGTTAGTTTGGGGGTCTAATCTTTTTATGTGTGGGGGGGGAAGGGGGAAACTGCTTTTCAAGTCCCCACCTGGTCGGAGAGGTGGCTTTCCTCCGAGCAGCACCTTCGACCTGGCCTCGCGGCCTACCAGCGGGCCCTGGAGCGGCGTTTCCTGAGGGGACTTGGCCAGAACCTCGGCTTTGGCGGCGGCACAGCGCTGGAACGCTAATGCGGAGTGGGTGATGCCTTGCCTTAGTCGCCACGCTGGAACTCCGGTTTGCTGGGATCTGCCGATTGAACATCGCGGAGCTGCGGTCTGTGGAGCGACCAGCCGGCGCAGCGGCGTTGAACATTACATCGAGAGCCTGGGATCTCCCGCCGAGATCGCCAGCGGTGGAGCTCCGTCCAGCATGGCCTGTTGGTTTGGAAGTCACGGTCTCTGGTAAGGAAGCGGCCGTTCCAGGTATCCCAAGCCGCTGAGAGGGTTCTCCCGACGCCGGAGCACCATCACCCGGTGAGAGGGCCTAAAACATCGGGCCACCGTAGCGGCGACTGTGGCGGTCTCAATAGGCCCGACCATGGGTGGACAAGATGATGGGGACTGGACTTTGTGCCTTTCCCTCACAGTGGGAACATTGTGGGGGGATGTTTTTATGTTTTAATGTTACATTTTTTTCTTTAATGTTATGTTGTATTTTTATTAGTGTGCTGCAAGGACATATGAATTTCCCCTGAAAATGGGATTAATAAAGTATTTATTATTATTATTATTATTATTAAAGTTTAAGATTATATTGCGCATTTCAGACTGCATTTTTTTCTTTCCATGTATCTTTCTCGTTCAATTTGTTTCATTTGCCTCTTCTGTCTTCAGCTATCATTTATTATAGTAATTTATATCTTGAGAACTTTGTCTTGAATCCTATCACAGACATTTGCACTACTTTCGTCACCCCTCCTGTTCTCTGCAACGTAAAACATATTTGTATTCTCATTTTTTCCAGATCTGATCAAGGGTCATTGACCACAAAATAGACTCTGATTTCTCTTCCTATGATGCTGCCTGATCCGCAGAGGGAGTGCCCCGAAATGAAGAATAATGACAAAAGTGGTGAACACTGCCCAGTCCATCATGGGGCTGACCTCCCCTCCATCGAAAAGATCTACAGGAATCGCTGCCTCAAAAAGGCAGCCAGCATTATCAGCGACCCACACCACCCTGACCATGCTCTCATTTCACTCCTGCCTTCGGGAAGAAGGTAGAGGAGCCTGAAAAAAGTTATGTCCCGGTTCAAGAGCAGTTTCTTCCCAACAAATATTCCAAATAAGCTCCTAAGGGGGGGGGGGGGGGGGGGGGGGGGGGGGGGGGGGGGGGGGGGGGGGGGGGGGCATTGCTTTTGTCTTAGCACTATTATTGTTTGTTTTTTATATACTGATTTTTTTAATTGTTTATTATGGTTTAGTTTAGTTTAGAGATACAGCAATGAAATGACCCTTCAGCCTACTGATTCCACACTGACTAGCAATCATCCATATGGTAGTTCTACCTACACACTAGGGATAATTCATAGAGCCCTTTTAACATACAAACTTGCATGTCTTTGGAATATGAGCGATAACTGGAGCACCCGGAGAAAACACACATGGTCACAGGGAGAATGTACAAACTCCACATAGACAACACCCGTAGTCAGGATTGAACCTGGATCTCTAATACTGTAGGGCAGCAAATATACTACTACTACACTGTGCCACACTGGTGTTTACAGAGTACTATATTTACATAACTGTTGTGCTGCTGTAAGAATTTTATGATTCCGTTTTGGGACATCTATATAATTAAAAGTCTCATCTTGACCACGTCCTGTTTGCACTGTTGTTTGATTTTTGAAAAAATGCTACCATATATGGCTATGATTTTTTGGCCATCTTACTCAGGTTCCTCCTCCGATGATCAGGCCCCGAGGATTTCTCCCATCAATGAAAAATAAAAGAGTTATTCATGTTTAAAAAATCTTGAGATTCTCTCTCCTGTCAATCACCATGATGAAGGCCAGGCCCCTTCTGGAGGGAGGGCCAATACCAAAATTCTCTAATATTACTAATTTTATTTGGGACTATAGATCACATAGAATTACAAAAAAACACTTATGTAAACCAAAAGAAGTCGGGGGACTTTCACTCCCATATTTTATGTTTTATTACAGGGCAGTGCATATTAAGAATATAATTTACTGGCTGGATAGTTCTACCCAACAGACAGAATGGATAAAAATGGAGAAAGAGGATTGTCGTCCTTGTAATATAGGAACAATCCTCTTCTCCCCAAAAAAACAGAATATATAAAAAGAACCCAATTATATATGGTACAATAAGAATTTGGAAACAAATAAAATTATCTTTAAAATTAAGAAATTTATCATTGTTAATGCCAATTGCGAATGACCCTTTATTTAAACCCATCTCTTATTGATACAACATATGACCAATGGGAAAGTCTCGGAATTTGAAGGATTGGGGATATGTACGAAATGGGAAACCTACCATCATTCCAACAATTACAATTAAAATTTAAACTGAAAAGTAACCAATATTTTAAATATCTTCAGATTTGCGATTTCATGAAAAAATATATACAAGGATATCAAAAAATAACTACTGAATTATTGGAAGAAGCAATGAATATTAAAGCTGACTCACAAAAAATAATATCATATTTATATAATAGTATTTTAAATATAGACCTACCATCGACGGAGGTACTTAGAGAAGAGTGGGAACGGGAACTAATGATAAAAATTACGAAGGTTACATGGGAAGTACTTGATATATATTCACAAATGTTCGATTAATGTAAGATAATCCAAACCAATTTAAAATTTTACACAAATTATATTATTCAAAAACAAGATTGAACAAATTTTATCCAAATATATCCCCCATTTGTGATGAATGTTTATCCCAAAACGCAACTATAACACACTCCTTTGTTTCCTGCATAAAACATTATAGATTTTGGAGTGATATCTTTGAAATATTTACAAAATTATTCATGATAAGAATGGAACCCAATACTGAAATGATTATATTTGGAGTAATAATAGAAGATGGGAATAAATTGAACACATCTCAAAATTTTTTTTTTAATTATGGTTTAATAATAGCAAAAAAATAATACTTAAATTTTGGAAAAATACATCAATACCAACGCTTAAAATGTGGATTGCAAGCATGTTGGACACCACACATCTTGAGGAAATGCGATTCCTCCTAATGGATAAATCAGACCAATTCATAACGAGTTGGTCTCTATTTGTCGTCTTTTTGGAATCATATGGTGCAACACAATTGTAAAAGCTAACTGTTTCAGGACTGGACGAGGGATGGTCAAGATTATAAACAATGATCTCCTTATTTTTTTTTCTTCTTTATGTCTTATTCTCTTTTTTCTATTTTCTTTTCCTCAACTTTATTTACTCATTCGTCTTTTTTCTTTTTCTTCACACACTATATATATCACGTCTTTCTATCCTTTACTATCTAATTTATTTTTCTTATTCTCATCTTTCTTTATTATAACAAAAAAATAAGAAGCAGTACATAAAATGTATTATGAAAATATATATTAGGCACTTTGGTGCCATATGATTGTACTTCTAATAAAATAAAATATTAAAAAAAAAAAAAAAATCTTGAGATTCTCTTTCCTGTCAATCACCATGATGAAGGCCACTCTCCTTCTGGGGGTAGGGACTATAAAACCCGGAAGTCTGGACGTGGCTCAGTCGCTGCAAGATGGCAAGGGAGAGGCCACAACTCTCAGTCTGAGCTGGGAATCTACACAACACTGAGTGCTCTTTATGTGGTTTTATGTGATCTGGAAACCAGTCCCTTCGGCCCACAACACCCATAGCTAGCACTCCAGAAAGCCCCCCCCCCCCCCCCCCCCCCCCCCATTGAAATTGTAGATCTAGAAATGTGTCCACAGAACAGTATAAAAATTGGTATTGTATGGTATAAAAGGAACTTCACGGAAGAAGATTGAGTCACCTTTCCATTAAATCCACCTGGCTCTCCTATTCCAATCCATAAATGTTGCACTATGGCCACGCACCATTATCATTTTTGCATATTAATATATTTTAAATTATTTTTTCCATTTTCCCCCAATTGCAACTCAAATGATTCAGTACAAAATTGATTTTAATTGAGAATAATGAAAATATTAAAGTATAAAAATAAATAAGCACACATAATCTAATTTCTTACCACACCAATCAATTTTATGCCCTTTTAAATTGCAGGCATCAAACCTCTGACCATTGACATTGAAAAAGGAATAACTGATATTCATTCACTCTTACCTTGCTTTATGGGCTGGGATTAGATACAGCTCTATAAGGATTTAAATCTTTTGAAAATTAATTTGCAAACGTCAAGCACAATTCCACAGATACCATTTTAAAGTCTTCTGATGGCTCTCCAATCAACACTTTTTCATGTGTGAATAAAAACAGGTGCGTATTTATTAACTGCCAGGTAAAACCAATTTATTATATTAATTGAGTCTTTCATGAACTAAAACCAAAACATAGAGAGTGGCACTACTTAAATGTATATCTCATGAATCATAATCAGTCGATGTCTTGCGGAAATATCCTGCTGCTTTGAGTTTAGCACAAACTTATATTATAAACATTTTGTATGGGACATTATGTTCCTACAAAATGGTATCAATAAGCTTTGATAAGCTGATAAATGCTTAAAAGAGATATCTAAAATATCTGATTATTTCCTTGAGGAAATGTGTGATGTAGAGGTATTATTTGCAGCTTTGCATCAAGGGGGAAAGTTCATGTTTTTTTTAACACATTTTTATTGTTCAGCTCAAGTGTTTGGTTTGTACACTTGACTACATCCAAATAAAAACAAGGCAATTTACTTAATTTCCTAGAAGGATGTGCTGGAGTAAAATAAATTCCAGCGAGAGCTTGATTTTTGTTGCCCGATTGTAAAAGGCAATATGTATAAATGGCAGAGATCTACAAAAGTGCTGGCTGGAACAAGCCATTTAAATACAACATAGTGTTTACAAAATACGATTGAAAGCATGAAGGCATCAGGAATTTTGAATTTGGGAGTTGAAATTGTCCATTATTCATTGAGTGTTCAGTGACATATTTTATTGATCTGAATGATCTGAATATTGTTTCTCTACATTCCCAAACTTCATATGTACATGTTCACAATTTAAAGTTGCTATTAAGAAGCAATTGGAGGCTGAAATTACTTGACACAAAAGTACTTGACGCATGTACTAAATAGGCAGAATAGCAATATATATATTTTAGGATATAGTCCGGATTCTGATACTGAATTTTATCTAAAGATTATTATGCCCTTTTCATCTAACTTCTTTAAATTAGTACAAATTATACATAAAAATCCTACTTAAGTGGTGTTATATATTTGTCCACAAATGTTGTCTTAATGAGGATTAGAAATGATCAAATCAAAATATTGCTAGTTTTGCACAAAAATTGTTAATATGTATTAGGTTTAGGAATTTGATTCACAAAAATTAGGTTTCAACAAAACTTTATTGATTGACTGTGAAGATTTAATTTCCCAATAATACGTTTATCCACTGGTCATGAACGTACCTAAAGTTTATTGAGAAAACAGAAAATCTATATTACTTAAACTTAATAGTAGTAAAAACTTGAAAACTGTCCAATTTTATCAGCAAAACAGTATAGCAGAAACAGAATATCGTAGTTCCATTGAATGGCTGGTTCATAATTTTAGTAGAGTAACTGAATAGATATTATCTTCTCCGACACCAGAGTTGGTAATTTAATGTAACTGGAACGAAAAGCGAGGAAAAGAGTAGGAAAAAAGTAGGAAAGAACTGCAGATGCTGGCTTAAATCAAAGGTAAACACAAAATGCTGCAGTAACTCAATGGTTAGGCAGCATCTGTGGAGAGAAGGAATGAGAGAAGGATAAGTGAAGGGAATTGTTTTGCACACAAGGCTGTTTTGAGGCTCAGTTGTTTTCTACCTTACTTCAACAGAGCACACAATTAAGAAATGTTGAATTAAATGTAATAGAACAAATTTAACTGACCGAGCACTGTGAAATATATTTCATTTCAAGATTCACAACACTGATATGACATGCATCTTACATATATCAACCTATGTTTTGTAGTTACCACTTGGGGAGAGTTGCCTATGACGATTGAGTTATCGTTTTTAGCATCATTTACAGTCAAACACAGGTTAAAATAATTCAGCAAAAGTAATTTCATCTAACTAGTAGGAGATAATTTTAGTCCTATCAGATAATCACCAGCCCAGCAACTCTTTGACATTACTACTATTTGATATTTCATGACACTAGAACATGTTTAATTTCATTTGCTCCATCTTTGTTTTAGTTACCAAAACTTTGGAATTCCCACCCCTTGCTTAGACATTATCCTTTGCACCAATGTTCTGTGGTTCAGTTGAACTCAATGCCGTTTTTGTTTGATTTTGCTCGTGAATCTCACAAACACATTTTTCTGTGTTAGAGCCACATTATTAATATAGGTTGTCATTGTAAACTGATGTCATATCTTCAGTCAAGAGATATGTGATTATATGGCACCTGACTATGTGCAACAGTGATGGATATGTCCCAGAGCACTGCTGTGGAAGTTATTACTGCTATGCAGTAGGGTATTCAGTGGCAAAATCAAAATGACTGATGTATTTCAGTTACAGAACATTTGAACAGATTGAAGAGTAGCCTGTGGAATTGAAAAATATCAGTCACTAATGCTTATAGCACCTTTGCTTTGCTAACTGCAGATACAATTGGAATAGCAGCTTTCAAACTGACAGCTCCAGCACATTTCATAAATAACATGAAAGACACATTGCAATAGAAACGGTGATCTAGTAATATTCTATCTGTGAGAAGTTGATGTTTGCATTATATCTAACAGCTCTAATAAATCCAAATTAACAGTTTAAAGCTGGAATTCACTATCTTGAAAACATTTTATGATGTATCATATTGTCATTCTGGGAATTTATATCCATCTTATATATTGGTATCAAACTTTCATACTTTTTCAAATTCTGTTCACTCAATTTTATTGGAAGCTTAGCATTTCAATCAAACCATGAACAAGAACCACTGATGTTGGAAATCTGAAATGCTGGAAAAAACTCAGCAGATCAGGCAGCATTTATCGAGAGAGAGAAACATCACAGCTTGATGACATTTCACCTGAAGGATGATGAAATGACATTTACCTAAACTGTTTCCCCACAGATGCTGCCTGACCTTCCAAGCCTTTACAGCATTTCCTGTTGTTTTTTTGCTTATCTCATTTTCTGTTCTAATCTTGTATGCTCTTCCTTTAAAACAAATGTAATCTTAATCTATCATCTGCAGGTTTTTACCTAGAGCACTGTAAATAGGAAGTACATTGGATGGGTGTGAACTGGGGAAGGGATGAATTATTGTTGGTTCAATTTTAAAGTCAGTTCAATAAGACTAGGAAATAACATATACTCATAGGAGCAAATGATTTTGAAATATCGTTGTTACTCTACTGCAGTTATTGCATACATTTTCAAATCTATATTCTGAAAATTGGCATTGATAAAAGGAGAAAATAAGTATAACCCAATATATAGGATGGGTTGTGAATTCCCAGAAATATATTTTAAGAGGCAATGTTTGAATATGTAATGGAAATCACTAGTTTTGTTGATTTCACATATTATTTCTCAGAGTATCTACTGATGAACAGAAAACACAAGGATTTGACATCCATGAATCCAACTAAACCATGGAACTCAAAACATTACTAATGTGAGGAAATGTAGCAAGCAGCAATTTATTTCTTAATTTAATAGTTTATTCTATTCCTCATGCTCCTCATCATGTCCCATCTTGACTATCCACATAAATAAAAAAATTAGTGATATAGAAGACAGCAAATAAAGTAGTTTAAAGGGCCTGTCCCACTTGGGCGACCTAAGCTGCGAGTTTAGAAGACTTTGCCTTGGACTCAAACTTGCAGCATGGTCGACACAAGGTCCTAGGAGATTGTATGATATGGCTGGAACTCTCCTTCATGTTCAAGGGACGTTCCTGTCTATTCATGGCCTCAGCTAGGTAGTGGAAAAATTTTCAGCATTGTGAAAAATTTTCCGCGAGTAAAGTTTGGTCGGCATGGGTCTTTTTCACTCATAGGGCAGTGGAGTGGAGTCGCTATTTACTTACAGGCATTCGAAGGCAGCCGTATGCCATCTCCTTCGCTGACGGGCCATGGCTCATTGGAGTTTCAGGACCTAGGAAAACTGACTGGTAGGTAAAATGCCCGCTAAACTTTATTATACTTCTTAAAACTGTCTCCACTCCTTCTCCCCCCTTCTCTCCCCTTCTCCTCCCCATCTCTCCCCTTCATCTCCCCATCTCCCCGCTTCTGTCTCCCTTCTCTCTCCCTTGTCTCTCCTTCTCTCCCCTTCTCTCCCATTCTCTCTCCTTCTCTCTATCCCCCACCCCCGTGCTCTCCAAAGGACTTACCGTACTCTGTGGCAGCCGTTTACCTTCATCTTCATCGTGCAGCCAGCGCTCCTCCGCACTCGCTGGCCCCCACCTTCGCAATGTGTTTGCGTGTGTGCAGTTGGTAGAAGCTGCTCGTGGTTCGGTCGATCCAGCTAGCGGTTTCAACGCGACCGGTCGATCCAGCTCGAGGCTTTCCAGGCGAGTGCCCTCGAGCTTGAAGGTTGAAGGCACTTTTCTGAACTTGTGGATTAGGTCGCCCAAGTGGGACAGACCCTTTAAGTTACAAAAGTGTCCAAATCAACTAGGAGTGTGAACAAGGAATTGGTGGTTGGATTTTAACTTGGATAAATGTGCAGGGATGCATTTTGAGAAGATAAAACATGGTAGGGCATAAACAGTGTGCTGTTGAATAGATGGGTTCAAGATCATAACTCTATGAAAATAGCAACCTTGGTAGACTGGGTGGTGAAGAAGGAGTACGACATGCTTGTCTTCATTGTCCAAGGCATTGTTTACTTGAGTTGAACCATCGTCAACCATAGTTGTACAAAATGTTGGTTCGGCAACACTTGGAGCATTGTGTGCAGTTCATTTTGTGCACCACACTACTGGAAAGAAGTAATTAATCTAGAGATTTGCAAGGGTGTTGCCTGGATTGGAGGTGCAGCAGTAAGAGAGATGTCACACATCCCATCAGACTTCGGGAGGATACTCAGCTGGCACTCTGCTTCCAGAGCTGCTGGCAACCACAAAACAACGAGACACCATGAAGTAAGGTCATATCAATCAATCGATCAATCGATCAATCAGATGTATTCATCACATACACAATAAAGTGCAGTGAAATGAACTTGCCAGCAGCGGTACAATAAAAAAGAACACACAATTTATATAATTAAAAGTCTAAACTTAACCACTTCCTGTTTGCACTGTATATTGATTTTAGAAAAAATGCTATCACTTACGGCTGTGATATTTGGCCATCGTACTCAGAGTCCCCCTCCAGCTCTCAGGGCCAGAGGATTTTTCCCATCAATTAAAAATAAGACTTAATATTGTTTGAAAAATGTTGAGATTCTTTCTCCTGTCAATCACGCCATGAAGGCCACGCCCCTTCTGGTGGGAGGGGGAGGAGCTATACACCCGGAAGTGTGGGCGTGGCTCAATCTCTGCAAGATGGTGGAGGGAGAGGGTCATGACTCTCAGTCTGAGCTGTGAATCAACTGAACACACTGAATGTCTACTGAACTGTGAGTGTAGTTTTTATGGTGGTTTTTATGGTAGTTTTATGGTGGTTTTATGGTGGTTTTGCCCTGCTTGAAATGGTATGACTGTATTTGAATTTGGTGGCCTTGCACCCTGCTTGAAATGGTATGAAACTGCACTTGAATTTGGTGGCCTTGCACCCTGCTTGAAATGGTATGAAACTGCATTTGAATTTGGTGGCCTTGCACCTTGCTTGAAATGGGATGAAACTGCATTTGAATTTGGTAGCCTTGCACCCTGCTTGAAATGGCATGAAACTGCATTTGAATTTGGTGTCCTTGCATCCTGCTTGAAATTGTATGAAACTGCACTTGAATTTGGTGGCCTAGCACCCTGCTTGAAATGGAATTTCAAGGAATAGCCATGACTCAACTGCAAGCCCACCAGCCGTGAGTGAGTGAGCTGCCAGCCCAAGAATCCATTCAGCCCACAATGTCCATACCAGCCCTCTGAAAACCAGTTCCTTCAGCCCACAACACACACACTAATGCTCCAGAAAGCCCCCCCCCCCCCCCCCAATGGGTCACCAATGTTGGAATTGGTGTTGAGGTGGAATATTGCGTTGGGGGACCAGCCCTCTGATGTGAACATGGGACCCAACGGGTCCCATTTAGTCTAATACACAATAAAAATGTAACACAATCATCCACCACAGCGTTCTTCACTGTGGTGGAAGGCACAAAGTATAGTCAGTCCACCTCCATTTTCCACCGTGGTCAGGGTTATAACCTCCGCAGTCACTGGAGCGGGTGGCCAGGTGACAGGCGCTCTCATCTGGAAGGTAAGTCCCCGAATCGGTGCTTCCCTGCCGGAGACCGCGGCTTCAGGATGACGTAGGCCACAAGCCGGCGGTCGGAGCTCTTCTCCAGGGATTCCCTGCGATGGATCCCGCTCCGGATGGCAAGTAAGTCCATAACACCATAAGACCCGCGGCGCCCGCGGCTAGAAGCACTGCAGTCTGCGGCTTCAAGGTGTTGAAGGACGTGGGCCGGCGGTCGGAGCTCTACTCCTCTGCGGGTCCCCAACGAGGGATCCCAGGCTCCGGATGCCGCGCCCGCGACTAGAGGCTCCGCAGACCGCGGCTACAAGCTGAACAACCAGCAATCAAAAAAAGCTACGTTGCGCCCGCTGCTGAGGCTCCGGGCCCGACTCCGGGAAAGGCCGCACCAATTCTTGATGTTAGGCCGCGAGGGAGGCGACATGGACAAAGTCGTGTTCCATGGAGGAGGTGACCAAAAGCGTTTTTTCCCTCTTCCCCCCCCCCCCACACCACCCTCCACACAAGACACACCAAGAGACATTAAAATACACATTTGGACACACTAAAAAAACAAAAAAAGTAGAAATGACTAACACGCTGCTGGCAGGGCAGTCGTCTCGCAGTGCCCCCACCGACCAAATATAATTGCCGCCTGGTCAATATCAACTGAGAACATAGCTGAGACAGCTTTACAGTGCTGTGAACTATTCCATGATAAACCACTATTCCTCTGTGAGCTATCTGGAGGACAGAACAAACAAACGGGAATGTTTTGGGAACCAAGACCTTGTGAAATAGACATTAATTGCAAAGCACAAGCAAACAGACTCAAACTGAAAGAACCAAATGGTTAGTGTAATTGTGGAGGAGCAGGAATTTGAAGTTAAAGAAACACATAGATGTATGGACATGGATTAGAATTACAGCTGTGTAAATGGCAATAAAGAACCAAGGAATGTTTGGAAGGTATGCGCAAAAATGAATAAAAAGGTTTGTTTTGAGACGATTAGAAACATAGAACATTACAGCACAGGAAAAGGCCATTCAGCCTACAATGTGTGTGCTGTACATGATGCCTAGCTGAACAGATATCTGCCTGCATAATTTCAATCTGATTTTCGCCTGCTCCATAGCACAGAAACAGCATTAGTCAAGGTAACCAACGACCTGCTGATGGCTACCAACCATTTTCTCACCATACTCATCCTCCTTGATTTGACTGCTGCCTTCGACACCATCTCTCACAACATCATCCTCGACCATCTAGCCTCCATTGGTATCATCAGCACATCTCTCACCTGGTTCACATCATACCTCTCCGGCTGTACTCAGTTTGTACAACTTAAAAATGTCCAATCACAACAATCCCCAGTCACCAGTGGTGTTCCCCAGGGCTCAGTCCTAGGGCCCCTCCTTTTAATAATTTATTTACTTCCCCTTGGTTTTATTTTCCGGAAATACAACATTCAATTTCACTGCTTCGCGGATGACACCCAGCTCTACCTGTCCACCAAACCCACTTCCATGTGTCCTCCCTATTCCCTGTCTGACTGCATAGTGGACATTAAAACCTGGTTTGCTCACAACTTCGTCAAACTCAACAGTGACAAAACTGAAATTCTCCTTGTTGGCTCCAAATCCACCCTTTCTAAATGTCCCAATTTCTCACTCACCATTGACAATTCCATTGTCCCTCCTTCCCCTCAGGTCAAAAGTCTGGGTATCCTTGAAGGACGTACACTCCATTGAGGATAAATGGGGATCCTGTGGATAGGGTGAACTGTTTTAAATATCTGGGAGTCCACATCTCTGAGGATATGACATGGGCATCACACGCCTCAGCACTCGTGAGTAAGGCAAGGCAGCGCCTTTACCACCTCAGGCAATTGAGGAAGTTCAGAGTGTCTCCGAGGATCCTCCAGTGCTTCTACGCAGCAGCGGTGGAAAGCATCTTGTCCGGGAACATTACCATCTGGTTTGGGAATTGCTCTGCCATGGACAAGAAGGCTCTGCAGAGAGTAGTGCGTTCGGCCGAACGCACTATGGGAACTTCATTCACCCCCCTGCAGGAACTATACAACAGGAGGTGCAACTCCAGAGCAAACAAAATCATGGGAGACCCCTTCCACCCCTGCAACAGACTGTTCCAGCTGCTACGGTCAGGCAAACGCCTCCGTTGCCATGCGGTGAGAACGGAGAGGTTGAGAAGGAGTTTCTTCCCAGAGGCAATTTGGACTGTAAACGCCTATCTCACCAGGGACTAACTCTACAGAACGTTTTTCCTTCCATTATTTATTATGTAAAAGAATATGTGTGTTATGATTGTGTTTATAATTTGTTTGGTTGTTTTGTTGTTTGTCTTTTGCACAAAAGTCCGCGAGCATTGCCACTTTCATTTCACTGCACATCTCGTATATGTATGTGACAAATAAACTTGACTTGACTTGACTTGACGCTTTCTTTTGAAAAACACATCAATAATCTCACTCGGCCTGCTTACTTCCACCTACGCACTATCCACCGTCTTCGTCCATCACTCACACCTAACAGCACTGCTACTCTCATCCACGCCCTCGTCACCTCCCGTATTGATTATTGTAACTCTCTCCTCTCTGGTTTACCCCACAAGCCCATCCATAAATTCCAATTGGTCCAGAACTCAGCTGCCTGCATTATCACCAGAACCCCATCCACCGAACACATCACTCCCATCCTCAAACAACTGCACTGGCTCCCTGTCCAATACCACATTGATTTTAAGATTCTCCTCCTCACTTTCAAAGCCCTCCACAATCTCGCTCCTCCATACCTCTGAATTCCTCCAGCCTTACTCTCCATCCCGAACTCTCCAATCCTCTTCTTCCTCCTTGCTCTCGACTCCATCTGCCCGCCTGTCCACACTGGGGTTCAGAGCCTTCAGCCGTTCTGCCTCTCGCCTCTGGAACTCTCTCCCACTAGCCATCCGTACCATAGAGTCTCCCCATCTTTAAAACATCCGTCAAAACTCACCTATTCAGACTGGCCTATCCCACGTAACTCCACTTTCTATCAAATTCATGGATATGTTGATTTTGTTTCATTTTATTTATATATTTGTAATTTGCATGGTTTAACTGTAAGGTGTCCTTGAGTGTTCTGCAAGGTGCCCATAAATGCATTATTATTATTATTATTATTATTATTATTATTATTATTATTATTATTATTATCTATGTCCCTCTATTCCCTGCATTTCTATATGCCTATCCAAAAGCCTCTTAAATGCCACTATCGTATCAGTCTCCACCACCACTCTTGGCAATATGTTCCAGGCCCCCACCACGTCTGTGTACAAAAACTTGCGCCACGCATCACCATTAAATGTTCCAGCTTATAGCTATGCCCTCAAATGTTGAACATTTTTACCCAGGGAAAAAGGTTCTGATTGTCTACCCTATCTATGCCTCTCATAATTTATATACTTCTATTAAGTCCCCCCTCAACCTCCGACATTCCAGAAAAAACAAACCAAGTCTATCCAAACTCTCCCTGTAGCTGGAACTGATTAATCCTGACAGCATTCTGGGAAACCTCCTCTGCAGCCTCTCCAAAGCTTCCACATCTTTTCTGTATCGTTTAAGAAACAGGTCTTCTTCTTATCGAGTCCACACACAAGATTAGATGTTGTTCAGCCAGAGCTGAGTACACTTCTCGGCAACTGCATACAATGGTATCAGTCTTGTCGCTTCTTGTGTTTCTTGTGCGTGGTAGTGGAAAGATTGGTGAAAACAGGGCCACAACGTGAATGCTCTTTCCTTGACCCCAGTTGGACAGGTACATGGATACGACGGGTTTGGAGGATTATGGACCAAGTGCAGGCAAGTGGGACTATAGTAGCTGGGACATTGTTGGCCAGTGTGGGCGTGTTGGGCCGAAGGGCCTGTTTCCACACTGTGTTAATCTATGACTCTATGACTCTAATGGGGCAATCAGAACTGCATGCAACATTCCAAATGTGACCCAACCAAAGTCCTATAAACTGCATCATGACTTCCTGACTCTTGTACTCAATGCCCCTAAGAATGAAGGAAAGCATACCATATGACTTATTTACCACCCTATCTACATGTTGCCACCTTTGGTAAGCTATGAACAAGATCCCCCTGCACCTCAATGCTGCTGACGGTCATTCCATTATACTTTATCCTTATGTTCAACCTCCCAACATGTAACACCTCGGTGGGTTCAAACGCCATCTGCTGTGTTCTCCATCTACTTCAGCAACTAAAAGATATTGTGCTGTATCTTTTGACAACCTTCCTCACCGTCTGCAACACGTCCAATTTTTGTGTCTTCAGCAAACCTATTCACCAACTGTAAACAAGTGCCAGAGACAGTGTGTGATTTAAACACATCTTTAATGAGCACGAAAAACTTAGCAGCATTGAGGACGACAGGTTGTCAGTGCATCCTAGCTGCTCGAACTGGCAGTGCCGGGAACAAGTGTTAGTATAAGTGTTATAGTGGGGTGGAGTTAGTGATGCTGGCTTATGTGTGATTGGTTCAAATGCATCATCAATCTACACCAACCCATCTAAATTTAAATATAAATCATTTGTATATATCACAAACAGCAGGGGTACCAGCACCTCTGCATAACTGCATAACTCAACTGCTCACAAGCCTTCAGCCAGAATATCTACTGTTCACCACAACCCTCTGTCTTTTATGACTAAGCCAGTTCCAAATCCATATGACCAAGTCAATGTGAATCCTGTACATTCTCTAACATGAGGGACCTGGTCAAAAGCTTTACTAATATCCATGTATACAACATCCACTGCCCTTCTTCATCAATCTCCTATGTTACCTTCTTAAAAACTCAATCACGTGAATGAGGCATGACCTGCCATGTACAAAGTCGTGCTGGCTATCCCCAATTAGCCATTGTCTTCCAAATAGTTAATCCTATCTTGAAACATTCTCTCCATTACCTTTCCTACCAAAGGTGCATGGATTCTCTCTGCAGAGACCATCTCTCTACATTAGCATCAGTGACTCCTGAGACCACGAACTGAAGACGACCTAAGTTCTCCAAGATTCTTTGCACCTATTTTAACAGATACATTTTTCAAAGATCTCCAATAGATTGATTAAACATAAATTCCCTTTCATAAAAAACACGTTGACTCAGCTCAATCATATATTATTTTCTGAATGTCTTGATATTATGCTCATTATTATAGATTCCAAAGTGTTGTCAGCTATGGATGTTAGGCTAATAGGTTGGTGGTTGTGTTTATTCTCTACCTCCTCTTAGTCTCTTCCTCCTTTCTTAACCAGTGGCTTTGCATTAGCCACTCTCTTGAGAGTAATGGCACAAAACAATGGAGCAACTCAGCGGGTCAGGCAGCATCCCTGGAGAACATGAATAGGTGATTTTTTGGGTCTGTTCCTGACCTCCTGGTTTGGACCCAACCAGGATTTCAGATACCTATAATCCATCCACCGCTTCTCGCAACTGTTCTCCTTCTGTACCATGTGATCTACACTGGCTATCATGTACTAGCACCAACAGGCCCTTGCTCTGACTGTTCTGCAGCTCAGGGCCTCACTCACCCAGACCTGCAATGGATCACAACTTCCAAACCTCTTAGAAATAGGTATTAACCTTCATCAGTTAGATGTCTATTGTCAGGCCAGTATTATTCACTATAATATAATGCAACTGCTCAGAACAATTCCCTATTACAGAGAAACTTTAAATACTGCCATCACTCACTTATTCGTTCACAGTTTAATTCCTTTATTCTTATAAGTTCTGAATAAAACATCAACTAATGCCATAGGACATGGAATAATGCCAACAGCTATAAAAGGCTGTAGATAGGATATGCTGCACATTTAATTCAGTATCTTGGAATTTAAGTGAAGTTTGGCTCAGTAGAAGCTGGAATTCACTTCCAGAATATTTTAGGTTGCAGAAGCGAAGAATGTTGTCACAAAGGGCAAAGTCAGAAATATCCTTCAGGAGGGTGAACCCTCAAAAAGCATCTCGTGGTCTTAAAACCTGTGCAAACCAACTGGCTGGAATTTTTACAGACATCACCTCTCATTGCTGAGGTCTGAGTTTCCCATTTGCTTTAAAAGGGCATCAATAATACCCAAGAACAGTCAGGTGACACCTCAATTACTACTGACTGGTGGCACCAACGTCTGTGGTGATGAAGTGTTTTGAGAGGCTGGTGGTGACGCACATTAACTCCTAACTCAACAAGAACCTGGATCTACAATTTGTCTAATGCCACAACATGTCAATGAATGACTCTACTTTGCACTGGGCTACTTGGACAATAAAAATATATACGCCAGGCTGTTGTTCATGGCTCGGTATTCAACAGTATCATCCCCTCCAAGCTGATTACCAACCTCATGTATCTGGGTCTCTGTGCACCCCTCTGCAATTGGATCCGAGACTTCCTCATTAACAGACCACAATCTGTACAAATTGGCAACAACACTTCCTCCTCAATAGCCATCAGCAGGGAGGCACCTCAAGGCTGTGTGCTCAGCCCCCTGCTCTACTCACTCTATACTCACATCTGGGTAGCTGGACACAGTACAAACCCCATCTTCAAGTTCGCTGACATACCACCATTGTTATCGAATTACAGATGATGATTAGTCAGAGTACATGAGGGAGATCGATTGACTGACAAAATGATGCCAGAAAAACAACCTTGCTCACAACGTCAATAAGATCAAGGAACTGATTGTGGACTTTGGAAGAGGAAGGATGAGGCTGTTAACATTCATGAAGGATGGAGCCTGTCCTCATCGATGGAACGTTGGTGGAGAGAGTCAAAAGCTTCTTATTCCTGGGTGTGCATATCTCTGAAGATCTGTCCTGCACCCAGCACATTGATGCAATTATAAAGAAAGCCTATCAACATCCCTACTTCTTGTGAAGATTGAGGAGATTTGGCATGCCAATGAATACTCTCTTGAACCTCTACATGTGTACATTGGAGAGCATGTTGACTGGTTGCACCACAGCTCAGTTTGGCTACTTAAATGCCCAGGAATGAAGAAATGGTGAAAAATGCTGAAATCTGTCCTATATATAACAGGTACTGACTTCCACACCATCGAGGGGATCTACAAGAGTCACTGCCTCAAAAAGGTGGCCAGCATCATCAGTCCCACACCATCCTGTCCACACTCCCAGTTCACTTCTGCCATTGGGAAGAGGATATAGAAGCCTATATAAGGCAATGTCCAGGTTCAGGAGCAGCTTCTTCCCAACAACCATCTATTATACACGACAACTTCCAAATAAGCTTTGAATTACATAGACTTGGGGGCTTTAGTATTGTCTTTGCACTATTAGTTTGTTTATGAGCTTGTGTGTTCTTTTATACATCTGTAGTGCTGCTATAAATAAGAATTTCATTGTTCTGTTTTGGAACATATGATAATAAAACACTCTTGACTCTTGACATCCTGAAGGGGCTGTCCCACTTGGGCAATCTAATTGGCGAGCTTAGAAGAGTTTGAAAAAATTACATGTTGAAGATCTCCTTCGACTATGTAGAAGACCTCCTTCGACCTCCTTCGACTAACTTCGGGAAAATTGGACACCAAACAGTGGAGAGTGAAGATGACCTCCTTCGATTACCTTCTATCTCCCTTCGACCTCCCTTCGACTATGATAAAGACTATCTACGACTACCTTCGACTACCTTCGACCACCCTCGATTACCTACGAGTAACATGACGACCTAATACGATCTACTACGACTAAACCTACGAGTAAAAAAAGTATCAATTTTTTCCATGGCGGCCTTTTTTTACTCGCGGGCATTTTTTAACATACTGAAAAAAATGCCGCGACCTAGCTGAGGCCTCGAGTACACGGAGACCACTCTCAAACGTGAAGGAGAGTTACGAAGATCTCCTACGACCTAGTGTCCTCCATGATGCGTATGAGTCAAGGGCAAACTCGCCAGAACTCGCGGATTAGGTCGCCCAAGTGGGGCAGGCCCTTTAGAACACATGAGACTGGATTTCTTGATTTGAAGTATTGCAAACATAAGCCAGTCATGCAAGGGTAATATAAGGGGGGGGGGGGGGAGAAATGTCAATTTATAAAACCTCCTTTGCTTAGAATATTATCAGTGCTTTGAGATAACATTATAGAGAACAAATATATATATATTATTTAATCATTAAAAGCTAATAGCTGCCAGATTTTTGTCTGCATATTCCAGATAACGACAGTGGTAAACATAGAAACATAGAAATTAGGTGCAGGAGTAGACCATTCAGCCCTTCGAGCCTGCACCGGCCTTCAATATGATCATGGCTGATGGTAATCAGTAGATATTTTAAGACTGGCATCTTGCTTCTTAAATTGTGTTCATTTCCTTGCAACTTTGTAAATCAATCTATTACATTTCAGCACACTTAATTCATTTTAATGAAGTTACTTCTCAGATGCAAGTTTTTACATCACCTACGAGTGATGATTTACTTACAAAAGAGTTACATTGATATGTCATTATTTTAAATGAGTTAACATAATTTAGTGATAAAATTGAGCATTTTAAATGTAGTTTTATTCATAGTCCTGTGTATAAGCGAATAACTTGGAAGATCAGATACGTTTGATTGACAGCTTAATAGTTCATTTCAACCATGAAGACAGAGTAAGAAATTAACATTTAACTGTTTTCCTCTTCAGCCAAGGAAAGAGAACTGGACACAAAAGTCCAAATTGGTTTCCTCAAAATCAGAAAATATTGTTTTTTTGTGATTCTGCTGGGTTGAAGTCACAAGAAACTGCAGATCCTGGAATGTGCAGCAAAGAAAGAGAGCTACTGGCTGAACTCAGCCGGTCAGGCAGCATTCGTGAAGGGAACTGTAAAATCAGCACTTCAGGTCGAGACCCATCATCTAATTTGAATGGAGTATCCCAGAAATCTTTCTTAAAAGTTCTCTTCCAATCTTTTATAGCAACTGAACAGTGAATGCTGAGCAGAAGCACCGATGCTGGTTAACAAAAAAATAAACAAAATGCTGGAGTAACTCAGCGAGTCAGGTAGCATCTCTGGAGAACATGGATGCGTGATGTTTTGGATCAGGACCCTTCTTCAAACTGATAGTGATAGTGCTGTGGGGGGGGGGATAATATTTTATTATCTACCTTCTCATGACAAGACTTTCTCTCATTCAACATTACTTTCAGAATAGGAAATAGATGTATCAACTGGTGCTTGAGAGTCACAATAATTGTGGACGAGAATGGACCCTGCAACCATCATATCTATTTTGGGAAATATTATGGTGTTAATCCTCTAGGAAGGAACTGCAGATGCTGGTTTAAACCAAAGATAGATACAAAATGCTGGAGTACCTCAGTTGGACAGGCAGCATCTCTGGAATGGGTGACGTTTCGGGTTCGAGACCCTTCTTCAGACTGATGTTTATCTACTTTTGGTTTAAACAAGCATCTGCAGTTCCTTCCTTCACATATGATACGTGGATGCAGGTGAAGGAGGTGGATGGTTGGGCAAAGGCCAGTGATAGGTGGAGGCAGGTTCTCTGGATGCTTTTAAGAGAGAGCTAGATACGGCTCTTAAAAATAGTGGAGTCAGGGGATATGGGGAGAAGGCAGGAACGGGGTACTGATTGGGAATGATCAGCCATGATCACATTGAATGGCGGTGCTGGCTCAAAGTGCCGAATGGCCTACTTTTGCCCCTATTGTCTATTGTCTATTGATATAAAAATACTAAAGGAGAGGGATAAGGATAGAGGTGTTGTGAATTGTGAAGCCAGAGGAAGGAATGTAAGTGGAAGGTGAGAGAGGGGGAAGAAATTGGTGTTAGTTCACACGGGGCACAGGGAAGATGGGGGGGGGGGGGGGGGGTGAAACATGCCAACTTGGGGGAATAATGGGAGGGGTGCAGTTTTTGATTAGTTACCTAAAATCGGAGAATTTAATGTTAGTACCATTGGGTTATAAGCTACCTAACCAGAATATGAGGTGCCTTAAATTTGCATATGGCCTCACGCTGGTAATAGAGAAGGCCCAGGACAGAAAGGTCAGTATGGGAATGGGACGAGGAGTTAAAATGGTTAACAACCAGGAGGTGCAGCAGGCTTTGTTGGACCGAGCACAATGCTCGACGAAATTGTCACCGTGTCTATGCTTACCCATTTATCCATTTAATTTGCTCATTTGTTCAACATATCCACAGTATGGAATAAATTATGAAACAGATTCTTTCTGGAAACCAGCTGCTTTCTTTCTTGTTCTTCTGGCATTGGTTTAACTAACTGACAAAATTCTCACCACTAAACACGTCTTATATTGTTCATGGAAGCATGAAATTAAATAGTCTGACATTGCATTTTACAAATTTTACTGCTTGAATACACGACTTTTTAATAACCTTACCACTTCAACATTAAATTGCTTTGTTCCTTCTTGTCAAGTGCAGCCTCAATTTACTCCATCTGACTGGAATCAGTCGATTTTGAGCTGAGGTCTGTTCACAGCCTGAAAAGAACAGAAGAGGTCTGGCAGAGTGCTTGACCCAGCATATTGGTTATTTGCCAACCTATGGTTGAGTGAAAGAAAACCGTATACATTTAAACCCTTTGAGACAATTAGTCTTCCAGTGTGCTAATCTATTTTGATAGCTGTATCAGAATGATGAACAGTTTTGAAGAAGGCAGACCTAATTAACATTCTTATCATTTTAATATTCCAGTGGAATTTAATCTTTCCAGTATTCACAACCAGTGACCACTCATTTGAGCCCTTCTGCTGATCAGCTGACCAACTCCCAAACATGGAGGATGTCACTCATCAACGTCTTGGGTTGTTTAAGAGTATTTTTTGGATACGTTGACCTGTTTAAAATTGTAGTTTCTGAGAGCAGGGTATTAACCTTTCAGCTTTATTGAGAATTCATTGCAGTCCTTGGAAGATCATCAATATGCTGTGTTACCTATAAACCTGTTTTTAAGTACATTTTAAATGTAAGTGGCAAAATAAAAGGGTATTATATCCCGAAGTCCATCCAAAATGTTATTATTTTGCAACATCTCTCACTTCCTTTAAGAAGCTCCTTTCAATCGACCACGTTGACAATTGTGTTTGATAATGCAGCTTTGACATATTCTATTATATTTTGTTATCTTAAAAAATCCATCTGGTGTTTTGTTGACTGCACAAAACCAAAAATCCTCAGCTATTTTCCTAATTTTTAAATCAATCAAAATCTATTATTTGTGACCTTTTTCTGAATCATTCATGCCCAGTACTTTATAATGTTGTTACTGTGAATCAGATTTATTATTGCTAATTCATAACATAATGTAATATGTCTCATTTAAGCTATTACATTTCAGATAATGGTTATCAGAATCATAGAAACACACAAAATAACAGATACCAAATTCATTTGTATTATTTCTATTAAAAACATCATATTTTGCGTACTTATTGAACACTTGAGAGCAGGCTGATCAAACTGATTTCTGAAAAATATGAAACAAGCCAGCACAACAAAAACAGCAAACTAAACTGCAAAATTAAAATAATATTCTGATGAAGATTCATTGATCTGTTTCTCTCTTTATATACATGCTGTGTATTTTCAGTACTTCATTTTCAGTACTTCAGTTTTTATTAAATAAGTTAATTTGTACTTACTGTTATTTTTTATGGAACCATGCCCTTGCAAACCAACATAGAGCAGTGGGTAGACACAAAATGCTGGAGTAACTCAGCGGGACAGGATGCTGCCTGTCCTACTGAGTTACTCCAGCATTTTGTGTCTACCTTTGATTTAAACCAGCATCTGCTGTTCTTTCCTACACATAGAGCAGTGGGTTTCAGCTTAGAAAATAAGAGGATGAATTTAGAATAGAAATTCATTGGTGCATTTCGATTGAGCGAGGAGCCTCTTTGTGCTAAACTCATTTTTGTTTTGGTTGTTGGTTGGGTCCTAGTCAATGGAAACTGCTAACTAACCATCGTACAGTTTTCCCTGTATCCTGCAGAGAGGAGATGGTAGAGGCAGGTACAATTACAACAGTTAAGGCCAATTGGACAGATAAACGGATAGATAGGTTCGAGATTGGTTTGGGTAAAGCACAATCAAGTGGAATTAGGATAAATAGGCATGGACAAGATGGGCAACTAGCCTGTTTCTGCCCAGTATTACTTAATTTTGTCTGTAACTAGGGCAGATTTGGGGAGGGGGTGGTCCAGTGGCCACAGGCTTGTTTGGGGGCCTGGATGAGGTATCAAAGGTTTCAAATGTCTTTTGTTGTCACATGTATCAGTTAAGGTACAGCGATTATGCGAATTACCAGACAGCCACATGAGAAAAGGGAAATAAGACACACAACTACATAAAAGTTATCATAAACATCCATCACAGCAGATTCCCCACATTTCTCACTGTGATGGAAGACAAAAAAGTCAAATTTTCATCCTCTTTATTCCACCACAGTCGGGGCAGTCGAACCATCCATTGGGGTCATCGAAGCTCCCACAGCCGGCGATTGAAGCCCCTGTTTCGGGGCGATCGAAACTGCCGCATCGGGGCGGTTGAAACTCCCATGGCTTGGAGTTCCCGAAGTCGGTCTCTGACCAGAGACAGTCCACTCCGTGATGTTAAGTCCGCAAGCACCCACAGTTGGAGCTCCAAGGTCGACCCTTGGCAATGGGATCGCGGGCTCCACGATGTTAAAGTCCAGTGGGCTCCCCGCAGTGGAGCTCTCAAAATTGGACTCCAGCAAAGGCCGCCAACTCCACGATGTGAGGCCGCAGTGCGGATGGAGTTACAGTACGGAAAAAAATTTGCATCTCCGTCGAGGTAAGACATTAGAAAAAGGTTCCCCTATACCCCAAACCCCACCCAATCCCACCCTCACATAAAACAAGCTAAAGAACACTAAAAACATACAATCAACACATACAATAAAACACAAAGCAGGAAAGGACAGAAAGACTGTTGGCGAGGCAGTCATTACTGGCCCCACCCGGGGTGGGAGGGAGGGAGGGAGGGAGGATGCAGGATTCGGTGTCTGGAATTCATGTCCTGGAGGATTGTGTTTGGAAACCAAGGCATGCGGGTAGCATGGGGATTGGGGCAAGTATCAAGAAGTCAGAGGATTTGAGGGTGGTTTTAGGTGTCTAGAAGTTGAGGTCAGGGGTGGAAAATCTAAGGATATGTGTCTTGGGAAGGGTATGGGGGCTATGTTGGAAATTGGGGCTATGGTAGGGATACAGATATTGGAGCTCACTATCCCCAAGTGGTGGCCTGAGCCTTGGCAAGGGTGGCTGAGAATCTAATCCTTTTCAGGAGGTCATGGGGACATGTGGGTTTAATGTCAATGGGAAGGGAATTTGGGGACAAATTATGCAGACAGATACTCGCTCTCCATTCAATGGTATTTATTAGATTCCTACTTTACGACATCGCAATAAAATCAGGGTTCCACTAAAGGCACTGGTTTGGGGAATTGCATCAGCTGCAAATCTATTTTTACTCTGGTGACCATAATTGTGTTCATGCAGCTTTGAGATTATTGATTTTGTTGTGCTTATTTTGATCCATTTCCCTCAGTCCCACAGTCCCTTTCCTGCTGTTAATTTACCTGGTGGACATGGAAGTGATTTCTCTCATGTGATCAAGCTGTTGTTAATTAGTCTACAACCTATATTTTTCAGCTGTCAGATGACGCCAAACTTCATCCTCTGTTTTCTGTTAAACTGCACATCAATTAATCACCTGCTTTTATTTTCTATCCCCCATCTCTTCCAATATGCTGCTGAAATCCTAGTACTGCCTTAGATGCAGTTGTTTATTGGACTGCAGAGCAGATGTTGAACAAAGACAAGAAGCTGCATGAGGAATGACTCTTTAATACAATACTGTTACAGAGAAGTAATCTGCAGCCTCCTACCAACCATGTCACCATTTGGAAAACTCTACTGTTCACACTACTCACAGAGGCGGCAGGTTTGGAACAACAGTCCCATCACAACAAATCCAAAATACAGTACACTTTTTATCTTGCTCACACATGGATGTGTAAAGTGGAACACAAATTTAGATATTAATTTTTCACTGAGGTTCAGATTAGATGTAAATAAAGATCCAATCTGCTTTGTTTAGTTTTGTTTAGTTAAGAGATACAATGCGGAAACAGGTCCTTCGACCCACAGAGTCCACGCCGACCAGTGATCCCAGCAGATTAACACTATCCTACACACACTAGGGACAACTTACAATTATATCAAGCCAATGAACGTCCAAACCTGTACGTCTTTGGAATGTGGGAGGAACCGGAGATCCCGGAGAAAACCCATGCAGGTCACGGGGAGAAAGTACAAACTCCGTACTGACAAACACCCATAGTCAGGATCGAACCTGGGTCTCTGGTGTTGTAAGGCAACAACTCTACCCCTGCGCCACCATGCTACCCTGGTGCTTCTGGTAATTTTGCTATAATTTACCAGAAGCAGATTGGGGCTTTCGTGACATCTAAGCAGGAGTCAGAGAACCTAGCTAACCTCAGCCAAATCTACATTGATCTCTGTCACTGACATCACTGTTATTGGTTCAACTCGGTGAATGAACATAATTCTGGAGGAATACAAATATGCCATAGGAAGCACATGTTACAACGCAGAATCCCTGGAACAACATTTGCTCATTCATCTTTTAAGACCTTGTGCATTAATGATAGCCTCTATTTTCTTTCCCTTTTCTGGTTTTCGCATATTTGCATCAACCTTCAAACTAGGTCGCTCTAACTGTTGCTGCAAAAATAACATTTGCTTGGCTTCAACTTCACATTATATTCAGGTAATCCCTCAACCCGCCCACCACATATACACAGCCAAAAACAATATAAAAACCACAACAAAACTACACATTCAACAGGATCAAAAACAAAAAAAAGACAGACGGACTGCAGAGGCCGCTGCAACATTGGTCACGCCACCTAGTCAAACTTCTCAGTTCAGCTCAGTTACGCTGTGGTATTCACAAGCACATCAGCTTGTTTACAGCCATTTAGTTTTCCCCCAACTTTTGCCGATGAGTGGTAGAATCTAGAGTTGGGAGACAGGATGGTTGATGGGAATATGGGGAAAATAAAATGGGTGAGGCTGGGATTATTGTAAACATTGGTATTTGATAGCTGGTGCAGACTCAATAGGTGGAAGGGACTGTTTCCATGCTGAATCTCTCCATGACTGTAGAGATGGACTCTTTAGTCTAAACTTGCAATAAACTGGCTATACCTCTCGTCTGATGCAAATGTACTTATGTAGATGTCTTTGACTAAACTGTGTGGCATCAGTCTTTCCCCGCCCTCCTACCTTTGGCTGGAACTCCTGGGTTAATAAGGAGTAGGGCTGACAAGTTGCAGGTTAGTTGATCCAATAATCACTAATCCAACTGTGGATGCAGCCCCTGTTCCAATACCTAAAGGAGCTTTTCCTCGCCTTCTGGCTGCACTTCACACCCACCATCCTCATCTTTGCACACCCTGAGTGCAGGGGAGAGTGTAGAGCTGAAGATGTCCTGGTTGGGTTGCTCCTCGGCCTGGCCAAGCTGGCCATCCGCGAGTCACGGCGCTAGGTGGAAGAGGGCTCAATCCGAGACGGCTGCCTGCCTCTTTTCCAGGGTTTCGTCTGCACCCAGGTGGTTTTAGAGAGGGACTACGTGCTGGCCACGGGCGTCCTGGGGATTTCCAGGACCGCAGGGCACTGCGGGGGATGAAATATATCCTCAATAAGAATTGTATTATAGTTATTTGAAAATGTAGTGTCTTAGATAATTTGGTGATTTTGAAGGAAATTATTGTCGACTTCAGGAAGATCAGAGGGGGCAGACATACCCCCATCCATATAAACGGGACTGAGGTGGAGCGCGTCTCCAACTACAAATTCCTCGGGGTACACATCTCGGAGGATCTGTCCTGGTCCCTCAACACCTCCAAGCTGATCAAAAAGGTGCAGCAGCGCCTTTCCTTCCTGAGGGGGCTCAAGAAAGCTCACCTGTCCCCCCAGATCCTGACCAACTTTTACCGTTGTACCATCGAAAGCATCCTGACCACCTGCTTCACGGTATGGTACAGCAGTTGCACTGTAGCGGACAGGAAGGCACTACAATGGGTGGTGAAAACCGCGCAGTACATCATTGGTGCCCCGCTCCCTGCCATGGATGCCCTCCACCGAAAACGGTGTCTGAGACGGGCCGGGAAGATCATTAAAGACCCCTCCCACCCCAACCATGGACTGTTTGCCCTCCTCCCATCAGGGAGGCGGTACAGGAGCCTCATGTCTCGTATTAGTAGGATGAGGAACAGCTTCTACAATAATACCATCACATTGCTGAACTCGGAGTCCCGCCGATAGATTTCTCCATTCCCTCCGTCCACATTGTTTGATTATTCTGTATTTTTATTTCTATATTGCACTACTACTACGGACTGACGCTAAACTGCATTTTGTTGTACCCATACTTGTATTTGTATAATGACATTAAAGTTGAATTGAATTGAATTGTATTATGCTGGTGGGTGTGTTACAACGGTTTTGTTTTGTAAGTATCTTTTTGTATCGTAATTGAATAAATTAGTTTTGAGACAAAAAAAATCCAACTGTGGCTCATTTGACTGTGGCCTCAGTTCAGTCCAGAGTGCCGATATTTTACAGCAGCCTGGCACTGTTAGTAGGCTTCTTCTGGCCTCTCTGCCGGTGACAGGGATCGAACAAGATTCCCATGATTTCTCAATTGATCACAGGGAGAACGTGCAAACTCTGCACAGACAGCACTCGAGGTCAGGATTGAACCTGGGTCTCTAGTGAGGCATTGGCTCTACTACTGCGCCTAAGAGCCTTTCAACCCATGATTCTTGTAATATTCTTGTAGTATTATGCCAAAGAAACAGAGGATTACAGCTGTAGTTCAACACCCAGTTAAAAATATTCTAAATTGCAAACTTCCTACAAAATATATGTTGCTTTGTCTCTCTCTCTATCTATCTATATTTTTCGCTTTTCTTATCTTTTTTTTTCTACTATTAAATTTAAAATAAGAAGTTGTACATGCAATGGAATATGTTATTCATGTAGTATATTATTGTACATCACTTCTAATAAAAATATTTAAAAAAAAATATATATATGTTGCTTTGCAATTGGAGGCTCTCATGCAGGACTGCTTGCTTGCTTGCATATAGAGATTTACATGTCATGTTCAATACATATATAAAAGTGTTTCAGGAATATAATATGGGTAATAAGCAGCTATCTTCAGCAGAATTATTTTTATCTTTCATTAATAAGCAACTTCAAAATTATATTATATTAGATGAATAAAAATTACTTTATTTTGAATGATAAAAGATTATAATGGGGAATGCACAGCAAGTAAATTATGCTTTGTAGATAGAATGATTAAAAATGAAATCATGTGGAAGTTATGACTGTGAAAGTGGGGCTGAATCATCACAGGTTCAAATGACTATAAACTCGCAGGAACAAGGCTTAAATGACTAACAAATGACTGATCAGGAGAGTGAACAGAACTCACATTAAAGTTACGGTGGAAACTGTTAATACTGCTGATGAAATTTGTGCATGCCCATGTGTAAATGCAGAAGGAATAATGTTCTAGTTAACAACACCGTGGTGCTCCAAATGTAGGGATGCAGGAACTGCTGATTTGTAACAAAAAGACACACATAGTGCTGGAGTAACTGAGCTGGTCAAGCGCTATCTCTGGAGAACATGGATAGCTAACGTTTCGGGTCACCTCTTACTGACTTAAGAATTAGCAGAGTCATTTCTGTTTATTTTGGCTCTGCATTGGATTCACAGGACCCATGAATTAACTAATATATCTAGTCTTTCATTACATCTTGGTTCCTAGAGCTTTAAATGTAATTAAATTAGATGTGACAGTACGCCCTCCTTCAGATGCCTCGCTGAACCCTCTCGCCAGCTGACAATCCTCAGCATCATTGGTAAAATTTGGGGCCAATTCGCTGTCATCGGATTTGTCCACCTGAACCATGTCAGCCTACTCCTCATAAAACCCAGGCATTGCAGCCAGAAGAGAGAAGGTGAGAGAAGAAGCAGGAGAGAAAGAGAAAGCAGGAAGAAAGAAGAGAGATAAAGGGAGAGAAAGTGGGAGCCTCCCTGTTAGCTGTGATTCCGTGTCACAGGCTTGAGGATGTCTGAGTGATTGGGACATAGCTGTGACGACTAGCGCTACCGTGTGGCCAAGACTGGACTGCCAGGAAGAAGACCGAAACAGTCAGCACCTCTTCTAAGACTAAGACTGAGTGGACGAGACAAGCCTGAGATGCCAGTGCCTCTTCCTGCCCAGGGACAATGAGGGACTGTTTCCATGCATAGATGCAAAGATTGAGTTGCCAGGATAACCCTGATACCACCAGCGCCACCTCAAAGCCGAGCTTGAATGCGCGCTGATGATGTGGGATAGTACTTTGTATTGTATTGTATTGTATTCAAATTTATTGTCATTGTCTCAATTAGAGACAACAAAATGAACTTCCCTTTACAGTCAGTATCATAAAAATAAATACCCATGCTGTCCTGGACTTTGATGTCAACTGTAAATAAAACATATCACGTGAGTTCATCCAACTGCAAGAGTCAGTGTGGTCACTGCCAACCCCAGCGTCATCCCCAACGCCATATAAAATAAACTTGCCGCTAACCCCTCTACATTCTTCTCTTGACTATCTCCAGGTATGGCCAATGAATCACCCAAAATTTAAATTACAAAAGCCGAATATTACTTACCAATTATTCGGGGATTTGAGTTTGGACAAAATTCCCTCGCATTAATGCTGTATTCTAACCTGCTGCTGGAATGAGTCTATTACAGCTTAGACACCATAGTAACAGAGCAGTTGAACATAACACAGCATAACCTTTCACGAATGGCTTCATTAAGAAGATAGTGGCAATTATTTCTGACATGAAAATGATCATGTTGTAAGACATCTTATGCAAGAAGTGGGTAGCTTTTTGCTATCATGTGAAATATTAAAAAAATCCACTGTATTGAAAGTGGGTAGATTTTTTCTAATGACATTATACCTTTGTAAAGGTAACAAAAAAATATATATAAAAAAGATAAGATTATTATGAAAATTGGTCTAGTATTAATTAAAATGATTAGAATTTTAAAAGGCCTTGACAATATATTTTTCTTGTTTGGTTATTAAGACATTGGATGATAGCTGATAACTTACTTTATTTATAAAACAGATTACATTGTATAAAGTCATAATACTTCTACTAATGTCTCACTGGTCTAAAGAAGGGCCTCGACCCGAAACGTCACCCATTCCTTCTCTCCAAAGATGCTGCCTGTCCTGTTGAGTTACGCCAGCATTTTATGTCTTTCTTCTGGAAATATTGGTGCAGAGACAAACAGCTTATGGAAATCACAAGATTGAAGCATTTGAGAATGTTTATGACCCTCCTTTAAGAATGAAAATCAAAAAGGGAGGAAATCAAGCCATTCAAAATAACAGTGCCATCTTTTTGAGATTTGGTTCGGCACAAGTTGTTTCAGATCCTTTGGGTTGATGGAGTGTACTCAGCTCTTTGTTCTTTCTCAATGATTTTACCGAATCCTGCCAACTAGATGGAAATGTAATGATGCAAGTGGGTTTCGAGGATTCCGATCAATAATGGAGAAAGAACACTTCAAGATTAAAAAGGAACTGTTTATTAAAACAAAGTCAAACACAATAAGAGGATTAGTAAAAGATTAGCTCACATGTCAAGCCCCTCTGTTTATTGACTCTTCATTGATACGAGTGGCAGCTGGAAGCAATAAGTCTCCTGCTTTTCTTCTGCCCAATGGGGACCTTTAACCTGGCCAAGGGGACTTGAGTGTCCTGGCATCAATCCAGATCCCAATTTGAGGTGAAACCCAGTAAGCTCACTCTCAACAAGCACTTATATGCGCAATTAGTATTCTGCCCTAATCTTCAAACAACAGCTATGTTTATAAAACTAGGTATCCTCCATAGTGATGGGAACACGGGTTTTTAAGTTATCAGCATTGAGCTAATCTCAGATGTCTATGAGAAGAAACATTTGTCTTCTTCTACTACCGTAGCCTCAAGGCTGCATGATCTGAGGCCTACTAGTTCTTCAAAGTGAAGCCAATTATTTTCTTAGGCACCTAATTGTTTTTTAAGTGAGCCTATTTGCTCAACATAGGGACTTAGTTAGCAGTTCACTCAATGTTAGTGAAAAGCCTATTTTAACCCTTACATTACAGCTACATGCTCCTGTGTCACGACATCTGCTTCCTTCAAACATGTATCTTCGATGGCATTCCTGAGATGGCACTGGCTCCCCTGCTATTGGACATTCCCCTCCATGGTAACCTACAGTGATCTAGAGTATGGTGTGAGTCTATTGCATTAAGCTATTAAACAGCAGAAAATGAAATCTATTAAAACAATGGGAACAAATGAATTGTTAATGATACTCTTGGACTGCTGTTCCAAATTACTAATAGTGGCCAGTCACACAATTAATTAACAGTAATTAACAGAAATGTTGCAAGGCACCCTATTCCTATTTATGCTCTAATTTGCTTAATAGATTAAGTTCCATTGTTTATTCTGGTAAGAACTGGCTTATTCTCAATTCATAAATTTAATTTCTCTACTTCAGATCTTCAAAATCACCAACAACAACACTTGAAAAGCAAAATCATCTTATCGACCTACATGTATAATTTTGAAAGAAATCAGCTATAATGTTCACATTGACATGTTTTCAAAATATTTGTCACTGGGATGAAAGTAATCAAGTTTTTTTTTGTATCCAGGGTGCAATAATTGGTTTGATAATGTGTATCGAATGGGTACCGTGAACAATTAATTAATTCCAAGAGACAATATGATTATATCATATTTCAATAATTACCATATTGGTCAGCATGGCACAGAACACAGAATGGCACTCAATGTCATGGTTAAACACGGTGCCAGATTTAAAGTAATCCCTTCTACCAGCATGTGATCTGTATTTCTCCATATCACGAATATTCATATGTCCACTAAAAGCATCTGAAATGCCATAATTCCAATTGCCTCCATTACCAACCCTGGCAGTGTATTCCAGACATCTATCACTCTCTGTGTACAAAATTTGACCTAAGCTCTAAATGGTTGACAGATATATAGGCAGCATAAGGAGACTTTACCATGAACCAGTCTGATGATCACCCTTCCTTGGCATTAAGGTTATAAGGTCATAAGTGATAGGAGTAGAATTAGGCCATTCGGCCCATCCGGCATTCAATCATGGCTGATCTATCTCCCCCTCCTAACCCCATTCTCTTGCCTTCTCTCCACAACCTCTGACACGTCACCTTTTACACCATTACACCTTGGTGATCTGTTACTGCCCCCGATTTGTTCTGGCCTTTTCCACTCTCCAGTTTCCTCCCCTTTACTTTCAGTCTGCAGAAGGGTTCTGACATGACATGTCACCCATCTTCTTTTCTGCAGAGAGCTTCCTGAAATCAATGAGTTACTCTAGATGTGTCTATCTTCAATGTTTAGTCTCCTTATTCTGCAATAATCTGTGAAGCATTAGTTTTAATTTGATAGCAGTTCACTACTGTGACCAACAATCTATATGACCCAGCACAACCTAAAACTTGTGCAGTAGAACGAAGACTCATCAGCAGCACATTAAAGGGATAATAACTATTTGCAAACTAGTTATTGATTGATTTGTATCCCCTGCAAGCGTTGAGTCCTTTCTGCAGTTCTTGAAAGTTGTTAAGGACTGCAGCAATTGAACGGTGGATGCTGAATGAGGCAATATAGCCTTCAGGGTTCTGCACAAAATAGTTATATTCAGATGCTGGTACATTACAAGATATTCCCCATGGAGCGCATGCGGCCAGGGGAAAAAGCACAGGGCAATCTAAGTAAGTTAAACCAATAGAAGGTGAAGTAGGGGTCTTAGCAGGAAGCCTTTTCCACTGAAGAAATCTCAGTGACAAACAGTTTATGAGTTTTCTTTAGTAGATTTGCATGGAAATTTAATACAGGTCATATATTAAGGGTTCACAAAATATATTCCATGAACCCTAATGTAAGCCAAATTTTACATGTCGGAATTGCCATCTCCAACCACTACCCAAAATAACTCACTGAGAGTATTAACTATCTCAGCGGCATCCAGGACACGTTCTACGGCGTGCGGCCTTCTAGGTAAGCACCACCACCATTGTCGGTTTGTATCCAATGTAAAAATAAATAACTAAAAATGCTGGTTAAGACACAAAAGGACACAAAGTACTGGAGTAACTCAGTATTGGCCCTGACCTGTGGAGTTACTCCAGTAGTTTGTGTCCTTTTGTGCTTCTGACGTAAACTTATGTGATCGTACAGTGTTGTGGAAATTACAAACTGCCTTGATTGCACTAGAAGATAGACACAAAAAGCTGGAGTAACTCAGCGGGACAGACAGTATCTCTGGAGAGAATGAATGGGTAACATTTTGGGTCAAGACCCTTATTCAGACTAGTCAGGGGAAAGGGAACTGAGAGATATAGACGATGATGTAGAGAGTTAAAGAACAATGGATGAAAGATATGCAAAAAAGTAGCATTGTCAGCTGTTTGTTGGGTGAAAACGCGAAGCTGGTGCAACTTGAGTGCGGGAGGGATGGAGAGAGAGGGAATACTGGGGTTACTTGAAGTTAAAGAAACCAACATTCGTACCACTGGGCTGCAAGCTGCCCAACGAAAGACAATTTGCATTTAGCCTTACTCTGACAATGGAGGAGACCTAGGACAGAAAGGTCAGTGTGGGAATGGGAAGGAGAATTGCACTAGAGATTGAGTACAGAATTGTTTGCATAAGTGTGAGTTTACGTAGGTCACCTATTGCGTAAGTGTTAGGGACTGTCTGTAATTGCACTTGTCACAACTCCAGCTGCGTTGCGGTATTGGAGCTATTATGCCAATGCCTGCCAAAAATAACAAAGTCACATAGTTTGAATTTTGTGTGAATAAGTGCAGCGAGTCATATTGTTAATAAAGTTAAAAAAATGGAATTCAATTCTGACCGTCTACAAACACTGAAAAGTAAACTGGTATTTTATTATGGGGATAAAATGTAATCAAAATAATTTTAACTCGACTGTTTTCTTTCTCATCAGAAATTTCAATGCATGGATTGATTGTTTGGAATGATTATTTATGATTTCTCATCTATCTCCATTCTCATATGAATATGAACACAAATACACACAAATATAGAGGACACTCATTTTAACCATTCACAATCAAATCCTGCAGGCTCTTTTGGGGCCTGCTGCACTTTTCCATCTTTTCCAAATTAAATTTTGGTATTTTCCCTCATAAAACCATAGAAGGTAGTTGTGGCCAGTTCATTGGCTATATTTAAGAGGGTGTTAGATGTGGCCATTGTTTCTATGTTTCTAAAACAACAATATAACTCCCTCAATTAGGCATATAAAATTAACAGGCAAAGACATAATTTCAAGTGTAAAGCTTTACATAATGCAACTGAGATCATAAGATCAGAAATGATAGTAGAATTAGGCCATTCGCCTATCAAGTCTACCGCCATTCCATCATGGCTGATCTTTTGTAGCCAAGAATTCCACGGATTCACCACCCTCTGACTAAAGCAATTAGATTTGCAAGGCATCTGACTAAAGAGGCCTTGCAAAACTCTTACATTTGAAAATCTGCATATATTCCCTGCAGCTGGGAGTATGAGAAAATCCACTGTTGTTTAGAATTATAAATGGGTGACAAGCTGGCTACCCATGAAAATAAATAGCCTCAAAAATTGGTAATAAAAATTAAGATGCACATAAAATTGCTGACCAGACCAAGGGAAAGTAACTTCCTAAAGAAGAAGGTAGACAAAAAATGCTGGAGAGACTCAGTGGGTGAGGCAGCATCTATGGAGAGAAGGAATTGGAAACGTTTCAGGTTGCGACCCTTCCTCAGACTGAAGAAGAATATTATTGATAATGTGGATGGAAAATCAAATATGTTTGTTGTTGAAGGCAAATGTGGAGCTTTACCATTTGCTCAACAGAACTTTTCCTTTGTCAATGTAACTAAGGATAATTGATGGATTTTTGTGCCCTTTTTATGTTGGATTTTTCCTGACTAACCTTTGCCTTATTCACGTCAATGTTCCAGGTACTATTGTAGTTGGCAACATGACTTTCCCTTTACTGTTTAGTCAGGCAGTTGATAAAATACATGATGGCATTTAGTGAGCATTTTCAAAGAGCTGACTGAAAATTATCTTTAGCTTCCCATCAGGAACAAAAGAAAACCAATCTTATATCCAGCTGTACAAGATACAAGAGGAGTTTGACAGCTAAAACTGCACATGGTCGGTAAGATTAAAGCAGGCCATAGGACTTCTTGTACACAAAAATGTTCTGCTGTTTTAGGAAAAAATAATTCTACACAGTGATGCAGATGTTGAAGAAGAAGTAGAACAAGTTTGACAGTACTTTTCAACAAACAAAATGCAAATATTAGACTTGACATGGTGTTTGACATAGGAAGACGTACTTCAATTTGTTCATCTTTCAGATAAATGAAGAAGAAATACTATTTTGTGTCAAAAACAATAAATTACTCTTCCAGTGTGCAACAAATTACTTCAGAATTTACTCAAAGCGCTTGTTGGCAGAATCTTTTGTTTTCATTTCACTCTGAAAATTCTTAAATAAGCCAAGTAATCTTTTCTTTGCAGTGTTGTGCACAAACTCAGAGCTGGCAAGATATTAGAAAGAAAATGCTAGCCAGTTTTCAGGAACCGCAGATAAGATAGGATAAAGTCAGTGGATTATACATCAAACAATGATGATAGTTTAAAGGTTTCTCCACACTATGTGAGTCGAGTCAACTTCAGAGACGTTCAGTGATAACATATATTCATAAACTAAAGAAGGAACAAATAGAATGACCACAAAAATATAAAGGAAATAAAGATTCAGCCAAACAATTCTCAAAATTAGATAGATACTAAATACTATACTAATATACTAAATAACATCATGTTATTTAATTTTCATAGGAAAATATGATATATTCACTCATGGCTGGTTCACTCACAGTTTACTCACTCATGACTGGTGGTCCAACAGTTCACTCACTTATGGCTGGTGGACTCACAGTTCACTCACTCATAGCTTGTAGACACAGTTCTGGACTCAACTCACTCATGGCTTCCGGCCTGACTGACTCACATCTGGCCTCTTGGGCTTTATTCTCCTTGCCCCCAGTTACCTTCATGGTGACTGACAGGCGAGAAGACCAATCTGCTGATCTCACGATTTTTTAAAACCTGCATAACTTTTCTAATATTCCACCGATCAGAACAAAACTTGCGCTTGGAGCAGAGGAGAACGGTGAGTACGTTGGCGAAAAATCCTTGTGATATAGGGTACTGTTTTCACACAAATTTAAAAACAACGCAGACTGGAAGTGGTCAAGATGAGAGTTTTAGCAATAGTAGGATTGTAGGACACCACCTTACAAGAGACAGCATGCAACAAAAAGTAACAACAGATCTCCCTCCTGTTTATGATCTATTTTACCTGTAATGTAATAAATACAGTGGTATTTATTAAATATGGTGATTTTCACAAAATGATGAAGCACCAGAATGTTTTTTATATGATACTGATAATTTATTTCACGTGGTTGTGATTAAGTACCACACACAATTATTAACTCAAATTTGTCTCCCTTTTTGGAAGTTCACAATATATCACTTTTATTGAACATCAAACTAAATGTCAATGTCTATCGTTCAATTGTATCAGAGCTTTAATAACTAATTAAATTTAATTCAAAAGAAACTACATTCACGAGAAAAAATGAAGGAAGAGAGGTTGGCTAATAAGGACAATGAAGAAGCAAACTTGGGTTTTCATTTTCTTAGCATGTTACATTCTACGTTGTACAGATAGTGGTATTATTGGAAAAACAACTGTGATATGAAAATAGCTGCATTTCAGTAAAGGCAAAAACTGATGATGACATTTGCTTTTGCCTTCAGTGCATCATTGGTCTTGGTTGACTGAGGAAAATGATTTTTGAAGATCAAGATTTCAAACCCAGCAAAAAACACCACATCTACGAAGCAGCATAGTATCCCTGTCCTATCTGCTTCTGAGAGTTGTACTGACTATCTCAGGTAATTCAAGGGACTGGAATGATACTACCAAAGCTGTCCATGCAAAATCCTTCAGATCAATTAGAAGGATAAGCAAATCATTGGCAGCATCCCCACCCATGCCAACAGTCCTAGATTTAAGGTTTTACTAGAAAGATTAAACGAGAACTTACCATTTGAAGTTTGATCTTTATTTTAGGAGAAGTTGAAGTGAGGGACTACATGAAGAGCCCACCAGCCCACATGCATGTCAGAGCAACTGTATGAAACCACAGACCACTTGCATGAACTTAAACTATAGAAAGATTCATAACCCTTGACTTACTAAATTATCTTTATGAGAATCGGAGTTGGGAGTGGAGAGCACGTAGTCCCTCACTTCAACTTCTCATAAAATAAAGATCAAACTTCAAACAGTAAGTTCTCGTTTAATCTTTCTATTTTATATTGAAGTCACATGAGTGACTACGTGAAGCCTTCGAAGCTCTGTGGTTTCATGCAGTAAACCAACTGTGTGTGAAACACTTAAACATAAATGGTAGAAAAGACATGGGCTATTAACACCATGATGCTAACTTGCATATATGTCCATTGCCCTTAATCAGACCACAGTCCCAATTGGCTTTCAGTTAGACAATAACTCATGCAACACTGTTCAGAATTCTATCTGCAACCATCCAGACATGTTTAACGCAATTTATAACTTCTGAAAGTGCACTTTGATAGCCTCCTGCTGTTGCAAGAAGATGATCAAATGATCAAAGGGGAATATCCATTCTATTGGCTGCTAATGAACCCCCCCCCGCCCCCCGGTAGAGTGAGACTTGAAATTATTTGAATTCACTCCCGCAATTAGCCGCTTACACATTATTCATGTTGAGATAGTCTGCACCAGCAATTTCTTGTGAAACTATTGGATAACAATGAAGAAAACTATATTCATCTCATAGGTATTAGTAAACTCAGTATACCTGTATACATGATAAACACCCCCAATCTCTGATCCAGTAGGTATGCTGTCAACTCCAAATTGTACCCAGCCGTGCCCGTTTGGCTTTATGAGAACATTCCCATAACACACTACCCTCATGTCATATATGACCCAGAGATGCAGTCGGAGATTGGGTAAAGTCTGTGTTCTTTGTGCTGAAATCAGTTGCTAACAGCATAATTAACTTAAAAGATACTGCTCCACTTTAGGAATACAGTAGATTAATATCTGCCTACTAATTTTGACGGATTAGTCCACACTATTATGAGGTTAGGCTTTAAAGTGTTCATATAAAAGACACCTTGCATAACGTTAGTCAACAGTGGGTGAATAACCAATCATTTATTGTCCTGCATAGTGCTAGAGAGAATGACAAAGCAGCACAAGCAGTGTCAATTGAGTGATAACATAATCGCTTCTCTACGCCCAAACTGAAAGAAACACAAACCTCTGTTACTTCTGTTTAAAAAGTAGCTCACATGTGTCTCTTCACAAACTTCCCATACAACTGTGCAGAGCTAGCTGCACGAGAAATAGGCTGAACTAGCCACCACTCGTGACTTTGACCAAGTAGGAGCTTCTTTCAGCCGCCTTTTACAATGGACGCCCTGAATGAGTAGGCCAAATTGGCACTATTAAAATTCATGTTGCATCATCTTTAATATTGTATGAGGCATCTACTGATAAAACCTCTGAGTCTTATCAGCTACAAAAGCATGTCTTCTATTAACTCCATGACACAATGCCCTTTTGATCAGAGTAGGGCAGCATTAACTTTAGAATCTTTGTAAATAGGCTAGACCAGAACCCCTAGGTAGAGCCTAAAATTTCCACCACTGGCTTTGGCATCACAAACACCAGATATATCTGTGTCTCTCGCATATAGATATGGAAAAGTATGCATCTTCAAGATCGATTGAGGCCCTAAATCCTCTGAATCAGCTAAATTGCTTGACCATTATCCACCTTAAACTGGTTAACCAAACACATGATCAGACTAGCCAAATCCTAACCTGATTTGGCATGTTCCACGTTTATTCAACCGAGAAAATATTAGAAATATACCCCTCTTGTTCTTGGGCAAACTACTCATCCTTTGTGAGATGTCTGTTTCCACTTGGATAGCCATAGTTTCCTCTATTGCCCATAAGGATGGAAATTTTGGCTTCTCTTGCCTCGGAGGAATAATCAACCAGAAACTGAATCTTAGAATCGGTTGTGATTTGTAAACTAGAAGAATTCCAGAGGTTATCTGTCCCCACTTGTTTGTCGAACCCCGACTTGAATATCGACAGCAGCTCTCATAATGTAATAACATTCGCATACTCAAACCACCTCCAGCTCATTGTTGCTCTGCTGTCCATGACAAGACAGACAATGACTGAAGATGAGATCAAGGCAATTTTTGAGAAAGCACTTGCTATAAATCCACCAAGAAGATCCTTGGCCTCAGACAGAAAACTAACAGACAGCTGATCTGAGACTTTGCTCTGTCCCTTTGCACAGACATCATGACCCGCTGGGTACAGTACTGAGTTTGAAGAGAGCACAGCAACCGTGGTGAGCGCTGAACCTGCGGATAAAAGCCCTCTGGCTTTGATAGAAGTGTAGGCCTGTTGCTCCAACCAGCCTCTGTGGAGTGGTATCTGCCACTCACTTAAAAGAGGCAGAGGTGAAAAGTATGTAGATAAATCGGTTTACCCTCAAAAGGTGTATTACCACACCCACCGCAGCCTCTTTAGCGAGAAAATTTAGCATAAATTGGATAGGCCTCAGGCCTATACCATCCTAACAGAATTGAGTTTAGACTGCGTATAACACAGAAGACCCTCTACTGACCTTGTACAAGGTGAATCCTTCCCTGATAAATCTCAAATCTTTCTGGGGTTAAAGCCTTTCAGCTTTGATTTTGCCTCAACTGATGGCATTAACCTACAACCTGCAGTGTCTGATCGCCTCAGAGCATACATCAGCTCCTTATGCGACTAGAATTGAAGTGTAGCATCTGTTTGGTGTGGGAATACGGGTTCCCTGTCAACTCCTCACAGTCAGAGTCACCCTCCGAGTGGAAAATATCAGGATCTGGTAAGGGGGGATGAAAAATACGAAGTTGGTATATCCCTTTTGCGCAGTTTTCATAATAGTGCTTTTGTTTCTTTTTCTTTCTTTCTTTTCTATGGTCTATTTCTTAACTTTTTTCTCTAACTATTGTTTTTTTTTTAATTTTATTGATCACTCTTTTACACTAACACAACTCTCTCTTACTTTCTTTTCTTTCTTTATTTCTATCTTTCCTTAAAGCTTAAAAAATAAAGGGGCACAATAAATGTAATAAGATATATGTGGCTTGTACTACTGTAATTTACTGTACTTCTAATAAATAAAAATATTTCAAAATTAAAAAAAAAGAATATCATAATGCAACCCTGAACCAGGAATTGCTGCCACATTCCTCGGCCTGGAAGACCAATCTCAGTCGCCAGAGAGCACAACACATTATTTATTACTTTTTACTTACTTCATTAATTTATTGAACATGTTAAAAAATACAAACACAAATAAACTTGTAAGCAATAAAAAAATAAAATAAAACACAAAGGGAAACAAACAAATAAGTAACTCAAATAATACAAATAATATCGTTCATGTTCAAAAGGGGTAAGAAGAAGTTCGAAAACTTTTCTGGCCCTACCCCCTCTTATTCTCTATACATTTTCATGGAAAAACAAAATAATGGGAACAAATGGACCCAAAATCTGTTGAACAGTCCACAAACAAGAAATAACCAAACAGAAAAGAAAATCACTGGTCCAGCTCATAGCCATTCAATCTTTTGTTTCTGAAGAGTGTTTTTAGTTTGAATAGAGTCTTACATTTTTTCAGCTCATCATGGCAGTTATTCCAGAGACTAACACCCTTTGCTGTAACACAATGGAGTTTTGCATTAGTTCTTATTGCCGGTTTTTCGAATATATAGGTTCCTCTCAGGTTGTGTTTGCTTTCTCTCCGTTGGAACAACCCCTGGATATTACAAGGCAATTGCTGATTAGCTGCTTTGAACATAATTTGGATAGTTTTATAATCTGTCAGATCTTGAAATTTTAATGTTTTTAGTCTGATAAATAATGGTTTTGTTGATTGTCTGTAGGTGGTTTTATGTATAATTCGTATTGCTCTTTTTTGGAGGATGAAGATTGGATGTGTATTTGTTTTGTATGTGTTCCCCCATACCTCCACACAGTAGATCATGTATGGGAGTATGAGGGAGCAGTACAACATATACAGGGAGGCTTGATTTAGTAGGTCTCTGGCTTTATTCAGTATTGCAATTGATTTGGATATTTTGGCTTTAATATAATTTATGTGCGGTTTCCAAGTTAATTTGTTGTCAATTAATACTCCAAGAAATTTTATTTCAGATACTCTTTCTATTTCTGTGCCATTTATCATGAATTTTTCTCCCTGTGTTGGTTGATCCATTTCCAAATATTATGAATTTTGTTTTACTTAAATTCAATGTGAGTTTATTTTCGTCAAACCAGATCTTCATCCTGCTCAATTCCTTTTCCATACTATCCAGGAGCTGTTCCAAGTTGTCTCCACATCAGAGTAAGTTAGTATCATCAGCGAAGAGAATAGTTTCAAGAGTTTTTGACACTTCACATATATTATTGATATATAAAATGAATAATAATGGCCCTAACACTGAGCCCTGGAGCACCCCACACGTAACCTGCAGTAATTGTGATTTATGGTTTTGTATTTCGACATATTGATCCCGGTTCTGTAGGTAGCTGGATAGCCATGATAGTGCAATGCCTCTAATGCCATATCTTTGTAGTTTCTTTATTAATAACTCGTGGTCTACGGTGTCAAATGCTTTTTTTAAGTCCAAAAAAATCCCTACTGCACACTCTTTATTTTCTATTGCCTTAGTAATTTTTTCTATAAATTCAATAATTGCAAATGAAGTTGTTCTGTTAGCTCTAAAACCATATTGTTGTTCGTACAGTATGTTATGTTTGGTGATAAATTTGTCCAGTCTTGTGTAAAATATTTTTTCCAGTATTTTGGAGAACTGTGGAAGCAATGAAATGGATCTGTAATTTGAAAGTACATGTTAGTCTCCAGTTTTATATATTGGTATGACTTTAGCAGTTTTCATTTTGTTGGGAAATACACCGGTTTGAAGGGACTGATTACAAATGTGAGTCAGAGGTCTTGCTATGCATTCTATAATGATTTTAACTGTAAACATGTCAATATCATGACAGTCTGTGGATTTCTTACTCTTGAGTTTTTTTACAGTGTCAATAATTTATTTTTCTTCAGTCCCTCTTATAAATATTGTATCCTTTACATATATCTCTTTACTTTCTACACCATCGCTGCTTCCAGTCTTTGCAATTTTTCCGGCCAAATCAGGACCAACACCACCAAAGAATTTGTTGAATTCGTTTGCAGCTGAGGCCATATCAGTGATTATTGTGTTGTTTTTAGACAGGAAATGGTTTGGGTATTGTGCCTTTCCATTTCCTTTATTAATTATGGCATTTAATACATTCCATGTATTTTTAATATTGTTTTTGTTGTTCTCCAGTAACTTACTATAGTGATCGATTTTGCTGCATCTCATGATTTTTGTTAGTTTATTTTTATATGTCTTATATTTTTCTTTAGCCTCTGCTGTTCTTTTCTTTAAAAACATTTTGTACAATACATTTTTTTCCTTACATGCATTTAATATTCCTTTAGTTATCCATGGTTTATCAGCATATTTTAGTTTCACTATTTTCTTTACTAGAGGACAATTTTTTTCGTACAGTCCTGATACAATTGACAGCAATGATTCGTAGGCTACACTTACATCTTTTACATAAACTTTGTTCCAATTTTGTTTCGATAGGTCTTCTTTGAAGGAATTAACAGCATCTTGTGTTTTGTGTCTGGTTATTTTGATTGTTTTGGTGTCTTTTTTGATCCTGGTACAGCTCTGTATAGTTGCAAAGACTGGCAGGTGATCACGTGTCATTTATTACTAAGCCACTTTTCTATCCATAACGTTTGTGAATATATTGTCGATAAGTGTAGCACTGTGTGTTGTTATTCTGGTTGGTCGTGTGATTGTGGGGTATAAGTTGCTGCTATACATTGCATTGATAAATTCTGTGGTTGAGTTGTGTTCTTGTGGGTTTAGCAGATCAATGTTGAAATCTCCACAGACAAAAACCATTTTCTCCTTAAACGTATCAATACAAGATCCTGGTTTTCTATACACGCAGCTTACCAAAATATTTTTTGATTTCTCAATCTCAATTTCTACTGTGATGCATTCCATGATGTTGTCTATAGCAAAAGACATGTTACTAGCACATTTACTTTTGTAACTTTTATCGATGTATAATGCAGCCCCCCCACCTTTAGAGTAATTCCAATTAATATTGAACATTTCATATCCCTCAATCCCAACCATGTTACTTTGCTCCTCATTAAGCCATATTGCTATTACTGTGAAAGTTCTGTCCATTTGCCTTAAACAGTGTTTGATCTTTGAGACATTTGAATTTAGGCTCCTGCTATTAAAATGTATCACTGATATAGAACCATCCATTATTACATTCCTTTTGAATTGTTCTTCTGTGTAGTACTCACAATAGCTGTGTGTGTTATTGTAGAAATTATTGTCAGGGTCAATGTCATTTTCAATGTCTTGTGATTTATGTTCAGTGTATTTAAAACAACCCAAGTCCAGTCTTTCATATTCAGTAGATGGGTGGTTTCTGTCCGAGTTTGTCATGGGTGTTCTTGGTGTATTCAATTCAGTGTGTATTCAGTTATCTTGTGTGTGTTTTTTTATACCTCGAACTTATCCAGCTCGGCGATGTCCCTGATGATGAGCACTTTCGCTGCCTCTGGTGTTAGTCCATTCAGTTTGATGAGTATTTTGCAATTTGAAACCCATGTTGCCTGAATCTTGTTTTGTTTTCTTAGAATGTGTGCTCTCCTCGCGATGTCCACGTTCTTCTCGATGAGGTGTTCGTTGATGTAAACGTCTGTCCCTTTTAGTTTCCTTCCTTGTCTGAGGAGGTCATATTTTTTCTTTCTGTTGGTGAACCGGATTATTATTGGCGGTGCGGCCATTTTGTTTTTACTGGGCAGGGTATGACAGGCTTCGATGTCTCTGCTGTCAACAGAAATGCCCTTGCTGTCCAAAAAGCAAAGCACCTGTTGCTCCAGTGACTCACGGTCATTCTCCGAGGCATCGGGCCCGTGCCTCCCGGCAGCAGTGTCCTCAGAGGCCGCGGCCGCCCTGGATAACTCCGGTGTTTGGTCTTTAGACCGCTGATGATCAGATCATTCATCCGGGAGTATTGCTCGAGGTCGGCCACTCGATTCTCCAGAAAAGTGATCTTTTTATCCTTTTCCATGTTTTGTATTTTTAGTGTTTGAATTTCTCCCATCAGATCCATGATTTTCATTTGTTGGGATGCGACTTTTGTGATCTCCGCTGACAAGAAGTCGAGAGATTTCTTGATCTCCTCCACCTTGTCAGGGTTTACGTTTTTCTTTGGTGGCATTTTTCACTAACCAGCAGCCGTCCGTTCAATTCATTTTTTTTTTAAATAGTTTTTTTTGAGTTGGTCTATGTTAGTTGGGGAATTAGACTTTTTTATGTGGGGGGGAAGGGGGAAACTATTTTCTAGGTCCCTACCTGGTCGGGGAGGCGGCATTTTCTCCGGGCTGCCCCGTCGAGCCCATTCTCTTCACCAAGGTGAGCGTGATGGCCCTGGGCCTAACAAAGGCCTCTGTATAGGTCTAAATTGAGTAGGCCTGGTGTTCCAACAAGCCTCAGATCAGCAATTCCAGCCGTTAGTTTATATAAATAGGTGATATGCCCACCGGGATACTGGAGCCCTACTCACATAGGATGGTTCTACCACCCCCGCAACCACCTAAAATTCTCCGTGCAAGTCTTAAACTTGCTAACGTAAGTCCTCTCTGAAGAGATACATTGCAGGTTGCATGTTACTGGTCCTGCATAAATGAGCAATTTTTTGGGGAATTATCTCAGGCCTTATAGCATTTTGCGAAGGCAATTTATCTCCAACTGTGTATTACATAGAAGTGCTAAAGCATCTTCTGCACTATGAACCCATCTACTGCCCTAGCAAAGGCCGAAATTACATCAGTTAATAGTCTTTGGATACGCTGAAATTTTTTATTTTTGCCCACGTATCACCACTGAGATATCCCAATTGGTGAGATTGACTTTTGGAACATCCAAAGTCTGGCAGTTTATCTGGATTGGTATATTTCCCAGCCATATCCAACACATACCCCTTAGCTGATGAGAAGTTAAATTACTCTTAGCCAGATCTCCTCCAGTGGATCTCCTATCCCCGAAGGGATGGCAAATTATGTGACAAGAGCGGGAATTCCTTCATATGATTAAACTGAAGCATATCCCCCATAAGATCAGGGGATTCAAATTCCTTATCGATATCCCCATAGTCGGAGTTACTTATGTAATAATCTCCAGTACTCCCCTCTGCTGAGCGGGAGATAAATTTTTTTTAATTTTTTTTTATTTTTTTTAATTTTTTTTAATTTTTATTAGAAGTACGGTAAATTACAATTCTACACAACACATATATCTTGATACATTTTTTGTACTGCTTCATTTTTTTTTTTTTTTTTTTTAGAGCTTTAAGAAAAAGGTAGAAGTTAGGAAAGTAAAGAAAGTGCAAGAGAATCGTGCAGTGCAAGAGTGTAAGGAAAAGAAAGCCCCTTAGGAAAGAAGTTAGAGAAGGAAGTAAAGTGAGAAAATAGACCCTAGAAAAGAGAGAAAGAGAAAGTAGAAACAATCGCTCTATTATTTGTGTTTTCCATATATGTATGTAAGAGTTCACTGGTTTTAGATTTCATATTACAGGTGCACAACCTTTTATCCGGTGTTCCAGAAACCGAAAAGCTCCGAAAACCGGCCATTTTTTCCAGATGTCGTCTGCGCACCAAAGCTCGCGTTTGGCGCCAAACTTGACCCAAAACGACCACGGTCAACCCAGGTCTGTACTACTGTAGCGGCTGCCTCCTCCCTGGAGACCGGGAGACGCTTAAACATCTGTAAATCATTGCTTAAATGTTAGTCAGTTCGTTTGGAGGGCTTTTATGTGAAGGGGGGGTGAAGGGGTAAACTTTAATTCTTAGTCCCCTACCTGGTCGGAGAGGCGGGGAGCGGTCAATGCCTTACCGGGTCGCCGTGCAGTAAGCTCCGCAGCGCTGTGGCCGTTGGGGCTGCGGGCGGCGCCAGTTGTAGCTCCGACCCCGGCAACTCTACCCCTGGCTGCGAGGCGCTCCAAATCCAGCGCGGCCCGCGGCCGGACGCCCCAGCTCCGCAAATGTCGGGAGTCGGCAGCGTCGCAGCGCTGGGAAACCAGCGGGGAGCGGGCAATGCCTTACCGGGTCGCCATGCGGCAAGCTCCGGAGCGCTGTGGCCGCCGACACACAACATCGCGGAGCGTCGCTGGATTTGGAGCCGCGCAGCCAGGGGTAGAGTTGCCGGGGTTGGAGCTCCAACCGGCGCCGCCTGTGGCCGGACGAGCCCCCAGCTCCGCGGCTCCAAATACAGCGACGCTCCGCGATGTTGTGTGTCGGCGGCCACAGCGTTCCGGAGCTTGCCACACGGCGACCCGGTAAGGCATTGCCCGCTCCCCGCTGGTATCCCAGCGCTGCGACGCCGCCGACTCCCGACATTCCCGGAGCTGGGACGTCCGACCGCGGGCGGCGCTGGATTTGGAGCGCCTCGCAGCCAGGGGTAGAGTTGCCGGGGTCGGAGCTCCAACCGGCGCCGCCCGCGGCCGGACGGAGCCCCCAGCTCCGCGAGGTTGGGAGTCGCCGACCAGGTAGGGGACTAAGAATTAAAGTTTCCCCCTTCACCCCGACTCCACCACCACCACATAAAATCCCTCCAAACTAACTGACTAACATTTATGCAATGAGTCCCGGTCACCCGGGAGGAGGCAGCAGCTCCAGACTTTTCAAGCCGCCCGCGCTACCTACCTAATCTACGCTAAAAATCTTCCATTCTGAAATCCGAAAATGTCCGAAATCCGACAAGTGTCTGGTCCCAAGGCTTTCGGATAAAAGGTTGTGCACCTGTACCTTTTTGTTTTTGCATCGATTTATCTAAATAAGGATCTAAAACACAGTTGAAGTCTCCTCCGATTATAACATTTTGATAATTAAATTCGGCAATTTTATTCAGAATTTTAGTAAAAAATTGAGGGTAATTAAAATTGGGCGCATATATATTTACCAGCGTAATTGGCATATTATTGATCTCTCCTGCTACTATAAGATATCTCCCTTCCTTATCTGAAATAGTATTCTTTGATTTAAATGGGATTCCTTTACGGATAATAATTGCAGTACCTCTAGATTTAGAAGTGAATGAAGAGTGAAATGTTTGGCCTATCCAGTTAGCCCTCAATCTCGTCTGATCTTGATGTTTAAGATGAGTTTCCTGTAGGAACGAAATGTCCGTGTTGTATGCTTTCAACTGAGCTAGTATCTTGCCCCTTTTAATAGGTTCATTAATACCCCTTATATTCCAACTACATTGTGTGACTCCTCCCATTTTCCTTTGATTGTCGTCATACATTTTTACCAATTTTAATGACCGTACTTATTATGGTGCATCCATACCTCAGGACTCTGGTTATTTTGGAAGCATTTATATTATAGACTTTCTTGGTAGTTCCCCTCTGCGATTGTCCTTGAAAAAAAAACACACAAATGTGACATATTGTGGTAATAAAAAAAAAGAGTATATAAAATAGATGTACGGTGTCTGGATTTCCTACACCGTAGTGAGTGGCCCACTCGTCTGTGGGATATGACATCAATATTGCTTCCGGCGTAGCTGTTATGAGGTTAGCCCCGCTGAATTTATTGCTCATAACCTAGGGGGTAGGTACCGTTTCCAAATCAGTTCTATTTCACCCCATTACAGTATATATATATATATATGTTTCATTCCGACTTATCAAATCTAATCAATTATTCAGTTACACATATTCCTCTCTCTTTATCTCTTAACTATTTGTAATTGGTTTTAGTATTGTTAAAAGTGAGCTGTTCGTTGAAAGAGTTAACCAGAGTCAGGCTCCTGGAATTAAGCCAGGTGCCTGAGTCTCTTCCCCTCCCCACTCGAGCTGCGAAACCTGTGAGATTACAATGTTATCTACATTATAACACATATTTATTAATAACAGTTTATATATTATGTATTAGTATTGTTAGTAATTAATTAGTAATAATTCTCTATATTTACACAATCTATGAAAATATGTAGGAAGGCCATGTGATGTTTTTCACTCTCTCTCAGCTTCGGCAGATGTGCTTATATCTGTTATCCTGGTTTAAACATCGCATGTCCTTGAATTAAATTCGAGAGAAGATTATAATGTCTAGGCAAGTCTCTTGGAGAATCTGTTGCAAGTAGCCATTTTTAAATCTTGATGTTATTCACTTTTTACATTTTCTACTAATATTCTTGTTGGGGGAATAAGCACATTAATTAGTTCATGACGTCTGGTGATCAATCTTCTTCTGCTGCTGCCTTAACAACGATTTCTTTTGCGTATTTAAGAGATTCTAGCGGATTGGTGAATGTTTTTGAGATTCCCTTAAAAGTGATACGCATCCTCGCCGGATAAAACACACCAGATATGACGCCCTTGACACCGTAGAGAGCTTCTCTGGTCTGTGAGAACTTTCTTCTCTTTAGCACAATCTCATAAGGGTAGTCCCGTAGAAGTTTAATAGAATCATTTCCATATATCATCTTCTCTCCGTATTTAATTTTTTTCAACAGCGCTTCCACTGTTGGGATATCCCGAAGTTTGACTATAATCTGTCGTGGGTAGGCTTGTTCTCCTGTGAATCTTGGTTTGAATCTAGGTAGTCGATGTGCTTCTTCAATTACTGGTGCTTCAGGTAAATTGAGTACATGTTTAATTAAATTGGCAGTGTACTCACGGGCGTTTTCCCCCTCAGCTCCCTCTTTCACTCCACGTATTCGTATATTTTGACGTCTTGAGCGAGCTTCTAGGTCAACACATTTATCAGATATTTTTGTAAATTGGCTCTTAAGGCTGTGTAATTCTGATTTCATTGCCTCCATTTCTCCAGCCATCTCTTCCACAACAGCTTCCAAATCTTTCACTGCATTTGCATTTGTGGAAATAGTTTCATGCACAGCCTCAAACATCTTTGTGGACTCTTCTGCCACCTTAGTAATTTGCCCCGTGAGCTCTTCTTGCACATCATCAACTTTTTTTTGCAGAGCGCCAATGCCCGCGAGTATTTTTACATTACCAGCATTAATGGATTGTATGTTTTCCATCAAGTTATAATTTCCAGCTTTCACATCCTCTTTCAAATCTCTTACCGAGTTCCTTAATTCCTCCATTTCAGTTTTCTCTTTTGTGATCGACTCAGTCTTAGATCGTGTAGCCATTCCAGAATCCACTCCAGAGGTTAGTGTTGCAGTTTCTTGGTGTTCCTTAGTCTTCAGAAGTTGTTTTGACACTTTCCTCTGAGGATTCTGACCTGTAGCTGTATTTTTCATTTAAAATCGGTTTCCCTCCGTTAAATCCACGGCGCTTACTGATGACGTCATCAGCACCGCGACATGAAACTCCGGTAAGTCTTTAAAATCGGTCCCGACCTCCAAACCCGATTTTAACGCGAAAAATCGCGATTTTTTCAGCAGAGCTAAAAGATTTGCGACTGCTAACAAAGCATGTCGCCACCGGAAGTGAGCGGGAGATAAAATAACGCAACCCTGAACCAGGTATTGCTTCCCCTCTTTTGAGCGGGAGATATTGTAACGCAAACCTGAGCCAGGTATTGCTTCCCTTCTTCTGAGCGGGAGATATATAACGCAACCGTGAGCCAGGTGTTGCTTCCACAGGCATCTGACTGGAGCTTCCTGTAAGTGTCTCCTGAGCCAGGAGCACAATTCTATTATATACTCACTGGACAGGTCGCGCCTGCTAATGACTCTGAGTCCGGGCTTGCTCCTTTCTGGAGCCTCAATGGAGTCTAGAGGGGCGAATATAACACAACCCTGAGCCAGGTGTTGCTTCCTTCAGGCATCTGGCTAGCTCTCTTTTTGAGCCTCAACCAGTCGCCTGCTCCTTTGGAGCCCCAAACCTGCTCCCTCTCGGAGCCTCAATGGTGATAGCCACCAGCCGTGCCGCCAGCCTATTGAATCGGCCCGCCTGACTTAATGGCGATAGCTGCACCGGCCGAGCCGTCAGCCAATAAATTCAAGCCAGCAGCTCCTTTACGAAGCCTCCACGGCAGCCGCTGCACCGGCCGAGCCATCAGCCGATTAATTTGAGCTGCCAGTTCCTTACGGAGCCTCCACGGCGGCAGCTGCACAGGCTGTGTCAGCTGCTCCGGGCCCGCTGCACCTATTTTTGGAGCAGCAGCCCGTTCCTGGAACAAAAATCCCTTACCTGCTGGAGCAGTATCGAACTGGTCCGATTCTCGCGCCATGTGTCGACGTATTGAAGCGCATGCGGGCTGGACGGCTCTTCGTGTAGTCACTCATGTGACTTTGATATAAAATTACACTTGGTTATCTCCATTGGCAGGACACATGGCTCTCCTACCCTTTATCGTTCATCTGTGTGCTGTGGACTGTTTGATAGTAATCATATATAGTCTTCATTGAGTGATAGTACACAAAATAAAGCTTTTCATTGAACCTCGGTACACATGACAATAATAACTAAAATAAAATTAAACAAATGCTTGATGTTTGATTCCCAAGATTCCCACTGTTCTAAGTTGTGTCATAGAAATTGATTATCAGGCACACAGGGGAAAAGATTCAAGATAGACATAAAATGCTGGAGTAACTCAACGGGGCAGGCAGCATCTCTGGAGAGAAGGAATGGGTGTGTTTCGGGTCGGGACCCTTCTTCAGATTCAAGGATGTTCTCAAAACCTCCTTGAGAAATTCACAATTACTCTGTCCACAAATTATGGCCGCTTCATTTAGGTTTACTTTTCTTTTACTGGTCATTTAGCCAACCTGTGAGACTTGGCTTTTTAACTTGCTCCTGTTCTTGCAGGGAAATCCTGGCAACTGAAACCTCAACTGTGAAACCTGACCTTTTAAATTTTTCCACTTCTCGCAGGGAAATCCTAACAGCTGAGGACACATGAGTCCTCCTTACCTCCCTCCCCTACCCCTAAAGTCAGACAAGCCAAATATATAGAAACAAGGAAATGCAGATGATGGTTTACAAAAAAATGCACAAAGTCAGGCGACATCTCTGGATAACAAGGATAGGAGACATTTTGGGTCAGGACCCTTCTGTCGATCAAACAGTATTGCTTATTTGATCTGTGTCTGGTTTTGCTGCTGACCACCTGTTCCATAATCCACGTCCGGTTTCCACACCACCACCACCTAATGGCATATGGGCAGCCATGTTGGTTATGCAGTTCAACTTCCGATTTTGAGTACTCATTTCGATCGTCTCTGTATGTATTCTAATTAAAGTACTTATTATGATATACAATCACTCTGTATCAATAACACTTTGCACACCTTCTTCAGACAAACATATCATGTGGTAAAGCCAGAAATGAAATGAAATAAGTGCAGTGTCATTTATGATACCTATCTGACTTGGTAGAGGGTTCTAGTTTATTTTTAATTGATTAGTGCCTCGAATAATTTAAAAGTTTCTAAGATTTAACGCTATGAGAAAAGTTGGAAATTTATGTCCTTTGTATGCAAATCCTTCTCCTTAAAATACTGTTCTATAGTTAGTTCCAGACGGACATTGATGACAAAAGGTGGTGTGTTCCTGTTGTTTATGTAATGACTATGATATAGTTGGGATCACGGACACATGGCTCCAGGGTGACCAAGGCTGGGAGCTGAACATCAGGAATATTTAGGAGGGATAGACAGAAAGGAAAAGGAGGTGCGGTAGCGTTGCTGGTTAGAGAGGAGATTAACGCAATAGAAAGGAAGGCCATTAGCTTCGAGGATGTGGAATCGATATGGGTAGAGCTGCGAAACACTAAGGGGCAGAAAACGCTAGTGGGAGTTGTGTACAGGCCACCTAACAGTAGTAGTGGAGCTGGGGATGGCATCAAACAGGAAATAAGAAATGTGTGCAACAAAGGTAAAACAGTTATAATGGGTGACTTCAATCTACATATAGATTGGGTGAATCAAATTGGCAAGGGTGCTGAGGAAGAGGATTTCTTGGAATGTATGCGGGATAGTTTTCTAAACCAACATGTGGAGGAACCAACGAGAGAGCAGGCTATTCTAGACTGGGTATTGAGTAATGAGGAAGGGTTAGTTAGCAGTCTTGTTGTGCGTGGCCCCTTGGGCAAGAGTGACCATAATATGGTTGAGATCTTCATTAGGATGGAGAGTGACATTGTTAATTCAGAAACAAGGGTCCTGAACTTAAAGAAAGGTAACTTTGAAGGTATGAGACGTGAATTGACCAAGATAGACTGGCAATTGATTCTTAAAGGGTTGACGGTGGATAAGCAATGGAAGGCATTTAAAGACTGCATGGATGAGCTACAACAATTGTTCATCCCAGGTACACAAAAATGCTGGAGAAACTCAGCGGGTGCAGCAGCATCCATGGAGCGAAGGAAATAGGCAATGTTTCGGGCCGAAACCCTTCTTCAGACTGATAGGGGGTGGTGGGGAGAAGGAAGGAAAAAGGAGGCGGAGGAGCCCGGGGGCTGAGGGATGGGAGGAGACAGCCCGAGGGCTGAGGAAGGGGAGGAGACAGCAAGGGCTAACAAAATTGGGAGAACTCAATGTTCATGCCCGCAGGATGCAGACTCCTCAAGCGGAATATGAGGTGCTGTTCCTCCAATTTCCGGTGTTGCTCACTCTGGCCATGGAGGAGACCCAGGACAGAAAGGTCGGACGGGGAGTGGGAGGGGGAGTTGAAGTGCTGAGCCACCGGGAGGTCAGGTAGGTTCTTGCGGACTGAGCGGAGGTGTTCGGCGAAATGATCGCCTAACCTCCGCTTAGTCTCACCGATGTAGATCAGCTGACATCTAGAGCAGCGGATGCAGTAGATGAGGTTGGAAGAGATACAGGTGAACCTCTGGAACGACTGCTTGGGTCCTTGAATGGAGTCGAGGGGGGAGGTGAAGGGACAGATGTCGCATATCTAGCGGTGGCAACGGAAAGTGCCCGGGGAGGGGGTGGTACGGGAGGGAAGGATTCATCCCAGTTTGGCAAAAGAATAAATCAGGGAAGGTAGTGCATCAGTGGATAACAAGGGAAATCAGGGATAGTATCAAAACAAAAGATGAAGCAAAAAATTAGCCAGAAAAAAGCAGCCTAACAAAGGACTGGGAGAAATTCAGAATCCAGCAGAGGAGGACAAAGATCTTAATTAGGAAAGGGAAAATAGATTATGAAAGAAAACTGGCAGGGAACATAAAAACTGACTGAAAAACGTTTTTATACATATGTGAAGAAAAAAAGATTAGTTAAAACAAATGTAGGTCCCTTACAGTCAGAAACAGGTGAATTGATCATGAGGAACAAGGACATGGCAGACCAATTGAATAACTACTTTGGTTCTGTCTTCACTAAGGAAGACATAAATAATCTGTTGGAAATAGCAGGGGACCGGGTCTCAAATGAGATGGAGGAACTGAGTGAAATCCAGGTTAGCCGGGAAGTGATGTTAGGTAAATTGAATGGATTAAAGGCCGATAAATCCACAGGGCCAGCTAGGCTGCATCCCAGAGTACGTAATGAAGTAGCCCCAGAAATAGTGGATGCATTAGTGATAATTTTTCAAAACTCTTTAGATTCTGGAGTAGTTCCTGAGGATTGGAGGGTAGCTAATGTAACCCCACTTTTTAAAAAGGGAGGGAGAGAGAAAACGGGGAATTACAGACCAGTTAGTCTAACATCAGTAGTGGGGAAACTGCTAGAGTCAGTTATTAAAGATGGGATAGCAACACATTTGGAAAGTGGTGAATTCATTGGACAAAATCAGCATGGATTTATGAAAGGTAAATCATGTCTGACGAATCATATAACATTTTTCGAGGATGTGACTAGTAGAGTGGATAAGGGAGAACCAGTGGATGTGTTATATCTGGACTTTCAGAAGGCTTTCGACAAGGTCCCACATAAGAGATTAGTATACAAACTTAAAGCACATGGTATTGGGGGTTCAGTATTGATGTGGATAGAGAACTGGCTGGCAGACAGGAAGCAAAGAGTAGGAGTAAACTGGTCCTTTTCAGAATGGCAGGCAGTGGTTAGTGGGGTACCGCAAGGCTCAGTGCTGGGACCCCAGCTATTTACAATATATATTAATGATTTGGACGAGGGAATTGAATGCAACATCTCCAAGTTTGCAGATGACACACGAGTGTTAGCTGCGAGGAGGATGCTAGGAGGCTGTACTAGGTGACTTGGATAGGCTGGGTGAGTGGGCCAATGCATGGCAGATGCAGTATAATGTGGATAAATGTGAGGTTATGCACTTTGGTTGCAAAAACAGGAAAGTAGACTATTATCTAAATGGTGGCCGATTAGGAAAAGGGGAGATGCAACGAGACCTGGGTGTCATGGTACACCAGTCATTGAAAGTAGGCATGCAGGTGCAGCAGGCAATGAAGAAAGCGAATGGTATTTTAGCATTCATAGCAAAAGGATTTGAGTATAGGAGCAGGGAGATTCTACTGCAGTTGTTCAGGGTCTTGGTGAGACCACACCTGGAGTATTGCGTACAATTTTGGTCTCCTAATCTGAGGAAAGACATTCTTGCCATAGAGGGAGTACAGAGAAAGTTCACCAGACTGATTCCTGGGATGTCTGGACTTTCATATGAAGAAAGACTGGATAGACTCGGCTTGTACGCGTTAGAATTTAGAAGATTGAGGGAGGATCTTATAGAAACTTACAAAATTCTTAAGGGGTTGGACAGGCTAGATGCAGGAAGATTGTTCCCGATGTTGGGGAAGTCCAGAACAAGGGGTCACAGTTTAAGGATAAGGGCCTTTTAGGACCAAGATGAGAAAACCATTTTTCACATAGAGAGTGGTGAATCTGTGGAATTCTCTGTCACAGAAGGTAGTTGAGGCCAGTTCATTGGCTATCTTTAAGAGGGAGTTAGATGTGGCCCTTGTGGCTAAAGGGATCAGAGGGTATGGAGAAAAGGCAGTTACGGGATACTGAGTTGGATGATCAGCCATGATCATATTGAATGGCGGTGCAGGCTCGAAGGGCTGAATGGCCTACTCCTGCACCTAATTTCTATGTCTGTTCTATGTCTATAATAGTTTTAACACACATCAAACAATACAGCGGTCCTAAAACTAACCTTGAGATGGCACTTCCAATGCAACACATAACCCATCCCCAATTCACTATTACTTTCTGCTCTCTATCTCTTAAACTATTTCATTTCAATACTACTGCTTCCTCTTTAAAAAAAAACGGGTTGAATTTACTTATCTTTCCAAATGACTCAAGGCACGTTATAGCCTGTGAAGTACATTCACAAATGTAGTCTTTCATGCAGTTGAGGAAACATGGCTGCCACTTGGAACAAGAAATTCCCACAAATTGCAATGAACCCATATTTGGGAAATCCAGATGGGATCTCAGTTTAAAGATGATGGCACCTCTGATGATGTGCCTGAAACCTTTAACCTGGAGTTGAGAATGTCTCCAATTGAAACATAGCAGATGCTTCTCATGGCCACATAATCTCATGACCTTCAATTTGCTAACAAATCCACTTATCAAATGCCTTTAAAAAAGCTCACTCAGGCTAAGGGTGTAATTTTCTCAAGCACCCAACATCGATAATTTGCACACCTGCCATTGCTGACTTGGTGAAGGTTCATCACCGTGGTTACCCAGAGGTGGAGAAGCAAATCATTTCCAGATCAGGATCGGTGCAAAGATTAATGAAGATCTGAACTTGTCCCTGCTAAATATTTACAGCATTAAGTACAATTGAAGCATAAAGTGCCAAGTTTCAAATATAAATATTTTAAAAATGTGTTTATTTTTCCTAACAGCTTGTGAATGCTGTAATTCAAAATGTATTAGTTTTCCCATCATTACCACGCCGTTTTGCTGTGATTTCCTCAGGTGTATGTGTATGTGTGTGTGCGCACACATATAAGGAAGGACTCACGATAATATGTCAATTGGAATTATTTAGGTACTTAATCTTCCTTCTAAAGATATAGAAACGTGATTACCAGTTCACGATTTCATAAATTCTGCAAAGCGTACTAATTATTTACTAAATGCTTGTAGAAATTGGTTGTAATTAGTGTGTCACAGAAGTTCTTTCAACAATGCATTTCAATGAGGAATATAGATTCTAATCATTGTTGTTAAATTGACAAAACATTAGGTTTTCCTGACAACTTCCTGAAAGATGCATAAGCATGCTATGTGATTCATTGTACAACCTTTGAAAACTGTGTTTAATTAACTGACTAGCTATTATTACTGTTGATGTTATGCTTTCCTCTTAGAACCAAATATCTTGCCCTTGTGTAATTGCTTTATTTGTACATTAGTTTGGAGAGAAATTATGGTCATTATCTGCACTTGAGCACTCATTCACCAATTAGTAAGTAGTGAAAGTTAGCAAAGCCTGAACATTTTAACTCACTAGGAACTTGAGTGCAATACGTTCTCAGCCTTATTAGTAGAGCCAGGATTTTGCCGTCATGTGCCTTTTCATGCCTTTTTGATGATTTCGCCAGGATAATGCCTTTTTCATGATCGAATGCCTAAATCAGCCTTTTTTTTGCCATTTTGGAAAATGGCTGTGATATTTTCTCTCATTGTACCGTGATTACAATGACGTTTTCGATGTTAATACGTTAATATTAATGTTATTATTAACATGTTAACATAGTATAACTTACAAGAAAACTTCCACCATCGTGGCGAAACTGGGGACGCCACCGTCGGTCATTCATTCATTCATGCCGCTGCTTGCCGGATCAGTCTTCTCCAAGATCTATTTAAGAAAGAACTGCAGATGCTGGAAAAATCGAAGGTAGACAAAAAATGCAGGAGAAATTCAGAGGATGAGGCAGCATCTATGGAGAGAATGTGGGGGGAATGGGGGGGGGGGGGGGGAAGAAAGGAAGAGGCGGAGACAGTAGGACTAGAAGGAGAGCTGGGAAGGGGAGGGGGAGGAGGGAGAAGAAAAGCGCAAGTGGGGATGGAGGGGTTTTGGGATTGGTGTGTGGGTAGGTGGGTCAATGAGAGCCTCTATGTATGTTATGTCTTGTGCTGTATGTTCTGTGTTGGACCCCCTCGAAAACGAGATGACTGTCCATCTCAAGGGGTTATCCATGAATAAACTTGTTTTTCAAACATTTGGACATATTCTTGGATGGGAGGTGTTCAGAGAATATGACTCATAAACAGGTAAATGAGATTAAATCGGACATCTTGGTCGGAATGAACAAGTGTGGAAGAAGGGCCTGTTTCCATGCTGCACATGTGTATAACTCAAAGTGGTTTGTGTAACAGATGAAGCCTAACATTAGAACATTGATTTCTATCAGGTCTCCTCTCAACCTGTGGTATTCCAGGGAAAACAATGAAAGTCTGTCCATCCTCGCCCTGTAGCCTGTTCCGGTAATTGAGTACAGCACACGAATTGGATCTTCAGCTCGGCTCGGCTGGGGTCCGGTCCTCGGCTCGGCCTGCCCCCCCCCCTCTCTCTCTCCCCCCCCCCCCCACCTCCCCCCCCCCCCCCCCTCCCTCTCTCTCTCCCCCCCCCCCCTCTCCCCTCTCTCTCCCCCTCTCTCTCCCCCCCCCCTCTCTCTCCCCCCCTCTCTCTCTCTCCCCCCTCTCTCTCTCTCCTCTCTCTCTCTCTCTCTCTCTTTCTCCTCCCCTCTCTCTCCCTCTCTCCCCTCTCTCTCTCCCCCCCCTCTCTCCTCCCCTCTCACTCCCCTCTCTGTCTTTCTCTGCCCCTCTCTCTCTCTGTCTTTGCCCACCTCTCTCTCTGCTCTCTCTACCCCCCCCTCCCTCTGTGTGTGTGTGTGTGTGTGTGTGTGTGTGTGTGTGTGTGTGTGTGTGTGTGTGTGTGTGTGTGTGTGTGTGTGTGTGTGTGTGTGTGTGTGTGTGTGTGTGTGTGTGTGTGTGTGTGTGTGTGTGTGTTTATTTATTCGCAAAAAAAAAAAAACGACGCGGTAACGGTAAGATTTTTACATATACCGGTAGAGATTTTTCCCATGGAGTCCAAAATCACAATATCTGATAATTTCAGGCTTTATTTCTCGAGATATTACTGGAAATGTTCAAAAATCTTGTTTTTTAAAAATTGAATTAAAAAACCACTGTCTTTCGCTAATGACATCACAATGCGTCTGCTCCGTGCGCGCTTCTTCCATGCGCTGCGAATGACACCACTCCCCTCCCCCCCCCCCCTCCGGTTATTCAAAATACTCGGCTGGCTCAGCTCGGCTGGGCTCAGGTCTGGTCCTCGGCTCGGCCTGGGCCCCCTGCCCTCTCTGCCCCCTCTCTCTCCCCCCCCACTTCTCTCTCTCTCCCCCCTCTCTCCCTCCCCCCCCCTTCTCTCTCTCCCCCTCTCTCTCCTTTTTTCTTCCCTCTCTCTCACTCAGTCTCTGCAAGATGGAGGGAGCGAAAGGGTCATGTCTCTGTATGTATATATATCTGTCTCTCTCTCTGTCTCTCCCCCCTCTCTCTCCCTGTTTGTCTACTATGTACAGCTATGCAGTACATTAAAATGTGTAAATTGTTGTGAATTATGTTAATGTGCAAAATGTTTAATTCTTTTTTTCTGACATGATAACAGCAACATTAATCTATAAAAAATAAACAGACTAATGCATTTCTGAGATGGCAATATTAAAATCATCATCTCTTGTCATTGTATTCATTCTATCAAATGCACTTTTACATGACATATTACAGAATACAACATTTGAAAGTCATTTGGACAGGCATATGGATAGACTGAATTACTATATTCTGCACTGGTATTTCCTCTTCGCTCTACCTGCCATACTTATGTTAAGTTTGATTGTATAGTATTATATGATTGACTGAAAAGCACACAAACAGAAGCTTTTCACTGTGTTTCATTACAGGTGCCAATTGGAAACAGAACATAAAACATTACAGTACAGGAACAGGCCCTTAGGCCCACAATGTGTGTGCCAAACACAATGCCAGATTCACGGGTTTACTGATCTGCCTGTAGATAGATAGATAGATAGATAGATAGCCTTTTATTGTCATTCAGACTTAGTCTGAACGAAATTGCAGCAGTCATACATATAATACAATACAATAAAACAACAATAAACACACATTAACATCCACCACAGTGAGTCCACCCAGCATCTCCTCACTGTGATGGAGGCAAAGTCTTAGGTCGCAGTCTCAAACTGTACAAACAAAGTCAGAAATTCGGTGAAGTAAGTCACTAATCATTGCAGAGAGGTGAAGAGAGGACGACGAGAAAGGGAACAGTGTGAGGGAATTCAGTCCAATATGGTGAAATGTGACAGAGGCTCCATCATTAATGGACCTTCTCCCAAATAGGTCATATGAAGACACAATACATTTTTTTTCTAATTTTGCATGTGATCATCGTGTTATGAGTATCATTTAAATTATGACGTAATAAAGAACAGAGATAATGGCTGAATAGAGAAAGTATAGGGTAAATGTGTTTTTATACACAGTGTGTTTCACAAAATGGATGAAGGAGAACTTGTTTCTTGGATTATTTTACTAACCAAAAGAAAATTGTTATGTTACGGCCAGAAACAATTTAACACAAGAAAGCATGTTATGTTGCGCCATAACAGCAAGCACTGTACATGTTTTCTGTTCAACTCAGTTGGTTATATCATTTTGCATGATGAATAAATGCAGCTGTAATTTACGGTAAAGCAAAAACAATAAAAACAACTTGGTGAAAACGTAAGTACCAGAACACATAGAAACATAGAGAATAGGTGCAGGAGTAGGCCATTCGGCCCTTCGAGCCTGCACCGCCATCCGATATGATCATGGCTGATCATCCAACTCAGTATCCCATCCTTGCCTTCTCTCCATACCCCCTGATCCCTTTAGCCGCAAGGGCCACATCTAACTCCTTCTTAAATATAGCCAATTAACAGGCCTCAACTACCTTCTGTGGCAGAGAATTCCACGGATTCACCACTCTCTGTGTAAAAAATGATTTTCTCATCTCGGTCCAAGGCTCAAGAAAGCTCACCTGTCCCCCCAGATCCTGACCAACTTTTACCGCTGTACCATCGAAAGCATCCTGACCACCTGCTTCACGGTATGGTACAGCAGTTGCACCGTAGCGGACAGGAAAGCACTACAACGGGTGGTGAAAACCGCTCAGTGCATCATCGGTGCCCCGCTCCCTGCCATGGATGCCCTCCACCGAAAACGGTGTCTGAGATGGGCCGGGAAGATCATTAAAGACCCCTCCCACCCCAACCATGGACTGTTTGCCCTCCTCCCATCAGGGAGGCGGTACAGGAGCCTCAGGTCTCGTACTAGTAGGATGAGGAACAGCTTCTACAACAACACTATCACATTGCTGAACTCGGAGTCCCGCCGATAGATTTCTCCAGTCTCTCTGTCCACATTGTTTGCTTATTCTGTATTTTTATTTCTATATTGCACTATTGCTACAGACTGACGCTAAACTGCACTTTGTTGTACCCATACTTGTATCTGTGCAATGACATTAAAATTGAATTGAATTAAAAGAAACATAGAAACATAGAAATTAGGTGCAGGAGTAGGCCATTCGGCCCTTCGAGCCTGCACCGCCATTCAATATGATCATGGCTGATCATCCAACTCAGTATCCCATACCTGCCTTCTCTCCATACCCTCTGATCCCCTTATCCACAAGGGCCATCCCTCTTATCCTTCAAAGACTTCCCTCTTATCCTTCAAATTGTGACCCCTAGTTCTGGACTTCCCCAACATCGGCAATAATCTTCCTGCATCTAGCCTGTCCATAGCTTTAAGGTGAGAAGAGGAAAGTTTAAAGGGGATAGGTGAGGCAAGATTTTTTTTTTACACACAGAGTGCAGATGCCTGGAATGCGCTGCCAGGAAAGGTGGAGATAGTCATGTTTAAGAGGCATTTAGGCAGGCACATGAACAGGCAGGGAATGGAAGAATATAGATCGAATGCAGGAAGATGGGTCAGTTGAATTTGGCGCCTTTATCAGTACAGCCATCATGGGCCAAGGGCTTGCACTGTGTTGTACTGTTCCATGTTTTATGTTCTATGTTCTATCGATAATTGTTTCCCACCTTGTCACTAACTTCTACCTGTGGTCTGTGAATGAGGAAGTCAAGGATTCAATTGCAGAGGGATGCACAGAGACCCACTTCTGCGAGTTTGGTAACCAGCTTAGAGGGGATGATTGTATTAAATGCTGAGCTGTAATCAATGAATAACAGCCTGACATGTGAGTTTTATTGTCCAAGTGGTCCAGAGCAGAGTGGGGAGCCAGTGAGATCGCATCCACTGTTGATCTGTTGTGGCAGTAAGTGAACTGCAGTGGGTCCAGGTTCTTATCGAGGTAGGAGTTGATTTGCACCATGATCAACCTCTCAAAGCACTTCATCACCACAGATGTTAGTGCCACAGGTCGATAGTCATTGAGGCACGTCAGTCACCTTGATGTTGTGGCCATTGCGGAAACGCGGTTGTTGGAGGGACATGGCTGGTAGCTCAACGTGCTGGGGTTTCGATGCTTTAGATGTGATTGAGAGGGAGGGAAAAGAGATGGAGGAGTTGGAGGTGGAGGTTGTACTAATCAGACAGACTGTCTTGGAGGCTCCCAGAGAGGGTTCATCTGCTAAGGCGATATGGATAGAGCTTAATAAAGGTGCAAGCTCCAATGGGGTTGTACTATATACCCTGCAATTGCAGCAGGGAGATTGAGGAGCAGATAAGTAGATAGATTACTGAAATATGCTAAAACAACAAGGTTTTTTAGTGGGTGGCTATCTTTGGATTATGTCTAAGCAGATAAGAGTTGGTCTGGGCATCATGTTAGGCACAGCCATTGTAGATTGAAGGGCCTGTTCCTAGGCTGTAACTGATTTGTTTTACATGCACCCTTAGAGCTGTCAGTGCATAAGAATTCCAGGTGGAAAAGGTCAATGAGAGGATGATGTTTTGGCGTGTGAATCAGGAGGAGATAATGAGAAGGCTGATGATACAGAACTCTGTGAACTGAATTATGGATATAAGTAGCAGCAAAATTATGTTCCATTATAACTCCAGAGAGCATTTCACTTTTGTTTTTTTCTTTCAAAAATACAAATCCATTTACAATGATGGTGTCGTTTCTTTAAAATCAACTGAGATCCTTTATTTTTAACATTAAACTATAGGGGCCAAACTTTCAGAACTCCTTTGAAATGGTCTTGACCTAAAACCTCACCTATCCATGTTCTCCAGAGGTGCTGCCTGGCCTGCTGAGTTATACCAACACTTTGTATCCTATTGTGTATTAGTCAGTATCTATAGTTCTTGTTTCTAATAAAAATGGGATGTCTCATTTTAAAACATATTGTTTATATTGTCCCTACTAAAATGTAATGCTTCACATGTTTTAGCGTTACATTTCATCTTGCATTCATGTGCAAACAAAACTTGTTTTCTTCCAAAAATGATTGAACAAATTTCAACATATTTGAGTAAATACATAATTTAATTTTAATGCTTCCGTTCAATAGATATGGCTGGATTGGTATAGATCTCGCTGATATTGGATGGGTTGGTTAAAACACAAACAAAAGTTTTGAAAGAAATTAAAACTAGTGCCTCTCGCAATATCGAAGGCAAAACAACAAAATTCTGATAGTTACTTTGATGACTATTCAGTGCTACCAGATATGGTGGCCCTTAATAATCCTTAATTTGTTCTAATATGTCATTTACAAATTAAGTTTCAATTGTTCAGCAATATGCAATAAATCTCTGATAATAGTTTTAATGCACTGCTGCATTGAAGATAAAGTGAATGCTTTTACTGCGATGTTGGAAGCCGTTTCCTATTGTCACTGAATAACTTGGACATAAAAGAATTATGTTCTTACTCAGTATATGAAAAAGTATGACAACATTCTGAAATGTGGTGAAGGATACAATCTCAGTGGAGCTATATAGAAATTGAACAAAAGTAAGATAGAGAGAAAGACTTGCATTTGTATAGCTTCTTTCATGCTCTTTTGAAGATGTTTCAAAGCCCATTGAATATTTGTGACATATCTCTGTTTTTGGAAATTGGATAATTTATGCACATCAGGCTTGCACAAGGAGTAATACGATAATGACAATTTAATCTGCCTTAAGCCAATGCTGAATAATACATCAGGATAACTTATCTGCTTTATCATCAGCTATGAGGGAGGGCAACGTTTCCATTTACTGGCTCATTTGAAAGACGGACACTTAGACAATGTAGCTATTCTGCAGAGCAACATCAGAACGCTTGCTGAGTGAGTCCTGGACTCAGAACCCTCTGATTTAAGAACGTGTTACCAAACGGGTAGCAGCTAAAACAGTTCACAGCTGAGGAAGGAAACTACCGTTCCCTTTGCCTAAATAAAAAATTTAGGAAGCAAATAGTTATTCTACCAGGTCCAAAAAGAGAAAGGTAACAGGTCTACAATCCATCCTACGATAGCGGGCGCCATCCTGTATGGTATGGCTGCCCAGCCTGCAGCTGTCCGTTATTTCACCTCTTTTTTTTAATTTTTAGTTAGTTAGTTTTGGAGGGGTTGGGGGAAGGAGGAAACTACTTTTCAGGGTCCCTACCTGGTCGGAGAGGCAGGTTTTCTCCGGGCTGCAATTTCGACCCGTCCTCATGGCCTACCAGCGGGCCTGGAGCGGCGTTTCCTGAGGGGACCACCCAGTACCTTGGCTTCGGCAGCGGCACAGCGCTGGAGCTCTATCGCGGAGCGGGCGATGCCTTGCCCGGGTCACCATGCTGGAGCTCAGGTGAGCTGGGACCGCCGATGAAACATCGCGGAGCTGCGGGACCGTGGAGCGGCCAGCTGCGGGCGGCGGCGCTGACTTTAACATCGGGAGCCTGGGATCTCTCGCCGAGATCGCCAGTGGTGGAGCTCGAGTAGGAGGCGGCCGTTCCAAGTGTCCCATGCCGCTGAGAGGATTCTCCCGACGCCGGGGCACCATCACCCGGCGAGAACGTCCTGGAACATCGGGCCGTTGTAGCGGCGACTGCGGAGGCCTCAATAGGCCCGACTATGGGTGGACATGGGGACGGGACTGGACTTAGTGCCTTCCCTCATAATGGAAACCATTGTGGGGAGATAATTTTTATGTTTAAATTTCTTTATTATTGTCATGTTTGTATTCTTTTTTTTATGTGCTGCATTGGCAACAAGCATTTCACTACACCAATTCGTGTAGGTGACTAATAAAGAAACCTTTGAAACCTTTGAAACATTCAATGATCCTCAGATACCAACTGCATTCCAATAAAGTTGTAGGAAATAAAGATCAAGTGAGATTGTAGATTAATTAATTCATATAATTTGGGGTGGCACAGTAGCGCAACGGTAGAGCTGTGGCCTTACAGTGCCAGAAACCCATGTTTGCTCCCGACTATGGGGGCTACCTGTATGGAGTTTGCACGTTCTCCCTGTGAGTGCATGGATTTTCTCTGGATGGTTTAACTTACAAATTCCTAAGACATGCAGGTTGGTAGGTCAATTGGCTTCTGTAAATTGTCACGTATGGAGGATAGGACTAGTGTATGGGCGACTGCTGGTTGGCGCGGACTTGGTGGACTAAAGGTCCAGCATGGAAACAACCATTTGGGGCCACTACTCCACACCCACCATTGATCACCCGTTCACGCTTGTTCAAAGTTATCCCACTTTCTCATCCACTCCCATGACACTGGGGGCAATTTTACCGAGGTCAATTAACCTACAAACCTGTATTTCTTTGGAGGAAACCAGGGCACCTGGAGGAAACCCATGTGGTCAGAGGGAGAACGTGCAGACTCCACATAGACAGTACATGAGGACAGCATCGAGCTCAAGTCACTGTGTCGCCCTGAAGGAATTGTAAAATTAGAAAATGTTTCAGAAAATCTGGAGAATCTAGTCTGGGTCTCAGATTTTTACCTACATTTGTGAGAATATGAAATCTTGTAAGAGAGAGATGGAGTGTGTCAGTGAGAGCGAGGAAAATGGAATGTGTCAGTGTGAGAGAAAGAGAGAGAGAGGTGACGGATGCTATAATGGGCCTTAAAGTGAGGAAATAAGAAAGGACATACTGTACCTCCTTGGGCCAAGATTTGAGTTTTCAGGGACTTGAGACTTGGAAATTGCAAGATGGCCAGAGGGAGGCAGTGTGCTAGATATTGTCCTCTGCCTGTTCCACCGTTGAGGTCTGGTTTGGATTGCACTTTGTCAGAGACCTCCCCCTCGACCTTACCTCCATGGGTGGCCCTACCAGGAGCAAAGCTCCAGACGGCATCGCTCTCAGGATCTCAGGTCCACACAAGCTTCTCCACCACGACAAGGTGACAATCCGCGGAGAAATAATTACTATAACTCAACAAACATTTGTTCCTGGCTCTCTTGAGTTTATGACATGTTGCTGGTGTCTTCCGCTAAAGCCAATTAACCCACAAACCTGCTTGTCTTTGACATGCAAAAAACCTTATTCAATTTATCCCCCATTTCTTTATTCCCCATTTCTGAGGTAATTAGGGGAGGGCACCTGTAAATATAATTAGGGGAGGGCACCTGTAAATATAATTAGGGGAGGGCACCTGTAAATATAATTAGGGGAGGGCACCTGTAAATATAATTAGGGGAGGGCACCTGTAAATATAATTAGGGGAGGGCACCTGTAAATATAATTAGGGGAGGGCACCTGTAAATATAATTAGGGGAGGGCACCTGTAAATATAATTAGGGGAGGGCACCTGTAAATGTAATTGGGGAAGGGCACCTGTAAATGGGGAATTAGGGCTAGAATGGGGAAACGAGCGGTGGTGCAGCGGTAGAGTTGCTGCCTTACAGCGAATGCAGCGCCAGAGACCCAGGTTCGGTCCCAACTTATGGGTGCTGTCCGTACGGAGTGTGCATTCTCCCCGTGACCTGTGAAGGTTTCCTCCCACACTCCAGGGACGTACAGGTTTGTAGGTTGCTGGCTTGGTCAATGTAAACATTGTCCCTAGTGGGTGTAGGATGGTGTTAATGCGCAGGGGGTTGCTGATTGGCGCAGACCCTGTGGGCCGAAGGGCCTGTTTCCACACTGTATCTCTATAATAATAAAAAATAATAAATAAAAAATAAATAAATAATAGAAAATAAAAAATTAGGGGAGGGCACCAGTAAATGAATTAGGGGTGGGCACATTTAAATTGTTAATTAAATTACATTGAATTGCATCTTATAGACAGATACAGCATAAAAACATGTACGTGAGCCCACCGTGTATAAGCAGACCATTAACCTACGCCTACTAATATAATAATATACATCTAAATCAATTTAATATGGAGAGGATAAAGTTGGATTAAGTTTATGTAAGTGAGTGATAGAATAGATGGCAATATTGAAAGGATTGTCATCTATTCCCTCAGATTCCACCACTCATTTACATAATAATGGCTACTAAGCCACATGTCTTTGAAATGTCGGAGAAAACTGGAGCACCCGGAGGAAACCCACGTGGTCACAGAGGGAACGTCTAAACTACCTACAGACAGCACCTGAGATCAGCATCGAACCCTGGTCTCTGGCGCCGTGAGGTAACGGTTCAACCAGCTGGACACAAAGGTGCTGGAGTAACTCCGCGACAGCATCTCTGCAGAACACGGATATGGGGGACGTTTCAGGTTGGCACCATTCTTCAGCCTGCTGAGTTACTCCAGCACTTTGTGTCCTTTTATGTCTTAACCAGCACCTGCAGTTATTTGTATCTACAGCTCCGTGCAGCACCTGCATCTCTGCCAATGAAATAATCCCAGTCTATATCTAACTATGTTACAAGGACGTCTGCAAGGGAGATATGAAGGCGGGCGCTCGACATCAATGTGAAGTTCTGGGAGAGCCTTGCAGCTGACCACACGAGGTGGTGAGGTACCCTGAGCCAACATCTCAAAACGGGGGAAGAGAAACTGTTGAACGCAGTGGCAGACAAGCGGACACGCAGAAAGGAGCACAGCAACTTCAACAAACCAGAGACCACACACAAATGTGACCTTTGTGACAGAGACTGTCACTCCTGCATTGGCCTCTTCAGTCACAAGCGACGCTGCTCTAGCCGAGGTTTGGTATCTATAGATTAATGTGAGGTTATCCACTTTGGCGGCAAAAACAAGGGGGCAGATTATTATCTCAATGGGGGTTAGGTTAGGTAAGGGGGAGGTGCAGCGAGACCTGGGCGTCCTTGTACACCGGTCACTGAAAGTTGGCTATCAGGTACAGCAGGCAGTGAAGAAAGCTAATGGAATGTTGGCCTTCATAACAAGAGGATTTCAGTATAGGAGTAAAGAGATTCTTCTGCAGTTGTATAGGGCTCTGGTGAGACCACATCTGGAGCATTGTGTCCAATTTTGGTCTCCTAATTTGAGGAAGGACATCCTTGTGATAGAGGCAGTGCAGCGTAGGTTCACGAGATTGATCCCTGGGATGGCGGGACTGTAATATGAAGAAAGATTGAAAAGACTAGGCTTATATTCACTGGAGTTTAGAAGGATGAGGGGGATTCTTATAGAAACATATAAAATTATAAAAGGACTGGACAAGCTAGATGCAGGAAAAATGTTCCCAATGTTGGGCGAGCAGAAATAGGGGCCACAGTCTTAGAATAAAGGGGAAGCCATTTAAGACCGAGGTGAGAAAAAAAACTTTTTCACCCAGAGAGTTGTGAATTTGTGGAATTCCCTACCACAGAGGGCAGTGGAGGCCAAGTCACTCGATGGATTTAAGAGAGAGTTAGATAGAGCTCTAGGGGCTAGTGGAGTCAAGGGATAAAGGGAGAAGGCAGGCATGGGTTATTGATTGGGGACGATCAGCTATGATCACAATGAAAGGCGGTGCTGGCTCGAAGGGCCTCCTCCTGCACTCATTTTCTATGTTTCTATGTTTCTATGTATCCACGCTGTAAATCAAAACTGCACTAAATTTAAATAGAAAGAGGTAATTTAACGCACTGTATCTGTGCTGTTGGAAAAATAGCTACACCAGCCTAATTTTACCTTTTTAGCGTTTGTCCAGTAACTCTGTAGGCTACAGTTGTGCAAGTACATATTGAAATATTCCTTAAATGTATTGAGGATTCGGACTTTACCATCCCTTCAGGTACAGACCCTATCCACCCCTGAGTATTAGCTCCTTTCTACCGATAACAAAATCTATAATAAAAAGAAAACAGAAATGCTAGAAACATGCATTAGTTCAGTAATCAGCAAAAGGATCAATTAATGCTTCAGATCACACTGCAAAAGGAAAAAAGAAGAAGTAGTTCCTTTTTAGTAGTCGTGAAGTGTAAAAAAGGATGGGGTGGGTAAAATAAATGATTATCTCTGAGAAGATGAAAACAAAATAGATAATGGGGACAGAGTAGCAATTAGAAACTGCTTTTACTTCTTTGCCTGTGTAATGCCTTATTAAACACTGAGTCTGAGACATACCCAACAGGCTGGGATATGCTTATAGAAAATGAAAATGACGGGTGTCAGAGGCGAAGGGGAGAAGGCAGGAAAATGGGTTGGGAGGGAGATAGATCAGCCATGATTGAATGGCGGAGTAGACTTGATGAGCCGTATAGCCTAATTCTGCTCTATCATTTATGACTTTATGACCTTAAGAAAACCTGAGCCAAATGATGATAGGATGAAATGGTCTGCTCTAATGCAGATAGAAAAAAAAGGCAGAGTAACCTAAAAGTGAAGAATTTGATATTGAGACAAAAAGTTAAATTATATGCCCCAGCTTTCAACATTCCTGCTAAGAGAACAAGCTCATTCCCATTTACTCTTTGGGAAGTGGGTTGTCAGTCTGATCCAATGTTGCATGTAAAATCAAAGTCCACAAGGACAAATGATGTTGTTTCAACTGACTTAATGCATAAAGATCTACAGACTATAAAAACCGGTGGAGGGATTTTCATGCCCCTGAGGAGTCCTATTGGTCTTACTAGCCTCAGGAGTGAACTGCCTTGACTTGACAAGAATCTATGGATCATCATCGATGAATGAAACTGGGCACCTGTGGAAGAAGAACATTCAATCAAATTCGGCCACGATGACATTATTTCGAGCACGTCTGCCAAATGATGGATCAATATCAATAGAAGGATTATTCACAAATGAGAGATAGACATTTAAGGATCCTTATTATCAAACCTGGTAATTTGCTCTATATTCTTTATACACCATGCAAAACTCAACACTAAAATAACACCAGTTACTTTGAACTAAGCATTTCCATTGCTCGGGCAAGGACTGCCCGAACTCAATTACTTACAGAAGTAGAAATCTATCTGAGAGCAAACCGTTCTTATTTTTAACTCTAAACAATGATCTCCTTAACTCAAACAGCATCTGACCAACAGCAATTTGTTTACATGGAATGTTTTATTAATTAATGATTCTTTTGACAGCTGCTCTATTCCTCACTTTTTGTTTTTTTGTTTATTTTACATGAATATTTAATTTTTGTCCATTTGACTTAATTGCCAGCGCCATCCTTCTTTGTAAATGTTTCAATTTTTCTCAAAGTGAAGCCAAGGAGGGTCCATTCGATATCCTCCGCAGATGCTGTCTGACCCATTGAGTTACACCAGCACTTTGTGCTCTACACAAGATTCTTGCACCTGCAGTTACTTGTGTCTAAGTGGAACCAAAAATCCTTGGCTTCCTGCTCCTATCTGATGTGGGCTGGAGTGTTAAGAGTCAGGAAATAGTCCATTTATTTTAAAACCTTGGTGAAATCCAGCAATTGTAAAGGCAGATGAATGGGAGAAGGTGATTTGGTGATCTTGAGCTAACTCAACTATTTAATAAAATCGTGGCTGACCTTGAGCTTCAGGTCCATTTTCTCACCTATGTTCTTGGATTCAATAATCTCAGCATTGAATGCACCATTGACAGAGCACTGCCATAGTAGTGAAGTAGAACATTCCAAAGATTAAATGTCTTTCTCTTGAGAAATTTCTCCTCAATTCTGTCCTAAATGATCAGTCTCTTATTTGCAAACATACCACCTATTTCTATATTCTTCTGCCAGAGTAAACAGCATCTAATCTGTTGATAAAAGACACAAAGTGCAGGAGTAACTCAGCAGGTCAGGCACCATCTCTGGAGAACATGGACAGGCAATGTTTCGGGTTGGCACCCCTGTGGAGAACATGGACATTTCCCGACTGGAAATGTTGTCTATCCATGTTCTCCAGACTGTCCAACCTGCTGAGTTACTCCAGCACTTGGTGTCTATTTTTGTAAAGCATCATCTGTAGTTTCTTGCATCTCTATCTAATCTGTCAATTCCTGCCAGGAAGATCAGGCAGTTATTGCTGCATATTTGCAAGGAAAGGAGGCAACAGGATAGAGCCCAACATAAATGCACAGGGCAATGGTTGTTTGCTATTGCTATTGGTATTGGTATTGGTTTATTATTGCCACGTGTACCGACATACAATGAAAAGCTTTCTTTGCGGGCTATTTAGTCAAATCATACTGGATATGAGTACAAATAAGCATTACACAAGTAAAACGGGTAGAGTGAAATGAAAAATACCATTGTACAGAACATAGTTTACCAACGTTAAAGTGTTAGTGTGACGGATAAAAAGTTCAAGGTCTGCAATGAGGTAGGTTTGAAGATCGGATTTCCTATTTTATGGGAGGACCGTTTAGTCGTCTAATAACAGCAGTGAAGAAGCTGTTCCTGAATCTGGTGGTATGTGCTCCCAGGCAATTGCACATTGTGCTTGATGAGAGAGGGGAGAAGATGGAATGGCCAGGATGAAAAGGATCCTTGATTATGTTAGCTGCTTTCCAACTGCAGCATGAAGTGTCGATGGAATGCCTTGCAAGTTTAATATAATATTGCTGGCTTTTGGAGGTCATTAAAGTTGTTATATGAATGTATCTATAAATAGTTCTTTATTTTAATTTAAATAGAGCTTGCAGCAAGTTTGTGAATGAAATGCTGAAATGAATATTAGAACACAATTTAAAGTCATAAAATATCAGTGCAGGTATTTAAGCAAGATGTAATTTCAAGATAGGTTAAAGGTTTTATCCTTGAACATATGAACAGTGCTCGTAGATAAATAGCTTATATGATCTCAACGGTTTTTAAAAATTCTTGTTGATAATTTGCCCTTTTATACTCAGTCACACGATATTTTGCTGGTAACAATACATATTATTTATAACATATACAACATATATATATATATATATATATATAACATATATAATAATTACAGCACGGAAACAGGCCATCTCGGCCCTACAAGTCCGTGCCGAACAAAATGTTTTTTCCCCTTAGTCCCACCTGCCTGCACTCATACCATAACCCTCCATTCCCTTCTCATCCATATGCCTATCCAATTTATTTTTAAATGATACCAATGAACCTGCCTCCACCACTTCCACTGGAAGCTCATTCCACACCGCTACCACTCTCTGAGTAAAGAAGTTCCCCCTCATATTACCCCTAAACTTCTGTCCCTTAATTCTGAAGTCATGTCATGTCCTCTTGTTTGAATCTTTCCTATTCTCAAAGGGAAAAGCTTGTCCACATCAACTTTGTCTATCCCTCTCATCATTTTAAAGACCTCTATCAGGTCCCCCCTTAACCTCCTGCGCTACAGAGAATAAAGACCTAACTTATTCAACCTATCTCTGTAACTTAGTTGTTGAAACCCAGGCAACATTCTAGTAAATCTCCTCTGTACTCTCTCTATTTTGTTGACATCCTTCCTATAATTGGGCGACCAAAATTGTACACCATACTCCAGATTTGGTCTCACCAATGCCTTGTACAATTTTAACATTACATCCCAGCTTCTATACTCCATGCTCTGATTTATAAAGGCTAGCATACCAAAAGCTTTCTTTACCACCATATCTATATGAGATTCCACCTTCAAGGAACTATGCACGGTTATACCCAGATCCCTCTGTTCAACTGTATTCTTCAATTCCCTACCATTTACCATGTACGTGGTAATTTTTGGTAAATTATCATGGTACCTGCTAGATATTGCTTTCCTGGAGGAATGTTATGACTATTTTTAATGCTTACACAATAGTGGCATCACATGGGATCTTTCCACGCATCAGAAGCTTCTGAAACATTCAACATATTTCTATTTCATCGCTGCTAATACGTATCGCTATCATAAATTTTCCAGGATAGAGAACAGTGACCAAAATTTCATCAGAAGAGTCAAGTGCTTAATTATCATAGAAACATAGAAAATAGGTGCAGGTGTAGGCCATTCGGCCCTTCCAGCCCACACCGCCATTCAATATGATCAAGGCTGATCATCCAAAATTAGTACCCCGTTCCTGCTTTCTCTCTTGAAAAAATCCAGCGAATTGGCCTCCACTGTCTTCTGTGGTAGAGAATTCCACAGATCTCTGGGTGAAAAGGTTTTTCCTCATCTCAGTCTTAAATGGCATACCCCTTGTTCTTAAACTGGAACCCCTGGTTCTGGACTCCCCCAACATCGGGAATATTTTTCCTGCATCTAACCTGTCCAATCCCTTAAAAATGTTATATGTTTCTATATGATCCCCTCTCCTCCTTCTAAATTCCAGTGAATATAATCCAGTCAAGTGCACTGGGAGCAGAACAATACAATTCTTATCTGCAGCAACTTTACAGGTGCATTAACACACCACCACAGCAAATAAATATGCAACGAACAATAATACTATAAATTATCAGTTATACTTTGTAGGAGACTATAATTGTGGAAGCTGAAGTAGATAGTCCAACTCAGTAAAAGTCTATTATAATTTGTTACTGAAGTTGGGATGTGTTTAGGGTTGTGCTACACTGTATTTTAAGAGCTTGATGGTTGATGGCAAATTCTTGAACATTGAAGTAACATTTCTCAGGCTCCTGTACCTTTTTCGTGAGATGAGATCATGACCAACGTGATGTGGGTCTTTGATGATATTAGCAGCTTTCCCAAGGCAGTCCCATCGATGGTAGGGAGGCCAATACCTGAATGAAGCTATATGAAAATGTCCACTATTTTCTGCAGCTTCCTTCTTTCTTGGGGATTCGAGTTACAGAACCAGGCCACGATGCAACCAGTCAGTACGTTCACTACCATATACATGTAGAAGTGAAAATGAATGCAAGACCTGTCAAACACTAAAAACACAGCAGGACATCAAATGTTTTACGTGCGGTTACTGACAAAAGAATGTATAATCAACTGCTATATCCATGCTGCAGTTAGTAAAGAAAGGAAGGAATTAGATAACCTTAATCTGGATGGGGAAGAAAGGGGGGGGTGCGACCAGATGTAGAAAAAAACGTAGAACTCTCAACATGTTGTTAAGATGAATGAGGTCAAATAAATACAGAAGTGAAAACATGATGGACATCAGAAACTAAAAGCTTAACATTTTAGGCATGCGTGGAGGAAGACTTCATATAGGACAGTTAATATATGGTCGATGGGTGAATGGTACATTTAATTACACTTTAATCACACTAACAATGTTTCAGGTAGAAATTCAAGCTACTAATCAGCAATTTCAGTGCTTGATCAGCCTGTCAATAGAATAAACATACAATGTGCCCATCAATATTTTCAAGACCTTTAAAGACAAACTCATCCCACCCAGTGACCATCCAAATATCACTTGAACAGTGAGAAAATCTATTCTTCTTGAGAAATAGATTTACACAAAATGAGATTCAGCCGATCTGTTTGAAAAATATTGTCCCCACAGTCAACATGCAATGAACTGAAGGCTTTAACATTGCTTAGCCTTTATATGAATAAAAGTTTCACGTACAGTTCTAGTTAATAAACTTAAATGGCTCAGTAGTAACAAATTTAATTTTAATGGAAAGTGAAGTTGAGAAGTTTGTAAAATGGGCTAGTGCCATCAGTTTCCTGTCAAGTGAGAACAGTTAAAATTCCTCACTATATTTTTCACATTTGAGTCCATTAACAGGGAAAAGTGCTGGTGTGAGCACATATTGTAACCCAAGCACAAAATGGGCAATATTGAAGCCTGCATGCAATTTAGGAAAAGGATTGAAGTACATACTGCAGTCTTTCACTCATCAGGTGATGTTAACAACCAATATGATTAAAGGACAATCAACTAACAATGAGAAAGGTGTCCAGAACTATCTGGGCTTCCTTTAACACCTGGCTGACAGCAAAAATGGTAAAATGTGAGAGGTCCACAGTCAAAGTAGTATGACCCACATCTTCCAGCGTTGAGCATGAAGGCGACAATATTGTTGGTCTGAACTTGGTCCAAGGGACTTATCAACATTGCCTGGGTTAGATGATGACAGCCGTAAATATACTATGGGTAGTTTGTACACTTGAGGATATGAATACTGTCAAGTCAAGTCAAGATTATTGTCATATCGGTGAGATACAGGTTCAATGAAAACTGGATCTCCTTCCTGGCAGAAAGCACCCACATATTAGATCTAAGATAAATACAAAATGTTGGAGTAACTCAGCGGGTCAGGCAGCATCTCTGGAGAAAATGGATAGGTGACTTTTTGGGTTGGGTCCCTTCTTCAGATATTAGATCCAGTTGATCAACTGACATTATTTGAGGCAAGAGAAAACACCTGTCCCTGCTGGGAATTAAAAAGTAGCCATTATATAGGCAATGCTTTCTGATAGCATTCACTCAGCAACTTTACATGCAGTCCAGAGGACATGGAATGGTTTACGTGGCATTTCAAATCGAATAGACCATGTGTAAAATGGACTTATTTTCCTATGTAGCTAGGTTAATGGGCTAAACTTTCTGACCAGTTGAAGGCATCCACAGGGTTTGGTTTTTACAGCTTTTTGGGCAGAATTATGCTGGTACTCATCATCAAGGTGGTATGTATTGATAGGGCCTTCTGTGACTTAAGTCTGTCAAATATGGGTGGCCAGAACAAGATACCTTCTCAACGATTGTGTGAAGGAAATTAACAGCTGGCTAAACTTCAGAGGTTTAGCTGGCTGCCAAAGTTGCAGAATTCCTTTAAAATTCAGAATGTTTTGAGCTCCATCTTTTTGGATATACTATTTAACATTAATTATTAATGAATATTAATTTCAAAAGGTAGGACGTACACACATAATTACTTCCAACAGAACAAAGGCAAAAATTGTATGATATAATTGTTGGTATTCGATGACTTTATGAAATGTAATTACTTTGCAATGATTTCTATTGTTCCATTTTGCCATTAGGCAGAACTGACAATAAAACATTGCCTTGTATTTTGCATTAAAAATCTAGCTCCTATTACTCTATACATTTTTTCAGCTATAGGCATGGCACATATTCTGAAGAATGATTAATTTTTCATAGAAATGGGTAACTTGCTGTACTACAGGCAGTTTTTCGTTCAATTAGTTGAAAAAACACGGGATGATTCACACACGTTACCATTCCCCCGTGAAAGGTTGAAGCCAGTGATCTTCTTTGATGCACATAACAGTTTACACATTATTACAGAAGCAGGGAAAACAAGACAAACTACAGTATGAGGCCGTTGAAGTCAGTTACGAGGTCTATTTGCACAGCACAGCTCTAGATAATTAAACCATCCTTAATGCATGTAAAATAGAAATACTTGGAGACTGCGCAAATACAGTTACATTCGTACAATACATTCGTACAGTAACTTCATGTGGTGCATAATTGATGCCTTAAACATTGAAGCAGAGTTTAATAAGATGACTGAAGACTTATTTGGTTTCATTAACATAAACATTTGCTGGAGAGTCAAAGTCTTCTTCTTCTTGCGTATGGCGTGCACAGCCTAAAGTTGTAGGTCAACTTGTTCTATTTGATCTTGTTTGTGCACGTCGGGTTGGTTGCATTAGTCGAAACAGAGTGGACCACGTGAAGGTTGTAATCTCCCACCCCAGAGTCAATGTGTGAATGTTCCTAAAATTAGGTTCCCTTAGTTACTCTCCACCTTAGTGACTTCCCTCAAGTCCATAACATCTCCATCTCTCCCTCCACACCTCACATAGTGCTGTTCTATTACCCCTTATATCTCTTACTGAAACCCTTACCAAACTTTCTTTTTGACCATCCTGTGCATCTAGTCTGCCACCTAGTCATCTATTAGCAGATTCTTCCCAATGAACATCTTGCCTCTCTCCACACAATCGTTTTCTCATGGATTTCCCAATCATCCTCTCTGAGAAACTCAACGATTCCCACTTCCCACTCAATACCCCAATCACATAATCCACCAACCCCCTATCTCCCTGATCATTTACATCCCTGCTCAGTGTTCTCTCTTCAATTCTCCCTTCCCTTTACAATTTTACACCCTCCCCACGATCATTCACCATAATCTAAGTTCATTTCACAGTATTCCTCTCCAAACATCTTCCCATACTGGTCTTCCTCCAACTGGTGACTGTAAATTCTCACAAACATTGTACATGGTACTTCTAACATGAAAGCATTACATTGGTTAGTGTGTAGTCTACAGTGACCCAGGATCCTTCCTTCTATTCTAAATTCTCTCTGAAATATTGCAAAAAATACTGTGCTGATGGCCACATGTATGAGGACTAGTCTGCCATGTGCACTATCTTTGTGTTGAAGAACTAATAAATCAGGCACAACATTATGATTATTTAGATCAATTATTACATTGGAGTACAAACCTTCAAATCTTTGAAAAAATGAAAGTTGATTTTAGAAATCCTTGGAGAACCAAGAAAATGGCACTATTGTATAGTGTTCCAAAACAGTGCAATGATACAACATCCATTCTCAATTGACAGGTACCTTCAAAACTCCAAGCAGTTAGAATAAAAACTGAACCTGCTGGTAATACTCAGCAGTGCAGTAATTAATCTTTACGGTATGTATACTGTTTGCTCTCGTCTCATGTGAACAAGGAATGTCATTGCACCCTTGTGCATTGTATATGGCAATAAACTAGCCTGTAGAATGTGCAGCAGGATTAATATTTCAAGTTGGCTTTTTATCAAAACTTATGTCAGATCATCCACTTGAAACCTCAATTCTGTTTCTTTCTTCACAGATATTGCCTTACGTTGAATATTTCTAGCATTTTCAGTGTTTTATTTTATGCTTACAGCATCTAATGATGGATACTTTTGTTTTCCAATCCAAAGTATGGTTATTGTCTTTAATATATCTTGAAGATTTAATTAGAATACATTACAACTGCTGCTTAAATGAATGAAGCTTGGAGTCTGTGCTAGAATGCAACAATGAGCATATGAAGTAATTAATCTGACCATAATTATTTCTGTTCCCTATGCTTAGTTTTGAGGCCATTGCATTCAAAGCAACTATTTTGTCCAACTATAAACATTTGTTTAACATTTAATTTAAAATAGATTTCTCAGATGGCTTCAAAATATAACAACCTTTCTTTTTATGTTTATTGATTTATTATAGTCACATGTACTGAGACACAGTAAAAATCTTTGTTTTGTTTGCTATTCAGGCAAATCATACCATACCATGTCTTACCATCGTACAATTAAACCAACCATGAGTATAATAAAGAAATGAAACAGAGTGCAGACTGTAATATTACAGCTGCAGAGAAAGTGCAGATAAAAAATGTGCAAGGGCCGCATTGCGATGGATTAGGACATTGGGAATACATTCTTCACATATGAAAGGTCTGTTTAAGAATCTGTTAACAGCAGGAACGAAGCTGTTCTTGAATCTGGGGGTACATGCTTTCAATTTTAAATCTTCTGCCCGATTGGAGAGGGTCAAAGAGGGAATGATTACGATGTCCTTAATTATGTTGGTTGTTTTCCTGAGGCAGTGTGATCTGTAGATGAAGTCTACGGGACCGTATTAGTAACCTGGAGCAGCAGTTCGATGACCTCCGTCTGGTCAGGGAGAGCGAGGAAGTCATTGAGAGGAGTTACAGAGAGGTGGTCACTCCAAGACCACGGGAGGCAGGCAAGTGGGTCACGGTTAGGAGGGGCAAGGGGCACAGGCAGGGACTAGAGAGTACCCCGGTGGCTGTACACCTTGACAATAAGTATTCCTGTTCGAGTACTGTTGGGGGGGGGACAGCCTACCTGAGGGTAGCAACAGTGGCCGGGACTCCGGTACAGAGACCGGTCCTGTTACTCAGAAGGGTAAGGAAAAGAAGAGGAGGGCATTAGTAATAGGGGATTATAGTTAGGGGGTCAGACCGGCGATACTGTGGACGCAGTCGGGAAACCCGGATGGTAGTTTGCCTCCCTGGTGCCAGGGTCTGGGATGTGTCTGAACGTGATATCCTGAAATGGGAGGGAGAGGAGCCCGAGGTCGTGGTACATATAGGTACCAATGACATAGGTAGAAAAAGAGAAGAGGTCCTGAAAGGAGAATTTAGGGAGTTAGGAGGAGAGTTAAAAAGAAGGACCGCAAAGGTAACAATCTCGGGATTACTGCCTGTACCACGCGACAGTGAGAGTAGGAGTGGAGTGAGGTGGAGGATAAATACGTGGCTGAAGGACTGGTGCAGAAGGCAAGGATTCAAGTTTCTGGATCATTGGGACCTCTTTTGTGGAAGGTGGGACCTGTACAAAAAGGATGGGTTGCACTTGAACCCGAGGGGGACCAATATCCTGGCGGGGAGATTTGCAAAGGCTACCGCGGAGACTTTAAACTAGAACGGTTGGGGGGATGGACTCAAATAGAGAAAGCTAGTAGACAGTGTGTGAGGCAGGAGGCAGAGGAGGGAAGCACTCAGACCCAACATGTAGGGGGGAAAGAAGAAAACAATAATAAACAGAGAATAAGAGGTGGTGGGGTTCTTAAATGTGTGAGAAGAGACAGAGAGGTGTAAAATGGGGGTAAAAGCAATAGGTAGCAAGGTGAAAAGTAAAAGTGGCAGGCAGACAAATCCAGAACAAAAATCAAAAAGGGTCTCTTTTCAACATAATTGTATAAGGGGTAAGAGCGTTGTAAAAACAAGCCTGAAAGCTTTGTGTCTCAATGCATGGAACATTCGTAATAAGGTAGATGAGTTGAATGTGCAGATAGCTATTAATGATTATGATATAGTTGGGATCACGGAGACATGGCTCCAGGGTGACCAAGGCTGGGAGCTGAACATCCAGGGATATTCAATATTCAGGAGTGATAGACAGAAAGGAAAAGGAGGTGGGGTAGCGTTGCTGGTTAGAGAGGAGATTAACGCAATGGAAAGGAAGGACATTAGCTTGGAGGATGTGGAATCGATATGGGTAGAGCTGCGAAACACTAAATGGGCAGAAAACGCTAGTGGGTGTTGTGTACAGGCCAACTAACAATAGTAGTGAAGTTGGGGATGGCATCAAACAGGAAATTAGAAATGCGTGCAACAAAGGTAAAACAGTTATAATGGGTGACTTCAATCTACATATAGATTGGGTGAATCAAATTGTCAGGGGTGCTGAGGAACAGTATTTCTCGGATTGTATGCGGGATAGTTTTCTAAACCAACATGTAGAGGAACCAACGAGAGAGCAGGCTATTCTAGACTGGGTATTGAGTAATGAGGAAGGGTTAGTTAACAGTCTTGTTTTGCATGGCCCCTTGGGCAAGAGTGACCATAATATGGTTGAGTTCTTCATTAGGATGGAGAGTGACATGGTTAATTCAGAAACAATGGTTCTGAACTTAAAGAAAGGTAACTTTGAGTGTATGAGACGTGAATTGGCCAAGATAGACTGGCAATTAATTCATAAAGGGTTGACGGTGGATATGCAATGGAAGGCATTTAAAGACTGCATGGATTAACTACAAAAATCATTCATCCCAGTTTGACAAAAGAATATATCAGGGAAGGTAGTGCATCTGTGGATAACAAGGGAAATCAGGGATAGTATCAAAGCAAAAGATGAAGCGTATAAATTAGCCAGAAAAAGCAGCCGACCATAGGACTGGGAGAAATTTAGAGACCAGCAGAGGAGGACAAAGGGCTTAATTAGGAAAGAGAAAATAGATTATGAAAGAAAACTGGCAGGGAACATTAAAACTGACTGCAAAGGTTTTTATAGATGTGTGAAGAGAAAGAGATTAGTTAAAACAAACGTAGGTCCCTTGCAGTCAGACACAGGTGAATTGGTCATGGGGAACAAGGACATGGTGGACCAATTGAATAACTACTTTGGTTCTGTCTTCACTAAGGAAGACATAAATAATCTGCTGGAAATAGCAGGGGACTGCGGGTGAAAGGATATGGAGGAACTGAGTGAAATCCAGGTTAGCTGGGAAGTGGTGTTAGGTAAATTAAATGGATTAAAGGCCGATAAATCCCCAGGGCCAGATAGGCTGCATCCCAGAGTACTTAAGGAAGTAGCCCCAGAAATAGTGGATGCATTAGTGATAATTTTTCAAAACTCTTTAGATTCTGGAGTAGTTCCTGAGGATTGGAGGGTAGCTAATGTAACCCCACATTTTATAAATGGAGGGAGAGAGAAAATGGCGAATTACAAACCAGTTAGTCTAACATCGGTAGTGGGGAAACTGCTAGAGTCAGTTATTAAAGATGGGATAGCAGCACATTTGAAAAGTGATGAAATCATTGGACAAAGTCAGCATGGATTTACGAAAGGCAAATCATCACCAAGTGCTTCGAGAGGCTGGTCCTGGCACACCTCAAAAGCTGCCTACCCCCCACACTGGATCCCTATCAGTTTGCCTACCGCAAGAACAGGAGTACGGAGGATGCCATCTCAACGGCACTTCACTCCACCCTCTCCCACCTTGACAACAGAGACACTTATGTAAGAATGCTGTTCATCGATTACAGCTCAGCATTCAACACCATTATTCCATCAAAACTGATCACCAAACTCGGTAACCTGGGCATCGACCCCTCCCTCTGCAACTGGATACTGGACTTTCTAACCAACAGACCCCAGTCTGTGAGGTTAGACAAGCACACCTCTTCAACCCTCACCCTGAACACCGGCGTTCCTCAGGGCTGTGTGCTGAGCCCCCTCCTCTACTCCCTCTTCACCTATGACTGCACACCTGTACATGGTACTAACACCATCATCAAGTATGCAGATGATACAACGGTGATTGGCCTCATCAGCAACAACGATGAGCTGGCCTACAGGGAGGAGGTCCAGCACTTAGCAGCATGGTGCGCTGACAACAACCTGGCCCTTAACTCCAAGAAGACCAAGGAGCTCATTGTAGACTTCAGGAAGTCCAGAGGCGGCACGCACACCCCCATCCACATTAACGGGACGGAGGTGGAACGGGTTTCTAGCTTCAGGTTCCTGGGAGTCAACATCTCCGATGTCCTCTCTTGGACCCACAATACCTCTACTCTGATCAAGAAGGCTCATCAGCGTCTCTTCTTCCTGAGGAGACTGAAGAAGGTCCATCTGTCTCCTCAGATCCTGGTGAACTTCTACCGCTGCACCATCGAGAGCATCCTTACCAACTGCATCACAGTATGGTATGGCAACTGCTCTGTCTCCGACCGGAAGGCACTGCAGAGGGTGGTGAAAATTGCCCAACGCATCACCGGTTCCACGCTCCCCTCCATTGAGTCTGTCCAAAGCAAGCGCTGTCTGCGGAGGGCGCTCAGCATCGCCAAGGACTGCTCTCACCCCAACCATGGACTGTTTACCCTCCTACCATCCGGGAGGCGCTACAGGTCTCTCCGTTGCCGAACCAGCAGGTCGAGGAACATCTTCTTTCCGGCGGCTGTCACTCTACTAAACAACGTACCTCGGTGACTGCCAATCCCCCCCACCCCCCCCCCCCACACTTATTATTTTTTTATTCAAATCGTTTGCTATGTCGCTCTTCAAGGGAGATGCTAAATGCATTTCGTTGTCTCTGTACTGTACACTGACAATGACAATTAAAATTGAATCTGAATCTGAATCTGAATCTGAATGTCTGACGAATCTTATAGAATTTTTCGAGGATGTAGCTAGTAGAGTGGACAGGGGAGAACCAGTGGATGTGTTATATCTGGACTTTCAGAAGGCTTTTGACAAGGTCCCACATAAGAGATTGGTATACAAACTTAAAGCACACGGTATTGGGGGTTCAGTATTGATGTGGATGGAGAACTGGCTGGCAAACAGGAAGCAAAGAGTAGGAGTAAACGGGTCCTTTTCAGAATGGCAGGCAGTGACTAGTGGGGTACCGCATGTCTCAGTGCTGGGACCCCAGCTATTTACAATATATATTAATGATTTGGACGAGGGAATTGAATGCAACATCTCCACGGATGACACTAAGCTGGGGGCAGTGTTAGCTGTGAGGAGGATGCTAGGAGACTGCAAGGTGACTTGGATAGGCTGTGTAAGTGGGCAAATGCATGGCAGATGCAATATAATGTGGATAAATGTGAGGTTATCCACTTTGGTGGCAAAAATAGAAAAGCAGACTATTATCTAAATGGTGGCCGATTGGGAAAAGGGGAGATGCAACGAGACCTGGGTGTCATGGTACACCAGTCATTGAAAGTAGGCATGCAGGTACAGCAGGCAGTGAAGAAAGTGAATGGTATGTTAGCATTCATAGCAAAATGATTTGAGTATAGGGGCAGGGAGGTTCTACTGCAGTTGTCCAGGGTCTTGGTGAGACCACACCTGGAGTATTGCGTACAGTTTTGGTCTCCAAATCTGAGGAAGGACATTATTGCCATAGAGGGAGTGCAGAGAAGGTTCACCAGACTGATTCCTGGGATGTCAGGACTTTCATATGAAGAACGACTGGATAGACTCGGCTTGTACTCGCTTGAATTTAGGAGATTGAGGGGGGATCTTATAGAAACTTACAAAATTCTTAAGGGGTTGGACAGGCTAGATGCAGGAAGATTGTTCCCGATGTTGGGGAAGTCCAGGACAAGGGATCACAGCTTAAGGATAGAGGGGAAATCCTTTAGGACCGAGATGAGAAAAACTTTTTTCACACAGTGAATCTCTGGAACTCTCTGCCACAGAAGGTAGTTGAGGCCAGTTCATTGGCTATATTTAAGAGGGAGTTAGATGTGGCCCTTGTGGCTAAAGGGATCAGGGAGTATGGAGAGAAGGCAGGTACAGGATACTGAGTTGGATGATTAGCCATGATCATATCGAATGGCGGTGCAGACTCGAAGGGCCGAATGGCCTACTCCTGCACCTATTTTCTATGTTTCTATGTTTCTATGTTTCTTTAGGGGAGGGAAAGGTGAGAAATATGATGGGGACAGGGGAATGCTGGATTGCATGATGGACTGGGCTGTGTCCACAGCTTTCTGCTATTTCTTGCAGTCTTTTCAGTCATAAAATGGGACCAATGTGCTAAACTAATAACAAAAATATATACTGAAGTATTAAATCATCTTTCACCATATCTTCTATATTACTAAAAGTCTGTTCTTGACCGGTTTTTGGCCATCTGTGCTGCAATTTCCGAGAGAACGCTGCCACCTATGGCCGTCTTTTTTGGCCACCTTGCTCAGAGCCCCCCTCCGCCGCATGTGTGCTGAGGATTTTTCCCGTCGATTAAAAATGACAGAGATATTAATGTTTTTACAAAATTCCCCATTCTCTCTGTTGCCCCCGCTGGCGGCAGGGGGGAGGGACTATAAAACCAGGAAGTGGTGTGCCACACAGTCTCTTCAAGATGGAGGAAGGCAGAGGGTCACATTTCTCTGAGCTGTGAATAACACTGAACACATGTCTACTCAAATGTAAGTGCCCTTAGTGGTTCTAAATGCTTGCAAAAAAAAAGTCTATTGGTTCTAAAGTGGTTCATACTAGCGCTCCAGAAAGCGCCCTCCCTCCTTCCCCTCCCTCCTTCCCCTCCGCTGGTTGGCTTGGCTTGGGTGTGTCTTGAAATTGAAAGGCACTACTTACTGCAAATGGTGGCATGAAGTTGAAAGGCACTGCTTTCTGAAAATGGTGGCTTGGGAGCTTTGGGTTGAAGTTGAAAGGCACTATTACTGCAAATGGTGGCTTGGTTGCTTTGGCTTGATGTTGAAAGGCACTACTTACTGCAAATAGTGGCTTGGGTGTGGCTTGGGTGTGGCTTGAAGTTGAAAGACACTAATTACTGCAAATGGTGGCATGAAGTTGAAAGGCACTACTTACTGCAAATGGTGGATTGGTTGCTTTGGCTTGAAGTTGAAAGGCACTAACTGCAAATGGTGGCTTGGTTGCTTTGGTTTGAAGTTGAAAGACACTACTTACTGCCAATTGTAGCTTGGGTGCTTTGGCATTAAGTTGAAAGGCACTGCAAATGGTGGCATGAAGTTGAAAGGCATTACTTTCTGCAAGTGGTGGCTTGGGTGCATTGGTTTGAAGTTGAAAGGCATTACTTACTGCAATTGGTGGCTTGGGAGTTTTGGCTTGAAGTTGAAAGGCACCACTTACTGCAAATGGTGGCATGAGGTTGACAGGCGCTACTTACTGCAAATGGTGGCTTGGGTGCATTGGCTTGAAGTTGAAAGGCACTATTTACTGCTAATGGTAGCGTGAAGTTGAAAGGCACTATTACTGCAAATGGTGGCTTGGTTGCTTTGGCTTGAAGTTGAAAGGCACTACTTACTGCAAATGGTGGCTTGGTTGCTTTGGCTTGAAGTTGTAAGGCACTACTTACTGCAAAAGGTGGTTTGGGTGCTTTGGCTTGAAGTTAAAAGGCACTACTGTAAATGCACTTACTTCCTGTTTGCACTGTATATTGATTTTAGATAAAACGCTACCACTTACGGCTGTGATTTTTGGCCATCTTACTCAGTCCCCCTCCGCTGAGCAGGTGCAGAGAATTCTTCCCATCAATGAAAAATAAAAGTGTTATTAGTTTTAAAAAAAAATGTTGAGAATCTCTCTCCTGTCAATCACTCCATGAAAGCCACACCTTTTCCGGTGGGGGGGTGGGGGGGGGGGGGGGGGGGGAGGGGTTATAAAATCCGGAAATGTGGGTGTGGCTCAGTCTCTGCAAGATGGAGAAGGGAGAGGTCAAGACTCGCTGTCTTTAGTGGCTTTGCACCCTACTTCAAATGGTATGAAACTGCACTTGAATTTGGTGGCCTTGCACCCTGCTAGAAGTGGTAAGAAACCGCACTTGAATTTGGTGGCCTGATACCCTGCTTGAAATAGAATTTCAAGGATTAGCCGTGAGTCAACTACCAGCCCACCAGCCGTGAGTGAGTTGCCAGCACAACAGGCTTGATTGACTGAGACGCCAGCCCAAGAATCCATTTGGCGCACAATTTGCATACTAGCCCTCTGGAAACCAGTCCCTTCAGCCCATAACACCCATATTAGCGCTCCAGAAAGCCCCCCCCCCCCCCCCCCCCCCCCCCCAACTAGCCACCAATATTAGAATTGGTGGAGAGGTGGAATATTGCGTTGGATGACCAGCCCTCCTGTGTTATGCTGGGACCCACAACGGGTCCCACTTAGTCTAGTAGTGAATAAAATCTTCTATCACGCCTTGAGCATTAGTTCAACCATAAACACTTCCTGATAGTCTAAAGAATAATTATGTTTTCATGGAAATATGTGACCTGCTGAGAGAATTAACACACATTCTCATCCCATGTGAAAATTTTAAGCTAGTGATCTCACTTTGTTGAACTTGGCCTTCATACATGTTGACACAGGGTAACATTTGCTTTGAAATTTGCTGCATTAATCCAGACAAGAACAAAAACGTTCATTAGATGGCAATCAGTAAAATTTGTATAACTGTACATGGAAGATAGTTGCAAAATGCTTGAGTAACTCAGCGGGACGGGCAGCCGTTCTGGAGAGAAGGAATGGGTAATGTCAGTATAGTAGAGATAGAGTTCAGGGATAGGGCCAGTGTACGCCTGGAACAGGGATTGCTCGACGTACCCTACAAAGAGGCAATTATATCTTCTTTGTACCGTGAGGGTGCACTTTAGTAATCTTTATCAATCTTTGGCACTTTAGCACAGGGAAATGATTAAAAGCCAGAACTTCCTTTGAAATATATTTGGGCAGTCTGACATGAATGTCAGTTATTCTTTTTAGAAACTCTCATGCAAGTACTAAGTTTGATTGTAAATCATGTATTTTGTAAATGGCTCCAACATCTGATTTCAACCTATTTTATGAATACAATACAATACAATACAATACTTTTATTTGTCATTTGTCATTTGAATAAAAATCAATGGCAATCTTTGGGGAGATGAGGGGAGATGAGGACATTTTTTTTCTTCCTGAACAGGTTGTGGTAGTTGATTCACTAAATATGTTTGAACAGATCGTGGGAAATATTTAAAGAAAACCCTTCAATTTAGGGGAAATAATTAACAAGTAACAACAAGGAACTGCAGAAGGTACACAAAAAAGCTGGAGAAACTCAGCGGGTGCAGCAGCATCTATGGAGCGAAGGAAATAGGCAACGTTTCGGGCCGAAACCCTTCTTCAGACTGCAGATGCTGGTTTATACCAAAAATGGACACAAAATGCTGGAGTAACTGCATCCTCCAACATGATCCCACCACTGGTCACATCATCCCATCTCCATCCCTTTCCACATTCCACATTCCGCAGAGACTGCTCCCTCCGCAACCCCTTGGTTCACTGATCCTTTCCAATAGAAACCAACCCCGCCCACTCTTCCCAGGTATTTCCCCCTGCAATTAAAAGAGATGTAACACCTCTCCTTATATCTCCTCCATAGACTCCATTAAAGGACCATAGCAGTCCTTCCTGGCGAGAAAGAGTTTACATGCACCTCCTTTAACCTCATCTACTACATCTGATGTTCCCAATGTGGCTCTTGTACATTGTCAGTGAGATCAAGTATAGACACGGCCACCATTTCGCTGAAAACATGTGCTCAGCCTGCCAACGGCTACATTTTAACCCCCCTTCCTCTCATTCTCATACTGACCTTTCCACCCTGGGCCTTCTACATTGCCAGATTGAAGCCACATGCAAATTGTAGGAACAACACCTCATATTCTGCTTGGGTAGCTTACAACCCAACATTGAATTCTCTAATTTTAGGTAACTTCTACAAACACTGAGTTACTCCAGCATGTTGTGTCTAGAATATTTAATGAACTGTTTTGATGAATTCTAATTAGGAAATCACTGCAGGAGAACAGGTTGGTCTGACATAATTATGCACCAAGACATTATACTACACATCATTAGCAGCTTCACTGTATGCTTGAGTTGTGCTGCAACTGATTTGAAAGTACATGGTGATAATGTTGGGGTAAAATTCCCAACATTGAAGAATCATGATGAAATTCAATGCAAATAAGTTTAAATAAATTTTAATATTAAGTTAAAATCAGAAATACCAACGTTACAAGGTCCAGGTATTTGCATGTTTTTTTGACTGAAGCGCAAGAGGCATTAATCAGTAACTTGAGGTCTCATATCCTTGGATATGTTTTTAATAATTACTCGAGGACTATGCGTGCTGATGTCCTTCCACCTGGTCAATGGGTGTTTATGGATTCTATAGGAAGGCACTTAATTTTCAGCGGGCAGGATCTCAACAAATACCATTCTAAGCAATAAACTGCTCCATGCTGAATTGGATGTAGAGGGCAGCGTCCCTTCATACCCACCTGTCATCTTCCTTGGAAGGTGTTCAAGAATATACAATGCATACTTTTGAAATGTAGACACCTTGCTTGGTCACTCTTGAAAACGAATGGGACAACATGACTGTTCAGCATGGCCATATCAGGTGTTTAACCATGTACATTATGCATAGAAACCAATCATCTAATACGTGTATCAATTGGAAATATTTATAAAGTGAATTATGTCCTGAAGGTCAAGGGAGAAGTTGATATGATGAGTCCAAAATAATGCAAAATGTGAGCATAAAAAAAACACCAATATTTCTGGCTAACAAATCATCTTCAAACACAGAAAACAAAATACTTTGTGATCAAAGATGTAGTGAAGAAATTGACAATATTAAATATAGTTTAAATTTGTAAGTTTAGTACAGGGAACCAAAAGGGTGAGACGAGTCATGAGTTGATTGCTTAATTAAAGAACTCATCATTGCATGGCAATTTGGGATTTTGTCAGTTGTGATAATATTCGTGTTGATTAGTATATGAACTAAATTCACTCAAATATTTTTTTTTAAAGTTATATAGTGAAGAGGGCATGAGGAATACAAATGGATACAGAGTAGATGAATGGACAATTAGAGTTCAATGTGGGATGTATGAGATTATTCATTTCAGTAGAAAAATAAATGAAAAATATGTGTTATCTGAGATATGGGATATTTCAGATCTCTTCAATATATAGATATAGATATAGATATGCCATTTATTGTCACTATACATGTACAGTGAAATTGAAAGCTGCTCGTACTCAGTGCATACATATAATTTAGTACAAAAAACAAGAAACAGAAAAAGTAAGAACAGAAGGGAGAAGGGGGGGGGGGGGGATAGGTGCAGAATTCTGCGGCGCTATATACATATATACAGATGGAAGTCCGGGTGTTGGGCTGTGAAGTCAGTGCATGTGTGAATTTGAATTAAGAATAGTTATAATTTTCGGAAAGCAACTATTTCTGAGTCTATTTGTCCTGGATTTGATGCACCTATAGCGCCTTCCAGAGGGCAGCAGGTCGAACAGTCCAAACGCAGGATGGGAGCTGTCTTTGATGATATTCTTTGCCCTGCTAAGGCAGCGGGAGGTGTAGATGTCCATCAGGGAGAGGAGAGGGCAACCGATGATCTTCTGCGCTGTCCTAGTTACCCTCTGAAGCCTCTCCCTGTCTGCCATGGTGCAGCTGCCATACCATGCTGTAATGCAGTATGTCAGCAGGCTCTCGATGGACGAGCGGTAGAAGGTCAGCAGCAGGTTAGAGTCCAGGTTGTGCTTCCTGAGGACCCTCAGGAAGTGCAGCCGCTGCTGAGCCTTCTTGATGACCGCTGTCGTGTTTTCTGTCCTAGAGATATCAGCAGCGATATGGACGCCGAGAAACCGGAAGGTGTTGACCCTCTCCACACACTCGCCGTTGATGTGTAGGGGGACTAAGTCGGTGCTGTGCCTCCTGAAGTCGACAATGAGCTCTTTTGTTTCCTGGTGTTCAGAGCCAGATTGTTTTCTGAGCACCAGGTTGTCAACTTCAGGACTTCCTCTCTGTAGGCTGCCTCGTCTCCCTTTGAAATAAGTCCGACTACAGTAGTGTCGTCAGCAAATTTGACGATGCGGTTGTTGTTGTGGGCCGGACTACAGTCGTAGGTGTAGAGACAGTATAAGAGAGGGCTTAGCACACAGCCCTGTGTGGAGCCGGTACTCAACCTGCGAGTGGAGGAGAGGTGGGGGCCGAGTCTCACAGTCTGGGGCCGGTTGGTGAGGAAATCTTTTATGCAGGCGTTCTAGTGCGCAATTTACAAAACACTAACAAGCTAATAAAGCAAGTAATTAGGAGAGCAAGTAGAATGCTATCATTTCTTGAAAGGGGATTAAATACAAAATGAGGAAGATTATGCTAGGGTATTATGTGGGACCACATCTGGTCTACTGTGCACAGTATTGGTCATCCTCTTTAAAGAAGGATGTGAATTAAAGCATTAGAGAGAAGGCATAAATCTAATACCTCGAATGGATGTGTATACATATTTTTTGTATGTGTGTATACATAAAGCTGTTAAGCATCCAAAACAAGATATTTGAGCTTGCATATAATATTACAAGGTGATAAGTCACCAGGGCCGAATGTAATCTATCCCAGGTTATTGAGAGGGCAAGAGAGGGGATTGCTAGGGCTTTGACGAACATCCTTGATTCCTCTCTAGACACAGGTTAGGTCCCGGAGGACTGGAGAGTCGCCAATGTGTTCCTTTGTTTAAGAAGGGAAATACAAATAAGCCAGGAAATTACAGGATGGTGAACCTCACATCAATGGTAGAGAAGCTATCGGAGGGCATTATTTCGGATTGGATTAACTCGCACTTGGTAGAGAATCAGCAAAGTAGGGACAGTCTGCATAGTTTCGCACACGACAAGTTGTGTCCTACAAGCTTGATTGAGTTTGTGGACGTGATTGATAAGAGTAAGTCAGTGGATGTTATCTACATGAACCTTACTATGACATTTGACAAGGTCCCTTGTGGAAGGCTAATCCAGATGATTAAAATGCATGGGATCCATGCTGACTTGGTAGTTTTGGATTCAGAACAGGTTTACCCATGGACGACATAGGGCAATGGTGGGAAAGTGTTATTCTGACTGGAGGTATGTGATCAGTGGTGTTCTGCAGCAATCTGTGCTGAAACCTTTGGTGTTTGTGATATATAGCAATGACTTTGACAAAAATATAGATGGGTCGGTTAGTAAGTTTGCAGACATCACAAAAATTGGTCGAGTTTCCTCCTATACTTTAGATTCCTTCGATGTGGGGAGGTCAGTACCCGTGATGAAACGGGCAATGTACACCAACTTTTTCTAACCTCCTTCAATCCTGGGCATTCAAGTTGCTGAGCTAGGTCGCGAAGCAACCAGTTAATATGCACGTTACTGTACATCTGTAGAAGTTCCAGGGAGTATCCGTCAACATTCTGCATCTCCTCAATCCTCTAAGAAAGTTAAGTCATTGATGGGCTTTCATTGTGATTGCATCAATAAGACACATGAATCTGAAGGGAATGAAGGGATATGCGGCATGTGCATGTGGTAGAGAATATTTTAAGTAGATATCATGTTCAGCACAAATATTGTCATCCTTCCTACACACTGTTGTGTACTTTGTTGTATGTTTAATTGCTGCATTGCGAGAACTGCCAGAGAATTTGTGCATCACATGGAATGGTCTCTGAAATGCACTCGACAATCTGAGAGCAAAGTCCAAGATCACAAAACCAAGTCTGAAACCAAATGGTGATATCTGTTCAGTCAGTTGCTATCATTGCAATGACAATCAATTACCACAGTATTGTCAGAGCAGTGAAATGTTTCAGTTATCAATACAGAGATCACATATCAGCAAACTGCAGATCCAGGCCCATGACAGGTGATAAATCCAATTTTGGCTGCAATTCAAAAGACTTGAAATGGCTTGAAAGTTGACTTAGACAACAAGGAAGCAGAATTTTACATTATCTCTGTCACAAGCAGCAAGGCAAGCAAATATTCAGGCTTTCAAATAAAGGTACTGATTGATAAGCAGTGCATTGACTTGAGAATTGGCCCCCTACAGGCCGTTCAGGCCAGAATTACAGATAATTACTCCAGCACATTCAGCCATACACTTTGAATAGGAAGTACCATTGCACAGAAAAAACATACTCTGTTGCAATTTTAGAGACATTGCAGCTAATAGAATGAACAGGGGAACACAAAAGGCAGCAATTATCCCAAATTATTCTCAAAACAAATCTTGCAAACAGGTCTATGCAAGGTCTAAAGACAGGCTGAGAAACACGTCCTGTCCTTGTCCTCACCTTCCACCCTACTAGCTGTCACATAAAACAAATAATCCTCCGACATTTTCGCAACCTCCAACGGGATCCCACCACTGGCCACATCTTCACATCTCCTCTCCTTTCGGCTTTCTGTAGAGACCGCTCCCACCGTAACTCCCTGGTCAATTTGTCCCTTCCCACCCAAGCCACCCCCTCTCCTGGCACCTTCCCTAGCAATCACAGGAAATTCTACATTTGTCGCTTTACCTCCCACCTTGTCTCCATCCAAGGGCCCAAGCAGTCTTTCCAGGCGTGGCAGAGGTTCACCTACACCTCCCCCAACCTCATCTATTGCATCGGCTGCTCTAGGTGTCAGCTGCTCTACATCGGTGAGACCAAGCGTAGGCTTGGCGGTCGCTTCGCCCAACACCTCCGCTCAGTTTGCAATAACCAACCTGATTCAGATTCAGATTCAAACTTTATTGTCATTGTGCAGTGTACAGTACAGAGACAACAAAATGCAGTTGGCATCTCCCCAGAAGAGTGAACATAGAATAATGAGCAATAAATATATATATACGAACATACGTACATACGATCTCCCAGTGGCTCAGCACTTCAAGTCCTCCTCCCATTCCGAATCCGACATTTCTGTCCTGGGCCTCCTCCATGGCCAGAGTGAGGCCCACCGTAAATTCGAGGAACAGCATCTCATATTTTGCTTGGGTAGTTTACACCCCAGCAGTATGAACATTGACCTCCAATGTCAGGTAGTCCCTGCTTTCTCCTTCTTTCCCCTCCCCTTCCCAGCTCTCCCACAGCTCACTGTCTCCGCCTCTTCCTTTCCTCTTCCCGCTCCCCTCCACCCCCACATCAGTCTGAAGAAGGGTCTCGACCCGAAATGTCGCCTATTTCCTTCGCTCCATAGATGCTGCCTCACCCACTGAGTTTCTCCAGCATTTTTGTTTACCTGAGAAACTAAAGTCAGATTAGAAGAATGTTTTTAACATGAACACTTGAAAGTTGCAGCTTCACACATTGACAGAAAGATATGATTATATGTTCAAACACATCATTATATCTGGAATTAAAGGTTGTAATGTGACTAAATGCAAAGCCGATTCATTCCAATCCTAGGTCAGTCCCGTGTGGCCTAAAGCAGCATTGAGAAATAACTGCATAGTCTAGATCAAAAGATTGTACTAATGAAAACTGACTAGAATGAGCTGGCCTCGCCAATATCAGTTGTACATAAATTAGATTAGACCTAACTTGGGGTCATAGTCGCACCGCACAGAACCAGGCCTTCGGCCCATTTTATCCATGTTATCCACTTTACCTACCTACACTAATCCCATTTAACTATGTTAGATGTTTTCAAATATTTGTCCAAATCTCTCTAAAATGGTGTGAGAAAAACTGCCTCCATCACCTCTTCTATCTCTCGCCTTAAACTCACCCCCTCTTGTCCTTGACACCTCTTCCATTGATGTTTTACCATCTAATTTTATAATTTTGAGTCTCTCCATCAAGTCACCCCTCACCCTCCTCCAGGGAAAGCAAATCCAATCTATTCAGTCTCACCTTGTAGCTGTAATTCTCATATCCAGCCAACATCCTGGTAAATCTCTTCTGCATCCTCTCCAGCACAAACACATTCCTTCTATGCAGTGGTGACCAGAAATGCACACAATATTCCAGAGCTCACCTAACCAATGACACTTGGTTAGTGTTCTTGTTCTTTATTCCATACCATGGGCAGTGAAGGTAATTATTCTATACCTCCTTTTTAACCACCTTATCTATCTTTAAAGTTTTTTGTAGAAGTATCCAAAAAGGTTGAGGGCATAGCCATAGGCGTTGTTTACATGGACCAGCAAGGCTTGTGATAAGGTTTTGCACGGGTGGCTGCTCTGGAATGTTAGATTGCATGGGATCCAGGGAGAGCAATCTGACTAGATAGAGAATTGGCTTCATGGAGGAAGCAGAGGGTGATGGTGAAAGGTTGTTTTTTGAACTGGATGCCTGTGACTAGTGGTACGCCACAGGGATTGAGGCTGGCCCATTGCTGTTTGAGATTTATATCAACGATTGGGAAGATAATTTACAAGGCATGATTAGTACGTTTGCAAAAGACGCAGTGGGTGGTGTCGTAAATGGTGAATATGATTATCAAAAACGACAGCAGGATCTTGATTAGTTGGGCAAATGGACTGAGGAATGGCTAATGGAGTTTAATGCAGGTGTAAGGTGCTACATTTTTGGAAGTCAAACCAGGGCAGGAATTTCTCAATTAATTGCTTGGCCCTGGAGAGTGTTGTAGAGCAGAGGAATCTAGGAGTGTAGGTACAAATATTGTATCATGTTCTGGTTTGGTCACCCTGCTATAGGAAGGATGTTGTACGCTGGAAAGTGTGCAGAGAAGATTTACAAGGATGTTGCCAGTACTTGGGGGCCTGAAGTATAGGGAAAGGTTGGACAGGCTAGTACCTTATTCCTTGGAGCGCAGGTGGCTGAAGAGTGATTTTTATCGTAGTGTACAAAATCCTGGGAATAGATAGGCTGAATGCACAGAGTTTTTTTTAAACATAGAATAGGGGATTCAAGAACCAGAGGACATAAGTTTAAGGTGAGAGGGGAAAGATTTAAAAGGAACCTGAGGATCAACTTTTTCACACAGGGAATGGTGGATATATGGAACAAGTTGCCAGAGGAGGGAGTTGAGACAGTTACTATCACAATGTTTAAAAAAAAAATTTGGACAGGCACATGAATAGGAAAGGTTTTGAAGGATATGGCAAAACGTGGCCAACTGGGACTAGTGTAAATGGGGCATCTTGGTTGGCATGGGCAAGTTGGGCTGAAGAGCATATTTCTGTGCTGTATGACTATGACTCTAAAACAGGTTTGAGTCCTTTTCCACCAAATGTGAACAGACATTCTTAACTCAAAATGATCACAATAATACCAACCAGAAAGAACAGTATCAAACAAAACAGTCATATTTATGCTTTTAGTTTTCCACCCCAACCCCCCCCCCCCCCCCCCCCCCCCCCCCCCCCCCCCCCCCTCCCATTCATCCCCATGCAATTACAAGTAGAACGTAGGAACAATAATAGAAATCTGCAGAATCAAATGATATATGGTCCAACATGGTGATAAAATCTAAAATGCTCACATTTATCAAATGGTTTTTGTTGGATGGTGAACCCATTGATCGTGAAGATGTGTTCAAGTTGAACCCAGTGCTGGGTTCAGAAAGCGAAGTATCAAATCCAAGGAAGTCCTACAAATAATCAATACATTCATAAACACCAAATGTAGAATCAGACCGTCCAAAAGTTGATGCACCACCAAAACTAGCAAGGAAATCAAGAAGATTTTGAAAACTGGTTAAGTTATAGCTGTTTTTCAATGCATAGTGTCATAAAGCTATACAGCCCAGAAATTTACCCTTTGGCCCAACTCATCTTACTAACCAAGTTGTCTAACTGAGCTCGTATCACTTTCCTGTGTCCAGCCCATATCAATCCAAACCTTTGCTATCCATGTACTTTCCTAGTGTTTTTTAAGTGTAATAGTTGTACTCACCTCATCTACTTTCTCTGGCAGCTCATGGCACAATACACAATATTCTGTGAAAAGATTATCCCTCAAGTCTCTTTTAAATCTTTCCCCTCTCACCTTAAACCTATTGTGGCTAAAACTAGTTCTCCACTACTCCCTGGAAAGACACTGAGTATTCACATTAACTCTGACCCTCATGATTATTTCAACTGCTCTAAGGTCACTCTTTAACTAACTATGCTCTAGGGGAAATCTTCCCTACTCAATAACATCCTTGTAAATCTATTTTGCACCCTTTCTAATTTAATTACATTTGTCCTCTAGGAGGGGAACATGAACTGTACATAGTATTCCAAATTTGACCTTACTAACTCCATCTGGCATTTGTCAATCCATTGGCCCATTTGATCACCGTATTCTTAAATAATCTTTACTGATCACTATAACACTTAATTTAGTGTCACCCACAAACTTAGAAACCATGATAGTTGCATTCATATTCAAATCTTTAATATAAATATCAAACAGCAGTGGACCCAGCACCGATCCTTGAAGTCGACTACGTGAAAATAGCCCTCTATTACCATCCTCTGATACCTAGCCTCAAGCTAATTTTGTATGCAATTGGCTAACTCGCACTGTATGCTGTGTGTTCTAACCATTCAGAGTAGTATATGTGCAATATACATTACTTGTGTACACAGTTGTATTGACAGAAAGAGAGGGTACGTGTAAAGCATCTTAAAGCATGGAACCCATAGTCTTCTCAGTGCATGTGTGTTCATGTTGTGATCAGATTGGCCATGTGGTGTACTTGGTTTTCAATATAATGACAATTCAGTTTGCAGCAGCAACTTAGTGATTCAACAAGTAAATTGCTTGTCCATAAATAAACTTTTAACTCTCAGTCCACTCTGGAAACGGCACGAGCAGTAAATCTCTGATGTCTCATCTCATGCAGGTGAGGAAGCTGAGAGAAGCATTGTGGTGCAGCTAGTAGAGCTGCTGCCTCTGCCCCAAACCCAGGGTTGATGCTGAACCCAAGTGCTTCTGTGTGGAATTTTCACATTCTTCCTGTGACTGCATGGGTTTCCCCTGGGCACTCCTGTTTTATCCCACATAATAAAGACATGTTCGATGGTGGATTGTGTAGGAAGGAACTGGGGATGCTTGTTCACACCAAAGATATTCCACAAAATGCTGGAGTAACTCAGCAGGACAGGCTGCATCTTTGGAGAAGAATGGGCAACGTTTTGGGTCGAGACCCTTCTTCAGATTGAGAGTCAGGGGAGAGGGAGTCTAGAGATATGGAGGGTTAAGGTGTGCAAACACAGGTCAAAGCAGACGATGATAAGGAAATGTAGAATGGTTCATTGTTAGCTGAGGGTTAGCACAAGGAGACATACAATCAGTAAAATTAATCAGATGATCTGTGAAACTAGTCAGAGAACTGGAGTGGGGGTTGGACAGTGAGAGGCAGAAACCTAGGGCTACTTGGTAAGAGAAATCAATATTCATACCACTGGGCTGTAAGCTACCCAAGCAAAATGGTAGATTAACAGGTTACTGTGAATCATCCTTAGTGTAGGTGGGTGGTGTGGAATTGGGAGTCGAAGGTTAAAGTGAAAAAAATGGGATTAGCATTGGATTGATGTAGATGAATATCTAATGGTTGGCATGGATGCCATTGGCAAAGGGGATGTTTTCATGCTGTGTCCTTCTATGAATGTTATTTCCAAAGTATAGCTGACATCTTTAGGTGATATAGTGAATAGCATACTAGAGGTGGAAGTGAAATCATAATGTAATGATGATAGACTTACATAAAGTATTCATCAGGTAACAATTCCTGTATTTCATGTAGTTTTGGACATCTGCCATCAAAATAACTTTAAACAGGCTACATAAAGTGCAGAAATAGATTTATCAGAATAATGAGAGCCCCATGAAGATACATTTGAGCTAGCAGCACTTTTTCCATTGGAACACAGAAAATTTGGAGGTTTTCAGTAATAAAAATGCTTTAAATGATTTGAAATAAGTAATGTCTTCCCCTCCTCCTCATTGTTACCAGGTTATCACTTTAAATTGATAAATAACACATGGGCAGAGGGGGTTGCAATGTTTTCTTTCAACAAAAGGAACATAGAATATATTAAATTGTTAGTGCATGGTTATGGGGGCAGGGTATGTGGGGAATTTGTGGCAGTGATGTCTGTTGAATTGCTTTAGTAAAAGGCCTGTCCTACTTTCACGACCTAATTCATGACCTTTTTTACTCGTGGATGTCGAGTTATGCTTGTAATAAGGCTCGTACCACGACGTAAACAGAGTATATCTTTAATCTGTACAACAGCAGCAACAGCAAAAGCCTCGTGTGCAAGCCCAGGCAACTCCCTAACTGCCCACACCCTGGGTTCCAGTCACATCCGGTTACTGGAGCCTGGCTTCTGTCACACAGGGTCCTAGTGCCCGTCTGCCCAGCCTTACACTATTATTGCATAATACCACATCTCCCTTTCTTTGAGAACAAAGGGTGGACTACCTTTGTCTCTGCAGGTCTTAAGGGGTTTATTCTGCCCTTTTGCTGGAAGACCTGTCCCTGATCTAAGCATGCAAAATAGAAATAAAATAACTTACACGTTACCATACTGTGAACTATTCTTTCAGGTTTCAGGTAAATGTAACAGGTTTACAGAACAATTTCACATCACATTTCACTCTCTCTTTTTCTTTATTGTAGAAAACAGATCAATAAATCACAAATCAAGTCTCTTCGGCTTTCTAACCTCTCTCCCACACCTAGTCCGCACAGTCTCTGTGGTGGGGCCCTCTCCGCTGGGTGATGTTGTCACTGGTGGAGCTGGCTCTGGTGGAGCTGGCTCTTCTTCTCCCACCGGTGGCTCATCAGCGTCGACTACCTCACTGTTGGTCTGCAGCAGCACCAAGTGCTGCCGGTTCCTCCTCAGTGTGCCCTGAGGCACCTGGACGATATAAGAGCGAGGGGTATTGTGTGTAGATAGCACTTTGCCCTGGACTCGTGCATCGGTGATCCACACCTCCTCCCCAGGTACTAGTGGCTCCAGATTTCTCACTCCGTGCCTCTTGTCAAAGGATCTTGCGTCGTTCCATCTCTTCTCCCTTTCTTTGGCCCCCAGCGCGTTGTAGTCAGGCAAAACTGGATTCAGCAGGGTTGGAAGGACAGGAACTGTAGTGCGGAGGCGGCGCCCCATCAACAGCTCAGCTGGGCTATAGCCGTTCCGTAGAGGGGTTGCTCTGTAGGCCAGCATTGCAAGATATGGGTCTGATGCCTTTGTTAGCAGGTTTTTCACAGTTTGTACAGCGCGTTCCGCCTCCCCATTGCTCTGAGGAAACCTGGGGCTGCTCGTGATGTGCATAAAGCCATACTCTGCTGCAAAGGATTTAAAGTGGCTACCTGAGAACTGGGGCCCATTGTCACTTTTAAGAAATTCACAAATTCCATGACGAGCAAATATGGATTTCAGGTGCACCACCACATCTGTGGACCTTGTGGGTGACAGTAGTGCAACTTCCACATATCTTGAGAAATAATCTATGACTAATAGATAAGTCTTGTCTTTCAGCGTGAATAGGTCAGCTCCCAAGGTTTGCCAAGGCCTGTCTGGCATCTCCGTTGGCATCAGCGGCTCTTTGACGTTCCTTCTCTCTTGGATGCAGGTTCTACATTTCAGCACCATGTCATTCAGCTGGCTGCTGAGTCCTGGCCACCATACCGTCTGTTTGGCCCGGCCCCTGCACCTTGTCACCCCCAGGTGTCCTTCGTGTAGTCTCTGCAGCACATCACCTTGTAAGGCTGATGGGATGACGAGCCTCGTGCCCCGCAGCAGCAGCCCATCGTGCACAGTCAGCACTGCTCTATCAGCCCAGTAATGTCTCAGCACTCCCTGCAGTTGGCTTTTGTCGGGCCAGCCGTCTGTGCAGTACTCCATCAGTGCAGAGCATGAGCTGTCTGCCTGCAGGTGCTCACGTAGGCTGCTCAGATAATCTCCACTGACAGGAATGTTGCTGATGACAGAGCTATACAGCTTCGGATATTGTTGTTTCACTGATTCTTTGGTGATGCCGTCAACCCTGCACACAAGCTGAAGCCTTTCTATGGCAGGTCTTCCCAACAGTGCAGCGTGGAGGTCTTTGACTACATAAATGTTCTCTATGGCTGTCTTGTTGCCTCTGCGCAGTGTTTCTCTGGCTACGCCCAGGACAGAGAATGCATTGCCCCCTGGCCCAAACAATGGGCGTGTCGACACTGCCAGGCGCTTCACATCATGCCCCCCTGTAATGTCATGGTACACCTCCGCTGGCATGGCGGTCACATCAGCAGCAGTGTCTATTTTAAAGCACACTTTTTTTTTGTCTCACTTGTAGCTGCACCGTCCACGGGTCTTTTCCAGCATCCACAGCTCCCAGGAAAAAGCTCTCTTCTTCCTCTGTAGTGACAGCATTGAGAGATTTTGCACTGTTTCTGCACACTGTGCCATAATGTCCCTTTTTGCCACAGTTGTGACACACAGCATCTTTAGCAGGGCATTCCAATTTTCCATGCGAGGGCATTTTTCCACATCTATAGCAGGCCTTTGAACCTGGCTGTGGCTGTGTATTGAATTTATTTTTGCCTGGTGTTTGTGCTTGTGGCTGAGGCTTTGAGGGAAATTTGGGTTTTCTGTAGCTTTTAGCATGCACAGCATCAACATTTGAGCACTTGCTAGCACCGCTATTTTCTCCTCTTAAGTCAGACCGCTGTCGTCTAACTTCTTCAGACTGCCTTGTCTTTGTTATAGCAGTTTCAAGGGTTAGGTCTCTGTCTAGCTGTAGCTTTTCTGACAATGAGACGTTTCTCAGCCCGACCACTAACCTGTCGCGGATCAGCTCGTTCTGTAACTGTCCATAGTTGCAGTGTTCAGCTAATCCGTATAGAGCAGTGATGAAGGAATCCACCGTTTCTCCTGGCAGTTGCACACGCTGATTGAACTTGGCTCTTTCGTAGATTACATTCTTTTTAGGTACAAAAAATGCATCAAAGCCTGCCTTGACATCCGTGTACACCCTCCTCTCATCTGCAGTTAGCGTTAGCCCCTTTAGCACATCATCTGCTTCATCGCCCATGCAATACACTAACGTGTTCACCTGGTTTTCTGCCGACGTCGCGTTTAAATTGCTTGCAAGCCTGAAGCGGTCGAATCTCCTGATCCAACGCTCCCATTCTTGAGGCTTGGTAAAATCGAATGGCTCTGGAGGTTGTATTGTGAACGTAGCAGTTGGTGTGGGTTGCGCCATATCTGCCAGCTCGTCTCCTATTTCGCGCCAAAACGATACACCTTCCTCTTCTTCTTTATTTATTTTCTTGTTTACAAGTCTCCCAGTTCTGACACCATGTCGAGTTATGCTTGTAATAAGGCTCGTACCACGACGTAAACAGAGTATATCTTTAATCTGTACAACAGCAGCAACAGCAAAAGCCTCGTGTGCAAGCCCAGGCAACTCCCTAACTGCCCACACCCTGGGTTCCAGTCACATCCGGTTACTGGAGCCTGGCTTCTGTCACACAGGGTCCTAGTGCCCGTCTGCCCAGCCTTACACTATTATTGCATAATACCACAGTGGACATTTTTCATCAGGCTAGAAAAAACGCCCCGACCTTCTTGATGCCACAAGTACCTACGACTAGTATCATGGCCTGCTACGACCTACCTACGACCTCGTTATGACCTTGTGACGACCGTGCTGCGAGCAAATTCGGCAGAGGTCGTGAATTAGTTCGTAAAAGTGGGACTGACCCTTAAGAATAATTGAATTCTTCCAATTTTGTTAGCCCTTGCTGTCTCCTCCCCTTCCTATCTCTCCCTCAGCCCTCGGGCTCCTCCTCCTCCTTTTTCCTTTCTTCTCCCCGCCTCGCGGCACTGGCCTGAAAAAACGCGAACTGGAACAGCGACCGTCACATACACATACACACACATAAACACATCGCAAAGGCGGGGGCCAGGGAAAGCGGGGGAGCGCTGTCTGAAATTCACATGGTGCAAAGCCAGGGTGATACAGACACACACTGCGATGAACAGGAAGGTTAATGACGGACAGCACAGTTTAGGTAAGTCCTTTAAAAGAGCGAGGGTGGGGGCAGGGGAGAAGGGGGGAGAAGGGGGGGGGAGGGGGGGGGGGGGGGGAGAAGGAGTGGAGACACTTTTAAGAAGCCAAACAACTGTTAATAAGCTTGAGATACACAGCTGTGAAGTTTAGCGGTCATTTAACATTACCGGTCGGATTTCCTTGGTTCTGAAAACACGTGCTTATGTTTTTTGTCTCCGATGAGCCAATGAAAATGCCCATTCAGCAAAGGAGATTAACTAAAACTACCTATGGCTACCTCGACTTCCTACAACGACAGGGTGACCTCACTACCACTGCACCTACGAATACAAAAGTATCGATTTTCTCCATGGCGACCAATTTTCAATGTTGAAAAATTTGCTGCAACCATACTGAGGCTGCGAGTAGTTCCCAGAATGTGGGAACTCCTCTCGACCATGAAGGAGGCTCACCAGAGACTCACCAGAGACCACCAGCGAACATGTGGCGACCATCTCCTGCACTCGCCTAAAAAGTCGCTTAAGTGGGACAGGCCCTTAAATAATGTAATCCTTATTTGGAAAATAAATCCTGCTGCATTGTAAAATATGCTTCAACAGAAGATATTAATGATTGTTACAAAGGCTAAAACAAATGGCAAATACAAGGAATTGTGTAATACTAAACTTAGGGGACAAAAGCATATCACTAAAAATTGCTGCTCAATATTTATGTTAAATATTCCTCATTCCTCATTACAACAAATTGTTATAATGAGGAAATCATTAATATTGCTCAGAGAAAATAGTATACATTACCATTCAACTTGATCAAAAGCCTTCTTTGCCTCAAATGCAGACAAACCACAAAACGTCTACAGCAGAATAATTTGTATTTGTAAACCATCGATCATATTCAAGCAAGAATCCATTTGTAATAAACCCAAGCTGTTCAAGATTTATGGCTTTAGATACCTCTTCCAAAGCACTAGCTAGAATTTTAGCCAGAAGCTCCCAAAGCAATATAAATAATGAGATCTGTCAATAATTTGCTCATTCTAAATAATCTTTATCAGCTTTGCCAAAGGGGGTTATCAAAGTGTGTAGGTTGAGGCCAGAAAGCATCACTTATGAAATATATCCTCCAGGGTTTTGAACAGTAGGAGGTTGAACTGTGCTATAAATGTGCAGCATATAAAATCTGGGGAGTGAATTGCAAAGTGTAACTTTCATTACCTGTACTTGTTGAAAGATAACATACAGGTGTATTGAAGAACAGATTCACCGATGGTACATCTAGCGGGAGCAGTCAAAGCTCATAAGATCTTTAATATATCATTCAAGATGATGTGCTGAAATTATGTTATTTTCATCCGTTCACACCATAAAATGTTGTGTCGCTTGCAGTGTACAGTTTGTCAATGGTTTGCACATCATTGTGGATGAAAGGAATGTGACAAAGCATGGTGGCGGTGTGGGAAAAGATGATGATGTATGAGCAGCAAGCCGTCCCTCAGTGTCTACACATCCATTCATCTGGTAAATTGGGAAACAAATGCCCTGTCCATGCTCATCTGCTTCATCTTTCTGGTGATAATCCATGTCCATGTTCATGACCTCTGCAGTCAGGAAGGATTGAAATGACCGGTTACCAAAAGTTATGTCTCATCGGATCAGTGATAGATTAACCTGCGATACTATCAAGATCCTTGGGTCGTCTTTAATCTAAAGGAAGAAAATGACAAACCGTACCTACATTAATGGGCAGGGCAGTTGCACAGGTAAGGCAATTTGTGATGTGCATGCACAGAAAATTACCAATTACCAATTCTCTGCAAACCATTTGTAAATCTGTTACTGTATAAGTTGTGAGAAGAAAGGTAGAGGAGCTTATACATTCATTTTAATGTGTAGCCATAATTCTACTCTGACAAATCATGTTTTCTGACTATGCAGAAACAAAAACTATGACATTCATTAGACAGTAAAAACCTGGGTTCCAAAATACAAGGATTCATCATCAAAGTCAGTAGAAATATTGAATGATCAAATAGCAGTTCCCTACCAATCATAACCATATAAAAATGACATTTTAAAACATAATTTTGCAATTGAAATCCTAGTATGACAGTTTGTAGTAATGACATGGTTAACTAAGGTTATCACAACATACAAGCAAAATAAAGACAGTGCAATTCCAAGGAATAGGAAGTTATATAATTTATATTTTCCTATCTGAAATCTCATTACATTGGAGTCCGTGCTTTCCCAATTGAAATGTAAACACACTGTGCAGATGTGACAGATAAAGACCAGGGAAGTAGTTCAAGCTAAATTCCTATTCACTGAGTTCAGGAGAGGTGGGAGTGTGAGACTTAATGGAAGATCAAAGGCAAGCCTGCACTTACAGCTAATACAGGATAGTGGCATATTATCATAGATAAGACCTCTCAGCCTTCCTCAGGAAGGGTAACCAGGGTAGTCATCAAGGTCATGTCTCATTGAATTGTTTGCAGATTGACTCCTGAGATGGCAGTGTGTGTCTGGGGAGAGCTTGAAGCATAGAGGTTAGAAAGAGAGGCTATTTTTTTGTTAGCGTCCACATAAAGGTTACTGTAATCAAATATGTCAAGTTATAGTATATTACTACAGCTCCTTTTCTTCAAAGCAAGTTGCATTAACCTAATCAAATAATGATTTTCCATGTACTCTGTTGCCACGTACTTAATAATGGACTCAGATTCAGGCATATTGCTCAGAGTAGCTAAGCGTTGGAATTAATAGTCATTAATGTCATAACCATTGATTACAATGGTTATGACATTTCATGTCACTGCAGGGAAAATTTTCAAGCTATTTCATGCACTGCAGCGAAAATTTTAGAAGATATTTTATGGTTAGCAAATGGATGGATGCATGTCATCAGAGCTTGAAGTGCAGGATGTTTCTTGGCTGGACCAGTGTTACCACAGCAGCAATTATTTTCTCTGCAACATCATACATAGTCTTGCCATTATTCCATAATGATTCAATTGCCTGACTTTTTGCTGTTAAGCGAGGAACAGGGAGACTTCAGTGAAAGAGTACCAGAGCAGAGGGAGTGCAGCCGGATGCTGAGGTAATCGCAATCTCTCTGTTGAAGAATTATTTACTTCATGAAAATCTACAGCAGGCTCAAAGCATCTGAAATTATGCCAACTTGCTACCAGATTTGTATAGATTCAAACTGTATTTCATACCTGATGAGTCAACAATGGTCTATTGTAAATTAAATCAAAAGGCTGGGGAAGGACTCAGTGAACCAGGCAACATTTAAGGAGCGAATGGACATGCGGCGTTCCAGGAAACCTCCTTCAGCAGTCTCGTGGTCTTACTAATCGCATTTATCAGTATTTGGTGATTCCATATAACCATATAACCATATAACAATTACAGCACGGAAACAGGCCATCTCGGCCCTACAAGTCCATGCCGAACAACTTTTTTTCCCCCTTAGTCCCACCTGCCTGCACTCATACCATAACCCTCCATTCCCTTCTCATCCATATACCTATCCAATTTATTTTTAAATGATACCAATGAACCTGCCTCCACCACTTCCACTGGAAGCTCATTCCACACCGCTACCACTCACTGAGTAAAGAAGTTCCCCCTCATATTACCCCTAAACTTCTGTCCCTTAATTCTGAAGTCATGTCTGATTCAACTCTTGATACTTTTTAAATGCTGTGATAAACTCTGTCATCTTCTCAGACAATGTGTTGGCAGATTGTAACCACTTTTTGGGTGAAAAACCTTTCCACCAATCCCCTCTAACTTTTCTACACTTTATCTTAAACCTATGTTTTAGAAGTCTCCATAATGAGGAAGAGTTTATCATTATTAACCCTATCTATGGCCCTTAAAATCTGAAATGCCTCAATCAGATACCAGCATCTGCAGTTCCTTCCTACTCGATCTGATATTAACTCAGCTTCCTCCATTCCAAGAAAAACCAACCAAGCCTGTCTAGCCTCACTTCATAACTGAATTGCTTCATTCCTGGCCACGGCCTAATACATCTCCTCGGTACCCACTCCAGAGTAATTCCATCTTTTCCGAAAGAATATTGGAGCTGTGGCCTAACTAGACTGTTAAAAAGATGTACCACGACCTCCATGATTTTATATTCTGTGCCCCTTCTAATGAAGGACAGCAACGCTTGTGTCTTCTTCACCACCTTTTCTGGAATCTTAACTTGTACATTGAGGTCCATCCACTCTTTTGGGTTTCCATATCCATTACCTGGTCCCTTATCTGGCCAGTTGCACCTAATTTCCTGGATGCAGACAGATGTTTTTGTTGATCATGCTGGCAGGCTTGACCTCCTCTTGGGGATGGGGCAGGGCAACTGACTGAGATGGGGGAACAATTAAGAACCATTGGCCATAGTTTTATTAGTTTTTCAATAATTATGGAAAAGGACAAATCTTTTCCACGTTAAAGTTCTAAATTTGGACAAGGCCAATTTTGATGGTATTAGATGGGAGCTTGCAAAGGTTGTTGACAGGCAAAGTGATATTCAGAAAATAGGAGGCTTTTAAAAGTTAGATGGCGAGAGTTCAAAAGAGTTCTGCATATTCCTGTTGGAGTGAAGGGCAAGGCCAGAAGGAGTAAAGAACCCTGGATGATGATGGATTTTTAGGTTCTGGTCAGAAAAAAGGAGACATGGTTTGGTTTAGTTTATTGTTTAATTTATTGTTTATTGTCATGTCTACCGAAACCATGCTGTAGAGCTATCCTGATAAAATGCTTTTCAGTACCGAAGTACAGTGAAAAGCTTTTTTGGTGCATGCTATTCAGTCAAGCCATCCACTGTGTACAAACACAGGATAAAGGGAATAATGTTTAGTGCAAGATAAAGTCCAATAAAGTCAGATAAAAGATAGTCCGAGGGTTTCCAATGAGGTGGATGGTATGTCAGGACCACTCACTAGTTGGTGACAGGATGGTTGAGCTGTCTGAAAACAGCTGGGAAGATTCTGTTCCTGAATTTGGAGATTTGCGTTTTCACACTTTTCTACCTCTTGCCAGATGGGAGAGGGGAGAAGAAGGAGTGGCCGAGGTGAGACTCATCCTTAATTATGCTGGTGACCTTGCCGAGGTAGCGTGAAATGTAGATAGTGTAAATGGAAGGTTGGTTTGCGTGATGGTCTGGGCTGCATCCACAATTCTCTGCAATTTATTGCGGTCTTGGATGGAGTTGTTCCCAAACCATGCTGTAATGCTTCCTGATAAAATGCTTTCCACATGCATCTGTAGAAGTTGGTGAGAGTTGTTGTGGATATGCATGGGTCATGGGTTTGGCATCTTGAAGTAATTTACTGAAATGGGGACAGTGGGTCTGCAATTGACCTCAACAGCCTTTGCTTCATTTATTAGCCAGGCGGTCAAAAGGAAGGTAGATGTTCCCACTGTAAAGGGAAATGAATCAAAGAGTTATATGAAACATTAGTTCAGCCACAGTTAAAGCACTGTGTGCATTTTTGGTCATATTAGAGGAAGGATGTGACAGTACCAGGAGATTTATCAGTATGTTGCTGTGGTTTTATGATGAGATCATCTAGGTTGGGATTTTTTTCGAATCATTGTGAAATGCAGCAGGTTCCTCGTGACCATCAACCACCTTGTACACTAATTACACCAGTACACCATGTACATGTACACCATTAATCCTATTTTTTATTTCCCCCACATTCTCAACAACTCTCAAACATCTACACACTAGGGGAAAATTGCAGTAGATCAATTTAGCTACCAACATGCAAGTGACGATTGAAACCGGTCCTCTGATGCTGTGAGGCAGTGGATCTACTAGTTGCATCACTCTGCCGCATTCTCAATCATTTTCTATTTAACAATGGAGACTGAGGAAAGATTTAATTGAGGTATAACATTATGAGGAACCAAGAAGAAGTAAGCAAAATGGACATTACCCTTAGGAGAGAGGTCAATAAAGCAAAATTTGATTAGTAACAAGATCATAGGGAATTTTGGAAATTGTCTAGAACTTAACGCCTAAAATGGGGCAGGAGACAAAAACCCACAACACATTAATGGATGAGTATTTGGAGACTCATCACCTTCTAGGGCTAAGAGCTAAGAGTCTATTTTTGGCCAATTCGGACCCAATGAATGCATAGTGTGCATTTATACGTGATTTCTATCCAACGATGATTCAATAAACACTAAGTGTTAAATGTTACGGTTAATCTTATGTTCTATAGCTGGACTCCATTATTCGGTCAGTACCTCCCAACCATGATACATACCATTAAGGGCCAGGAAGACAAGGGACAAGGGAACACTACCATTTGCATGTTCCTCTCCAAGTCACACAACGTCCTGACTTGGAAATATTTTACCATCCAATCAACGTAGCTAAGTTTAAATTCTGGGACTCCCTACCCAATAGCACAGTGAAAACACCAGAAAGATTGTAACAGTTTAAGAAAGTTGTTCACAACTGCGGACTTTAACATCATGGAGCTCACAGTCCCTGGTTGGGGACCGACTTCGGTAACTCCAAGCCGCAGGAGCTTCGACTGCCCCGACGCGGGGGCTTCGATAGGCCTGACTGCGGATGGTTCGACTGCTCTGATCGCAGGAGAATAAAGTGGTAGAAGATTAGACTTTTTTGCCTTCCATCACAATGAGGAATGTGGAATCCGCTGTGGTGGATGTTTACGTTAACTTTTATGTAGTTGTGTGGCTTGTTGCTTTTTTTAAGTATGGCTGTATGGTAATTTGAGCTTCATTGTAACTTAATTGGTACACGTGACAATAAATAGACCTTTCAACCTTTACATCTATGCCCTCCAGATTTTAGACTGCCTTCCATGGAAAAAGAATGTGACCAAAGCCCCATCGTATCCGGTTTCTCCTTTCAACAAAATGACGACTCTTTTCTATCTTCCATTTATGCTTAACATAATTTCATCCTGATATTTTCAGCAGAGCTTCCGATAACTGCTTTCAAGCACTAGCACTAAATACAATGCACCTCAATCCTTCAGCAAGACTCCATCTGCGTCATACTGCAAGAATATATTACACGAAAAGACCATGATTTATACTGTAGGTTACAAAATATTTTACATAAGCCGAGTGCTGATGCTTAATGGTGACAACATGAAGGTGAACTGGTTAAAGGCCATGAAAGAATTACATAGTTAGTGGAAATAAAGGACAAGCACCACAGATGGTGGCTGAAAAAAATCAATACTATCCATTTTGCACCTTAACCTGAGACAAATTTCCAATCCCAAGCATAAAGCACTCACCGCGTCACCATTTTTCCTGATCCTTAACCTCACGCTCCCCACCTAATCCCAGCCCCAAACTCTGTGGATAAGATAAATGAGGGAAACTAAAGGTAGGAATTTGCCTCAGAATTACGATGAGTTATTTCATAGTGAGATAGTTTGATGCCCTGGAAAGGATTTGTTTTAGGTACGTAGATATTGAATAAAATCTTGATAGTGCAATGGGTTGAAAATATAAGGAATTTTATTCATGGGTAGAGGATTACTGCACCAGACCACATACATTTTATCAGGGACGCAGAATCAGCCTTTGCATGTCATGTAGCTCACCGATAATGAGATTTGCACAGAAATTAAGGTAGTGAAACAGCAAGGAAATAATCATTACAGGGCCATGAGATTGGTGACAGAAAAAGATAGAAGGTAATGATAGTGTTGGAGTATTTATTCTGTGAAGACAGATTTTAAGATGTGCACGTGCATGTGCAAATGATTGGAGTTGCAATTAAATGGAGCAAGCAGAGAGAAATTGAGAATATTGTAATAATACAAATAACAAGAACGTCCAGAAAGAAATATAGATGGGTGACAGAGAATGTAATTAAACCTATTAGGAATAATGTGAAGGCATTTAAATTATTTTAAACTGGCTGAAACAAAGAGAAGCAGGAGCAAATAATCATTAAACAGGGAAATGAGATTGGTGACAGTAAAAGATAGAAGGTAATGATCACAAAACAAAAAAGTGTTGGAGTATTTATTCTGAAAAAAGACAGATTTTAAGATGTGCACGTGCAAAATGTGCTGTAATGAATAGGAGTTGCAGAAATTAAATGGAGCAAGCAGAGAGAAATTGAGTAATATTGTAGGATCATTCTACAAATACTAAAAAGAACGTCCAGAAAGAAATATAGATGTGGTGACAGGGAAATGTAATTCAACCATATGAATGCCAGAGTGAATGATGGGTGAAGGCTAGTTCTTCCTAAATTATTATTAAATGTGGCTGAAACAAAGAGAAGCACTGAGCAGCAATATACTTGAAAAATATTGTGTGTGAATAATTACAAGTTTAGGAACAGCATGTTCAAATGAGAGTCAAGTCAAGTGAAGTCAAGTTTATTTGTCACAACACACTCGTGTGCATGAATCTCAATGCTGGGTAAAAGACAAACAACAAAACAAAAAATTATAAAGATCACACAAACAAAAAAGGATAAATGCAACAAAAAATGTTAGAGTTAGTCCCTGGTGAGATAATTGAAATGCCTCTGGGAAGATAAACTGTTCTCACCGCAAAAAGCATAAAGTCCGTTGCAGGGGTGGAAGGGGTCTCTCATGATTTTGTTTGCTTTAGTTATCTAGATAACAGGGGGATGTGAAAAGGAGCCGAACGCACTAAAGCCTACTGTCCTTGGCAGAGCAATCCCAGACAGATGGTAATGTACTGCTTATAGAAATGGAGGTGAACTTGATTAAGTTTGATGGTAAAGTGCCTTTTAGTGTAATTGGATTGGATAGGATTCATTCTGGCACCCTTTAGGGAACTCAATGGAAAGTCCTCGGTTGATTGACAACTGTATTCAGCTCCTTTGTATTTTTGATGTCAAGAGGAGCTGTTATCCTGGCACCAAGATAGATCAGCCATAGGCCTTCTCATCGTTGTCTGAATGCACAGTGTCATCAGTGAATTATTGATTGGGCTGAACCTAGCCCACAGTTGTGCTCCTAATAGGGGCCTGAGGAACTTATTAATCCTGTGTGGTGCTGGTATTCCCTCCCAGTTGACTACCTGGGGATAAGAGAAACTGATGCAGCACACAGGGAGGTGTTGAAAGAATATCTTCCCGGCCATCTGGTGGGGACTATCGTGTTGAAGGCTGAACTGTAGTCTATGAACAGCACCCTCACGTAGCCCCTCTTCTGGCTGTCCAGATGGGAGAGAGCGGTGCGCAAGACCTGGGAGACCGCATCGTCCGTGGACCTGTTCGGACGGTATGCGAACTGCAACGGGTCCATGTTCCGAGGGAGGAAGGCGCAGATGTGATTCTTCACCAGCCTCTCAAAGCATTTCATGTCATAAAATAATAAGCTGTTCAATATTTATGGATCTATAAATTAATTAGTGGGAGTATAAATCTACAAAATAGAAGTAATATTGCACATATTTAATAAATGTTATTGATACCACATATTCATGCAGTTTCTTTATTTTAGAGGGACAAGCCACATCAACATGGCAATCCAATAACTGGTGCTAAATCTGTAAGGAAGCAGGAAAATCTGGTGAGAACCACCCCTCCCCTCATGAAATATCACACCAATGTATACATGTGGAAGGCAATGAAGCAGCAGACAATGGTAATCTTCTATGTTTGTCGGGGTGGGAAAGAAAGGGAATAAAATGATATTGCTGACACAGTGGTGGTATCTTCCTCAAAGCTTCAATATTCTTGACATTCTTTGCCAAGATCTGATTTTGTTCAAGGATAAGAAAAATAACTTTCATTGCCTCATCAAATATGAAAGGCCCTGCAGTTAGATGAACTCCAAGCAAAGTTAACTATGCTTGCTATTTCAAAGTGACTGTTGACAATGCAATATATAGCTGGTCCTCCCTCATGAAGCTATGACTGAGACATGTGAACATGCAGGTGGATGCAAGCACCACTCATAGCAGACATCTTCAGTGAAGGTGAGAAGATGTGGTATTTTCCTGACAAAATATTTAATGCTGCCATTGACTGGCATAGAGTAGAAGCACACTTCGTCAATTATACTTCACTACTGCCCATTTGGAGGACAGCTTTGCCTCTTCCATTCTGAAGGCATTCCCTTCAAAATCCTTCTCTCCAAACGTTCCAGTAACAGAAGCATCCTACTTACCAGGGACGTGCGGTTAGGGGAGGCAGGGGAGGCAGAGCCTCACCTGTCATACTCCCAATGAAAATAGCTGTTAAAAAAAGTCAAGAAAAATAATAATAAAATAAAATAAATATAAAGATTTTTCCACTGATCTGTTAAAAATGTCATTTCTATATGAATCTAGTAATTTTTTTAGTCAAAATCGTCAAATTTGAGCAGCTCCGCTGCAAATACAGGGAGAAATGAGAGATGAGGCAGTGACGAGTTGAGCCTCCCCTCTGATTGCGCAACCCTCAGAAACTGCATGGAGCACGGGCAATAGAAACATAGAAACATATAAGCGTGTGCCTGTTACGATGTCACCAAAGTAATGTGTGAAAACCCCTTCATTACATGTCCTCACCTTCCCTAGTCCAGGTAACTTATTCATATATAAATATATTAAATTAGTGTTCGCTGGTCTCATCACAAAACTGCAATGAAAAAGCTCCAGGGGAGGCAGCGATCATATCTGCCTCACAAGGGGGCGTGTTTTGGGCCCAGTGGAGGGAGAGCGAGCGTCAATTATGTAGGCTCAGCCCAGGTAATTGACGCTGCCTCGCTCTCCCTCCACGTTAGCAGCGGCGGCGGCACAGCATTGCATTGGGAAGGTAGACTTTGTCGGTACATTAGAAAGTTATTCGATTTTTAAAATATAGATCTATACTTATCACTAGAGCCAGAATTTTGCCATAAATGCCATGTGCCTTTTCATGCCTTTTTTGATGATTTCACCAGGATACTGCCTTTTTCACGATCGAGTGCCTAAATCAGCTTTTTTTGCCGTTTTGCTAAAAGTTTGCTATTTTCTCTAGTTGTACCGTGATTACAATGACGTTTTCTGCTAACATGTTAATATTAATGCTATTATTAACGTGTTAACATAGTATAACTTACAAGAAAACTTCCACCAGCGGGGCGAAACCAGGGGCGCCACCATCGGTCATTCATTCATTCGTGCTGCTGCCCGATGGTTCAGTCTTCTCCAAGATCTATTTAAGAAAGAACTGCAGATGCTGCAAAAATCGAAGGTAGACAAAAAATGCTGCAGAAACGCAGCGGATGAGGTAGCATCTATGGAGAGAAGGAATAGGCGACATTTCGGGTCGAGACCCTTCTTCAGACTGATGTGGGGGGGGGGGGGGGGGGAGAGAAAGGAGACAGTAGAACTAGGAGAGCTGGGGAGGAGGGAGAAGAGAAGGACTATCTAAAATTAGAGAAGTCAATGTTGATAGCGCTGGGGTTTAGACTACCCAAGTGAAATACCCAAGCATGTTTCCTCACTACATTTACTGCTGGCTCCAGTCACAAATCTGAGTTTTCGAGTGATCTGTGCAAGGTATTCACTGATGCTGGAATTCCACTGTGGAAATTGGAAAACAAATCTCTCAGATGCTTTTTTGGAGAAATACACAGAGGAACATATACCAAGCGAGTCATCATTATGGAAAAATTATGTTGACAGTAACTTCAACATTGTTGTGCAGAAAATTAGAGATGAAGTTGCATGCAACAAAATATGGATCTCAATAGACAAGACAATCAATGCTGTGGGGAGATATGTTGCCAATGTGGTCATCGGTACACTGGAGGCAGGTCAACCATCAAAGGAGTATTTTTTGACATTGGAAGTATTGGAGAAGTCAAACAGCTCAAATATTGCTCAGTTGTTTACATCTTCACTTGCTATACTTTGGCCAGAAGTATAAAACATGAGAATGTTCTTCTGTTTGTGACTTAAAGTTTTATTTCCCACAATGTTTTATTTGACATGCTTAGCTCACAGACTTCAGAGAATTGCCAAGCACATACATAGGTTGTTTCCAAATGTCGATCGCCTAGTTTCCAATGTCAAGAAAATCTTCCTCAAAGCACTGTCACGTGTGCAGTTGTTCAAGGAAATAGCGTTCTGCTACCTCCTCAGCCTGTTTTGACTAGGTGGGGTACATGGCTCTCTGCTGTACTCTACTATGCTGCAAATTTTGAAAAGATGAAATAAATCGTCAACTGTTTTGAAAAAGAAGAATCTGCTGCAGTCAGGATCGTCAGTGAAATCTTGCAGAAAACGTCCCTCCACCACGATCTTGTGTTTATTGCTTCCAATTTTGCAAACTTCCCACAAGCTATCACTTCCCTTGAGAAACGTGGCGAAACATTAGTGAATAACTTGCAGGTTTTCAACACAGTAACTGACGATATTCGTAAAGTTCCTGGCGATGTAGGTAAAGACATACAGGGAAAATGTGTGAGAGTAATTTTAGCTAACAAAGATCTTGAAGAATTAGAAAACATAGCTAAAGTTTTCAAAGGTAGTTGTAATGCACAAGATATCGACATGAATATAGAGTCTGTAGCTTGTTTTGGGTATGCACCAGTGACCTCTGCTGAAGTAGAAATAAGTTTTTCACAACTGAAGCATATTCTGCCTGGCAGACGGCATAGTTTAACACCAGATAATTTGGAAGAAAATGCTAGTAATTATGTGCAACCAGGCAACTTTGGTCATTTAATGTAGCATACCTTCACGTATTATTTTTAACCATATTTTGATATTGGAAATAAATGCCTTTTTATGCCTTTATTTGTCAATAAATGCCTTTTTTGTGCCTTTTTTGTAATTATGCCTTTTTGCCTGCCTATTTCAGAGTTTTTTAGTGCCTAAACATCCTGGATCGACTTATCACAATAAGAAAGTAACCAATTTTTGTACTTCTGTACATTTTTGTTTAGTTCATGTAAGGCAGGAGTCTCCAAAATATGGCCCGCGGGACACATCAGGCCCACCACCTGACTTTTCAAGCTCAGATTCGAGTCGGGGAACGCGGCGGCTTGGGGCTGCTCTTAGTGTTGTTACCGGTTAGATCCCTTGAATTGTCAGAGCTGATACATCACTAGGCCACCATGAAGAAGGGTGCAATGATGCGGTGGGGGGTTCGGCGGCGGTCAGAATGGGATGGGTTATAACGTGCCATCGTTCCTCTTTCCCTTCTCTCTCTCTCCCTTCTCCCCCTCTCCATTCTCTCTCGCTCCCTCTCCATTCTCTCTCTCTCCCCTTCTCTCTCTCTCTCCCTTCTCTCTCTCCCTTCTCTCTCTCTCTCTCCCTTCTCCCTCTCTCTTCTCAATTCAATTTAATTTCAATTCAATTAAAAAACTTTATTGGCATGATAAAAAAAAACATTGTTATATTGCCAAAGTATAAAACATGACATACATATTTAAAATGCATAAGTATAAATACAAGTATACAGTGCATGGATAGATATGTCCCTGTACATAAACTCGCAATAGGCCTATAGCCCTTTAGTGATTGCTAATCGTTCTTGCAGCTGTAAGCAGTACAACACAATAGCAAGTTTAGTAATTCAATATTAATTTCTTAGTGTTAGTTAATGTCGATTAGTGAGCGTACACATGTGCGTGTTGGTCATTTACCGTCTCTCAGGTTATGGCATGCTGTTACGTATTGTGCACAAAGATGTGCCGTATTTCCTTCGCCAAGGATTATTCTTAGTTTTGATGTATCGTCTAGTTCTTTAAAATCAAGGGTTGCCACACTGAGTTTGTCAAATTATGCTTTCCTTGTTTTGTCAAATTTTTTGCATTTTAGGAGGAAGTGCACCTCTGTTTCAACCTCATCTGTCGAACAGTGGCCGCATATTCTGTTTTCTCTTGGTTGCCAGAATCTCTTCTGTCTTCCTTTTCAACTGCCAAATAGTGGTCACTTAACCTGTATTTGGTGAAGGTCTGTCTCTGCTTTATGTCTCTAACAGTTGAGAGATAGTCTGCCAATTTATAATCTCTTTTTAGGGCACGGTAACATTGTAATCTGCTTTGGCTTTTGGTTTATTTATCCCAATGATCCAAATACGTTTCTTTACATTGTTTGATAATTTGGTTCACTCTAACTGGTGATTGGGGGTCAGTATTGATCTGAGGCCGGTCAGGGTTTAACTGGATAGGGTTTAACTGAATAGGAGTAGTTAGTCTCAGTACCAACCTACACAGGGAACTCTTTTCTGGGCTCCCCTCTTGTGTTTGAAGGGCTTTAAACTGGAGGGTGTCTGGGGGGCTAGCTTTAAGGTGATTCCAAATATTTAGTGCTCTTTTCTGGATATTTATTATCAGTGGGTATCTGCCTAATTGTATTGTATATCTTTATTGTCATTTCCTGAGTATTCGCATACCCAGAGGAAACAAAAAAACGTTGCTCAACCAGTGTTCATTCAGTGTGCATGAAAAAATAAATAGAAATAAAAAATACATGTATCATGAACAAATTTAACACTCTACTAAACATTCAACAGGCGTTCCGACCGGCAGCGGCACAACAGTGGCTCTGCTGCAGTGTGTCCAGGTTGGGGGTTTGTGCGCGATACTTGGCAGGGGGCAAAGTCCATTTAGCAGTCTTATAGCCTGTGGGAAGAAGCTGAGGAGCATCCTGCTGGTTTTGCAGCTAATGCTCCTGTACCTCTTCCCAGATGGCAGGATGGAGAAAATGTCATGCGATGGGTGGTAAGGGTCTTTGATGATGGAGACGGCTCTGCTGATACATCTCTTCCTGTATATGTCCAGCAGGAAGGGGAGTGGAGCACCAATAATCCTGCTGGCGGTCTTCACTATCCTGTCTAGTTGGTGCCGTTCGTACGCCGTGCAGCTCCCGAACCAGGAAGTGATAGCCCCGGTCTATGTTCTACTCGAAGTCCCCCTATAAAAAGTCCGTAGTGGTAATAGGCCTGCCTTAGGACCTCGGAGAGGGTGTATCCGCTTTTGGGCTCTCTTGACCAGAGTGTGGTGTGGCCGTTTACGTCAGGTCATCAGACAGAGTAGTCCTAGAACTCTGCTGCTTTCCCTTACCCACATCAGCTCAATCGATGTGCAGAGGTGAATACCGAAGTTTCCCCGCCCTCCTGACGTCAACCACCATCTCCTTAGTTTTTTTCCCACGTTAAGCTGAGGTTGTGGGATTTGCACCAATCTGTGAGCAGCTACCCCTCCTTATCCTGTTTGCTATTCATCATTGTCACTGATGAGACCCACCACTGTTGTGTCATCAGCGACTTTGTTGATGAAGTTGTTATTGAGTCTGGCAGTACAGTCGTGTGTCAGCAGACTAAAACATCCAGGGGGCTTAGGACCACAGCCTTGGGGTGAGCCAGTGCTCACGGCTATGGTTTTTGATGTCCTACTGCCCACCCTGACTGTCTGCTGCCTCCCTGCGATAGAAAGTTCAGGACCCAGTTGCATGTGCCAGCATCAACCCCCAATAGCTCCAACTTCTCCACCAGCTGCTGCGGAATGATTGTATTGAAAAAGAGCTGATTGAGTCTAAAAAAAGGATCCTGGCATAGGTATTTTTTTCCGATCGAGATGTGACAATACGAGGTTCAGTGTTGTTGAGACTGTGTCATCTGTAGATATCGAAGCTCGCTCTGTAGGCGAACTGCAATGGGTCTAGGTCGGCAGGTAGACTGTTTTTGATGTGCTGCATAACTAGTCCCAAAACACTTCATTACAATGGGTGTTATAGCCCTGGTCGAAAGTCATTATGGCAGGCTGGGGTTTGGTTGCTTTGGGACAGGGACGATGCTGGCACTCTTAAGTACAATTGGGCACTACTGCCTGGCTGAGTGTGAGTAATGTTAAAAAGTCTGTGAAGACATCTTTCAGTTGCTCGGTTGGTCATTAAAACGCATCAGGAATGTTGTCCGGCCCTGCAGCTTTGCGTGGATTGACGCTGGCAAAGCGTTTTTAACTCTGGCTGCGGACAGCCTGAGCGACTGGTCTTACTGGGAGATGGCAGTGGTGCACGTCTTCTGGGTGCTGTTTTTAACCACAAACCGTGCGTCAAACTATTCTTTCATCTAGTATTGAGGGGTTGTTTTTGCATTTTAGGAGGAAGGGGGGGCTTGTTTCAGTGATGGTATGAAATCCCTGCCACAGCGACGCTGCTTTCTCTTGTTGTTGTAGAGCACTGTCTAGTCTTCACGTTTTCAACGGTGGTACATAGACAGTCCGTTATGAAGACTGCTGTTAGTTCCCTGGGTAAGTAGAAGGGTCGGCATCTCACAGTCATTAGCTCCACGTGGGGTGAGCAGTAAGTGGAAATCACCTCTTTTTAGGGCACGGCACCATGATCTGTCACATCTGCTTTGGCTTTGGTTTCTTTTACCCAGCTAGCAAAGCTATTCTCTTTAGCTCTTTGATAGCATGGTTCCCTCTAACTGGATCGCAGCGTCTGTATTGATCTGATTCAGCCAGGTCTCCGTTAGGATGTAGGATAGGGTTTAACACGCTTCGGGCAGTTAGGCTCAGTACCAACCTACTGAGGTAGTCCATCTTTTGTGGGAGCGGACCTCTTTGCCAGCAGGGCTGTAGGCACTGGAGGGTTTGTGAGGGGCTAGATTTAGCCTAGCGTAGGCTCCTGCGCGTTTCCCCCGCTTCTGCCCTCTACTACACCGCTTGCGATGTTTCCCCACCAGCGCTGTTCCAGGTGCGGGTGCGGGCCCTACATGCGATTGTTGGTGTTTTCCTTTGGATACGGAGGATGTTCCGACAAAATTCCGCATGCAGGGCCTCCGTTGTATGTTTTTCCCATTTACTATAACTATGGTGACTGAGCGGACCCCATACTTCACTACCATAAAGCGCAATAGGCTGGATTACAGTGTCAAATATTTTAAGGCAGATTTTATTGGAATTTGGATGTTGTAGAATAGTAACATTAAACGAGAACTTACCTGTTTGAAGTTTGATCTGTATTTTATGAGGAGTTACGATGAGGGATTACAATGAAGACCCTGTCCAGCACGCATGCGCGACATACTTCAAAACAGCGGTGTGGAATCACAGAAAACAACACAGTAATTGAAATAACATAACAAAGTTAAGGAGAACTAAGTTACCAATTGATCTCTATAATTGAGGGTGGGAGCGGAGGACACGTAATCCCTCATCGTAACTCCTCATCAAATACAGATCAAACTTCAAACTGGTAAGTTCTTGTTTAATCTTACTATTTTACTTCGGACTCACGTGAGTGACTACGTGAAGATTTTAAAGCTCTGATTTCAAATCATGTAACAGTTCATACTTCACTCGCTGCCGAAGTCATCCAAGGGAGGAAGTATGTTATCGTAATCAACCATGAATCTGTTTGTGAAACAATAATGGTATTTATTTGAACAATACCAAAAGGAAAATAATGCTCCTCCAGGCTTAAATTATATGTTTACAAAGTCTAAAATTCTTTCTGCAAATAAAACAGGTTCTGCTAACGGCTTGTCGTAGAACGTTTGAAATGTTTTCTCCATGGACCACCCCACTGTAGCCAGGATGTGGTCTAGTGGTACGTCCATCCTTTTAGCCGCCGATGTGGATGCTGCCCTGGTGGAGTGAGATTTGTAAATGTCAGTATCCACTCCAGCAGCTCCCAGTACCTGCTTGAGCCATCTGGAGATGGTTTGGCTTGACACCCGACCATGAGGTTTTTTGTGGCTGACCCATAGAGTTTTTTCTCTCCCTCGGGAATCTCTTGTTGTGTTGATGTAAGCCAGCAAATGAGTCATGACACATAACCGGGGGTCAGGTGGGTACGCCCGGAAATCTATAATAAGGCCTGAAGTCCCTGGTCTGCTCTGTTTTACCAGTTCCTGAACAGTAAATGTGATACGGTCTGATGTGATGACCATGTTGTCCGTCTAAGTAAGTGGAGGGACTGGACCTTTTGTGCTGAGACTAGCACCATCAGCATGACCGTTTTTGGGGTTAGTTGTTCCAGATTGAGGGATCTGGCTGGTGACCATCCCCTTAGGTATGTCGGGACGACACTGACATCCCAGATCTTGGTGTACCTAGGTCTTGGGGGGTTTGAATTAAAGATCCCTCTCATTAGTTTGATCACCAGCAGATGACACCCTAGGGCCTGTTGTCCTGGTGCCTGTATTAAGTAGGCTGACAGAGCACTTCTGGAGCTATTGATGGCGCTATAGCTTAGTCCTTCATTATGGTGAAGGCCGGCCAGGAACTCCAGTACATTAGTTACGGTTGTTGATGAGTATGATGTCCCTGTTTTCGAGCAGTATATTTCCCACTTCCTTATGGTCGAGAGGTATTGTTCCCTAGTGGATATACGGTTGGATGCTGTCATCGTGTTCATGGTCCTGTTAGATAATCCCAGGCCCAGCAATGGTTTTTTTCAGAATCTGCAACCCAGTAGGTTAATTCTGTCATGGCATGGATGACTTATGCCTGACACCAGGTGAATCAAGAGGTCTGGACTACTGGGAATGGCCATTGGAGTTTCAATGACCCTGTCAAGGACCACTGGGAACCATGGCTGTGTAGGCCAGTCGGGTACTACCAAAATGCCTGAAGCAGAGTCCATCTGTATTTTGTGTGGTACCCGACTGATGAGGCAGAAGGGGGGAAAGGCATAAAATAAATATTTTCCCCAGTCCAGCGCGAATGCATCTATCGCTGCTGCCTCAGTGTCAGGTTCCCAAGCGACAAACATCGGTACCTGATGATTCAGTCGGGATGCAAAGAGATCGATATCTGGTGTGCCATATTGCTTTGTGATTTCAGCAAATACTTTAGGGTTTAACATCCATTCGGTGTTATCATTGAATTTGCGTGACCTGGTGTCTGCCACTGTATTTGGCTTACCTGGTAGGTAAGTTGCTGATAGCCAAATATGTCTAACGACACACCATTGCCAGATTGTGTTGACCAAATTGTCACATGATATCGATTTTATCCCGCCCATATGGTTAATATAGGCCACCACCGTGGTATTATCAATCTGTAAACGAACATGCAAATGGTGCGTATTTGTACAATATGCTTTTAAACCATAGAACGTACTCAACTTTTCCAAATAGTTTATGCCCAGTGTTTGCAGTAGTGATGATTCTGTGTTAGTCCATCTACCACCTGTGCTAGATATGGTATTAGTTGCTCCCCAGCCTTGAGCACTGGCATATGTTTGTATAGTTAACGTTGGGTTATTGATGATGATAGGACTGGAACTATGCCAAATGTTCTCTATCCACCATTGTAACTCTGATATTGCTTCAATGGGTAATTTTATGGTTCGGTCAAAATGACCTGCATGTTGTTTTAATGCTTGCACCTTTGCTCTTTGTAGATTTTGATAGTGCAAAGGTCCAAATTGTGTAGCTGGAAATGTTGCTATTATTTTGCCAATTACTCTTGTCACTTGTCGGATGGTTGGTCGATTGTTAACCATTAGATTGTTACATGTCTGTGCCAATTCTACTGATTTCTCTTTTAGCAATGTTACAGACATGTGGACTGTGTTAATTGTGAATCCCAAATAGTCCATAGTTGTGGATGGCGTCAACTTAGATGTATCTGGAAGTAAGACAACCCCCAAGGTTTCAAACAACTGTTTAGTAGCTAACACAGCTGATTTAGCTAATTCCATGGTTTTGCCTTCTATGAAAATATCATCAAGATATGCCATGACAATATGTTTTTGTTTTCTTAAGATTGCCAAGGCTGGTTTTAATATCTTGGTAAACAGTATTGGGGCTGATGTTAAACCATTAGGCAATGCTTTGAACTGCCATCAATGATACCTTTGTAAGTAACCTCACAAGTTCTGCTTGACCCTCTAGTTTTTCTTTAAATGAGAGGGTAAAGCACCTTTGGGGTGCATGCTGAACTGGTGGCATGTTTTCTTGAATAAATTCAATGTTGTATCCACGAATACTGTTAAGAATATAACTATCCCGTGTGATAGACCTCCATGCTTCCATGAACAGGTGTAATCTCCCTCTTGTTAGTACAGTTTCCCCACTTTTTATGTCCTGGTAGGAACCAGACCCACCTACCTCCATAGTTATTGGTGTGTTCCTTTCTTCTGTTTCTGACTCTTCTGGTTCTGACTCTTCCTCTGTCGGCGTGAAGCTGGGTGGGGTTGGTGCATTTTCCATGGGGTCTGCTCTGGGCCCTGGCCTAAAAAAGGCTTCCGGGGATGGTATGCGGACCCCGAGCTTTCACCAGTCCCATGAGGTTGACGTCGACTGGCGGATGCGATGGGGTACTGCCGTCTGGGTTGAGTGGCTCTGCTCGTTCCAGGTCCTGCCCTCATGAGGCCAAATGCTTTAGATTCCTCTTCTAGGTTTTTGTTTGTTTGGACAAGTCCTTGCCTAATAGCAGGATCTGTGGCTCTGAGGACGGTGTTCTGCACAGTTCTGCAAATTTAGGATTGAAAGCAGGTTATTGCCTCCTTGCGGAGTTTATTGATCTCATACTGAGTATTACACAGTAGAGCCAGGGTATCTTGCTGGTTGGTGGTCATCTCAACCTCGTCCATGGAACGAGCATAGGAGGTGATAGCTGACGTCAGGAGCTTTAGAATGTGTTGTAATTTCAGTTCTTGGGTTCTTATACCCTGCTCAATGTACCCCCAGATTTGGCTATTGACGGCGGGTACGTTCAGTGAAACGCAGTTCTCAGAAGGCGAGTAGAGGTCCAACGCCTCATTGACTACCTGTTCTTGAAGACGTTTGAATGACAGGTAGTCAATGCTGGCTCCCAATTTTGGTTCCAACGGCCGCCCCGCTCGTGGTGTGGCCACGTAGCGGTTTACCACACCCAGCAGCTCTTCCTGTTCCTGTACCCCGTGCATACTCCCGATATCTTTGGCCAGTGACCCCTGTTCCTGACCAGCCCAGCCCTGGTCGCCAACGCTTCCCTCAGCTGAGAGGGATGCGATGGCCAGTGCGTTGTATTGCACCGGTGCGGGAGAGCCTGTACTCCCTTGGCGAGCTTGCCCCATCTCCCGGAGCAAGTCTAGCTGGAGCATTTGCTCCATGAGCCTCTCCATGCGGCTCAGGTGGCTACCTCTGCCGCTCTCGGGGCGGCGAGTCTTCTGCACTGGACTCGTCAGAGAATACCGGCCAGTCGGACTTTCTTTTCGCCTTGCCTCCAGTCCGCTGCTGTTGATCAGGCTGCTCTAGCGGCACTGGGCTCGGCTCGTAGTTGTCGGTAATTGTGGACCGCAGCGTGTGCGGTCCAGGTGCCGCCGATCGCCCCCCACTGATGGAACCCTCCTGTTCCGTTAAAGTCGAACGGTGAGTGTCCTTCTTTCCCTGTTTCGCCTTGTTCATTCTGACTAGTGTCAAAACAGAACAAGGTTGGAAATACGACCTCAGAGTAAATTATTTACCTGACGGTCCCGTTTTTAAACTGTACTCCCGCTCGTCGCTGTACTCCCGCTCATCGCTGTTGCACTGCGTGAATGCTCATGTCGCGCATGCGTGCTGGATGGGATCTTCACGTAGTCACTCACGTGACTCCGAAGTAAAATCTTCTTTTTATTGCGTACAGAGCTCTTCAAGCTTTCTTTTTTAGTGCATTCACTGCCATATTGAAGCTCCCTGATGCTGAAACAGTTAAACCAAGGTAAGTATAGCTCATAGTGTGTTTGATAACAGTACCATTGAGAGTAAATTTGTATTTATCTTCCTGACATCTGGGTCTTTTCTGAAAAATCATGATGTTGGTTTTCTTTAGATTTACTGCCAGGGCCCAATTTTGGCAGTACTCATCAAGTAGGTCCAACTGTTGCTGCAGTCCCTGTTCTGTGGGGGACTGTCTCTCTCTCTCTCCCTCTCTCTCCTCTCTCTCTCTCTCTCTCTCTCTCTCTCCTCTCTCTCTCTCCCTCTCTCTCCCTCTCTCTCTCTCTCTCTCTCTCTCTCTCTCTCCCTCTCTCCCTCTCTCCCTCTCCCTCTCTCTCTCTCTCTCTCTCTCTCTCTCTCCCTCTCTCCCTCTCTCTCTATCCCTCTTCTTCTCTATCCCTCCCTCCCAGCCACAGCTCCACCCTCTCTCCTCGGGGAGACGCGGTGATCAATGCAGGGAGGGCCGGGCCACTGATTCTAGCCAGTGCCTCCCCAGCCATTCTCACTGCTCCTTACAGTATAACCACTTTACCTTTGAATCTTTAGATCCCCTTGGTTAATAGTTGTATTCGCTCTCGGTTTTAGACTCCTCTTTCCCTTGCAATGCAGAAAGTGTAAAGACAAGTATGTGATGATACTTGAATGTAAAGATTTCAGAAGACTTTTTTGGGGTTGAGATGATACTCATGACCCTTTCATGGTTTTAGATTTTGCCATTGTGGACGTTCTTTACATGGGGTTTAATTTCCAATCCAAAACTGTAGCTAGACTACAGATGGCATTATTTTTTTATCTTCAATTGTAAAAACTTGGTAACCTGAAGTAAAACCAACAACATTTTTCTATGTTTCTATGTTTCTAAAATATTCAATTATGTCACATGGTTGAAGACATATATTGTCTGCCATGAACAATGCAATGGGAGCAACGTTTAATTTCAAAATTGAGTACAAAGGTTGGAGAGCATCATGATGCAGCTGTACAAGTAATTGATGAGCGCAGTTCTCATTGCCTAGGGATAGGAAGGATGTTATTAAGTTGGAATGAGTGCAGATTCGCCGGGATGTTACGCAAGCTTGCAAGCTTGAGTTAAAGGCAGACGTCGGATAGGCTGAAAATTGATTTTTGGAGTATGGAAGGTTGAGGGGTGACCTCATTGAGGTGTACATGACCATGAGGGGCATGGATGAAGTGAATTGTCACAGTATTTTTCTCCATGTAGAAGTTTCCAAAACTTAAGGCTTAAGAAGAGAGGGGAGAGATTTAACAGGGGCCTCAGGGGAAATTAATGCATTTAGAGTGTACTATCTGGAATGAGCTGCCAGAGGAAATTATAGAAGTGAATACAACTTTGACTTTTAAAAGACGATTGGCAAGATGTGTGAATAGGAAGAGTTTAAGTGGGACACGTTGGGTCCCTCTCACATGGGAGGCTTGGTCCCACAACGCATCCCGTTCCCCAATGCAATATTCCATCACTCACCCGTTCCCCCTATGCAACCCGTCCCCCCAACGCAATATTGCACCACTCACGCTTAGCCCCCAACTGTGCAGGCACGGCTCATTTCCCCTCATCCGCCAGCACTCCCTCCCCCTCCTCTTCACCCTCCCTCTTCTTTCCCCTCTCCTCCTCCCCTCCCCAAATCCCTCCCTCACCTCTAACCCCTCTACTTTCCCCTACCCTCAGTCACTCCCTCCCTCCCTCCCTCCATCCATAAAAAGCAGCATCTGCAGTTCCTTCCGCCACAGGTCATTCATTGCTGTGGTTTAGATCCCGATGGCTTGTCGATTGGACCAGTTTGCATCATGTGCGTGCGTGAATTACTCAAACTGCTCTGCCACCCTGCATCCCAACTCTCCCTCCCTCCCTCTACCCACTCCAGCTCAGCCCCACTTGGCCCATCCCCGTCCTGCCCGCCAGCCTGCCCGCTGCTGCCGCTCGGCCAGTCCCCGCCCTGCCCACCTGCCTACCTGCCTGCTCGCTGCTGCCGCTGGGCAAGATTGCAAGAAATCCAACATAGCAATTTCCATTGATGTTAGTATTAATATGCATTAACGTAACAAAAAACCATGATTAAAGATTTGTTTTTACTTCCCCTGATTCATTTTAAATTCTGTTCTATATTGACTTATTTGTCAATGATCTTGTACATGAATGAATGAATAAGTTTATTGGCCAAGAATTCACATACAAGGAATTTGCCTTGCCTTACATTGCACCTTTTAAATGAGGGATTAACAATTTAAATATTATTTTGATCTTATCAGTATAAGGATATAGTTCACTCAAATCATTTTCAGCAAAGAGATGTGTTATGAAAATAGATATTGCATTAATTTACAAATGCTTGTCAATGCAAGGTAATTAGATTCTACAGTAAAGTTTTATCACCAACTGACATTGTTGTAGTTCAGTAAATTTAATCAGATACTATTTAAAAATAGATAAAGAAAATGATTTTAACATAAAATTATTAAATGGAAAATTAGCCAAATTCAATTGAATAAATGGGAACCTTGTCCAAACTGGTAACAGAGAATTAAGGAAGGTAATTAACTAATTTCAATAATGCCTTAAAATCATCTACACATGACGGATGCTGTTGCCTTAAAAAATGTTGTGACTTCAAAGAAAGATTCACAAACATTTCCTGGATTGGTTCCATTGCTATGATGCAACCTTTAAAAAGACAGTTCCGTCTGTGCTTTGAGGCAGATCTGTGTGTGTGTGCGTGTGTGTGTGTATACGTGTGTGCATGTGCGATACAGTTTACATGCATGTCTGGATTGGGTGTGTCAGTGGTCTGGGGATGGACCAAATAATTGAGAGGACTGGAATTTGGTTAATTCACTAGCGATATGCAGAGTACTGCCCTACCGACTACAAATTCAAAAAATTCAGAAGATTACATTATTTTTGCAATTAATTAACTATATATAAGCCAAATTCGGATTATGCTTATGATTTTTATCATTTATCAGAGTGATAAATCTCTGGAACTCTCTGCCACAGAAGGTAGTTGAGGCCAGTTCATTGGCTTTATTTAAGAGGGAGTTAGATGTTGCCCTTGTGGCTAAAGGGATCAGCGGGTATGGAGAGAAGGCAGGTACAGGATACTAAGTTGGATGATCAGCCATGATCATATTGAATGGCGGTGCAGGCTCGAAGGGCCGAATGGCCTACTCCTGCACCTATTTTTTATGTTTCTATGTTTCTATCACCCGATTAGATGGTTTTCTGATGTCCCATGTTTTTGCAGCAGAACACGAGTAGCGCTGCCCGTTTGGCCACGTGTGAAACGTGTCATGTGTGAACCATTTTTATATTTATTGTTTCTTTTTTATGTTTTGTGTTTAAGCTTTCCATTGAAATACTTAATAATGAATGAAACCTAAGATCATGAAATGTAAATCTAGTCTGCTCACCTATTTTAGCGATATCTCATTCTGTAGTTGTCCCGTTGTCAATATAACACTTCAGCGGGGGATTTTTTGCGCTCGTCGCATTAAAATAAAAATTCTAACAAAATGATTATAATGGCCCTGGCATGAACTACGGGCCTCATGGTGGGTTAGTTGGTGACATTTTGTAAGGGAACTTCAAAATCATTAAGTGCCCCATAAGTCTTCAATGTTTTATAAATATTTTTTGTTCCTCATTTATTTTCCAAATTTTGAAAGTATTAAATTTTGGTTAAATTTTGGTAGATTTTGATTACAAATTAGCTCAAAGGGATCATAGATAGGCCCATTTTTAATCCTGCGGTATTTCATTATGATTTAATATCTTTCAAATTTGGCCACCCATGTCGCAGGTTGATACCCTTATTTTCGGAAACACACATATCAATTAGTCAAGGCACTGTAACAAGAAATTAAGGTTCATTGCTGATTTAATTTTCATAAACCAGAAGTCCTGAGAACATCAATTAATCCTTCCCTGGTTTATTAAGCTGGTTCATGCTGGTGTCATAAGTTAAATTTATTTTGCAAACCAGCACCACAGCCTCCTGCTAAGACTACAATTAGGGTATCTGTTTTCATTCAAGCCTCTGTGACTAACTGCTCATTTGACTAAAAGTTGTCCATTTACTTTCTACTCTCATTACTCTTATTTTCCACTATCATTCAATTGTTTTTCTCTTTGGTCTCAGTTTCGGTTTTTTGATTTCCTATTTGGAATCCACATTTGACCTATAATCAAACACCAAACTTCCAATACATATAAAATAGACATATAGAAAATAGGTGCAGGAGGAGGCCATTTGGCCCTTGGAACCAGCACCGCCATTCATTGTGATCATGGCTGATCATCCCAAATCAATAACCCGTGCCCGCCTTCGCCCCATATCCCTTGATTCCACTAGCTCCTAGAGCTCTATCTAACTCTCTCTTAAATCCATCCAGTGATTTGGCCTCCACTGCCCTCTGTGGCAGGGAATTCCACAAAATCACAACTCTCTGGGTGTAAAAGTTTTTTCTCACCTCAGTCTTAAATGGCCTCCCCTTTATTCTAAGACTGTGGCCTCTGGTTCTGGACTCACCCAACATTGGGAACATTTTTCCTGCATCCAGCTTGTCCAGTCCTTTTATAATGTTATATGTTTCTACATATCCCCCCTTGGTCCCACATAGGAGATTAGTGGGCAAAATTGGGGCACATGGTATTGGGGGTTGGCAGACAGGAAACAAAGAGTAGGGATTAACGGGTCCCTTTCAGAATGGCAGGCAGTGACTAGTGGGGTACCGCAAGGCTCGGTGCTGGGACCGCAGCTATTTACAATATACATCAATGATTTGGATGAAGGGATTCAAAGTAACATAAGCAAATTTGCAGATGACACAAGGCTGGGTGGCAATGTGAACTGTGAGGAGGATGCTATGAGAATGCAGGGTGACTTGGACAGGTTGGGGGAGTGGGCAGATGCATGGCAGATGAAGTTTAACACGGATAAATGTGAGGTTATCCACTTTGGTAGCAAAAACAGGAAGGCAGATTACTATCTAAATGGCGTCAAGTTTGGAAAAGGGGAAGTAGAACGGGATCTGGGGGTCCTTGTCCATCAGTCTATGAAAGTAAGCATGCAGGTACAGCAGGCAGTGAAGAAAGCGAATGGCAAATCAAATATAGGAGCAAAGAGGTCCTTCTGCAGTTGTACAGAGCCCTAGTGAGACCACACCTGGAGTATTGTGTGCAGTTTTGGTCCCTTAATTTGAGGAAGGACATTCTTGCTATTGAGGGAGTGCAGCGTAGGCTTACAAGGTTAATTCCCAGGATGGTGGGACTGTCATATGCTGAGAGAATGGAGCAGCTGGGCTTGTACACTCTGGAGTTTAGAAGGATAAGAAGATATCTCATTGAAACATATAAGATTGTTAAGGGCTTGGACACGCTTGAGGCAGGAGCATGTTCCCCGTGTTGGGGGAGTCCAGAACCAGGGGCCACAGTTTAAGCAAAAGGAGTAAGCCATTTAGAACGGAGACGAGAAAACACTTTTTCTCACAGAGAGTTGTGAGTCTGTGGAATTCTCTGCCTCAGAGGGCGGTGGAGGCAGGTTCTCTGGATGCTTTCAAGAGAGAGCTAGATAGGACTCTTAAAAATAGCGGAGTCAGAATCTAGTTGTTACTAAAGGGCCTGTCCCACTTGCGTGTCCTTGGCACGCAAATTACGCAATCTCGTGGTCGCGTTAAGGCGCACGGGCATCATAGGGCCACGCGGGGCCGGTCCCACTGAGAAGCGCGGAGGGGTATGTAGTTGTGCGCGACATCGCGCGGGGCTCCAAACTTTTTGTAGCGAACAAAATCTTCCCGCGCCAACGGCCTGTCGCGGAACTGATGGCCAAAGTGGGACAGGCCCAAGACCCTGGCGTGATGCAATGTCTCACCTCCAACAGCAGCAGAAGCAGGCAAACGATTGACGAGCTCGGCCTGGGGCTCACGGCTGCGGTCCGGATCCGCCCCCACTTCTACTACTCCCAGAGCGGGGCCAGGAGAGGAGCGTTTCTGCTGGCAGGGAGGATTTGATAAACTTTTTGGAAGGATTTGTTTGGCGGGGAGAAATAAAAGCAGTCAGACTTTGCAGTTCAGAGCTTTGTCGATCTGCAGAGACTTTCTTTGTTTCAAAGATTCCTCTAATTAGGGAGGATTTGTCCCTCTATCTGTAAAGTCGTAGGAGCGCCTGTGGTTGGCGGAAGGCCAAGTTACACTTGTACAGGTCGGAGCTGAGTCTGCAGCGGTGTTTGTGAATAGTAATATCGGAAAGCTCCCTCCTACACCGACTTGCCCGGTCCAGGTGTGCTGGGTAAGAACGGCAACAGTGCCTTGGTTTTCGTTGAAGTCGGGGAGGCGACGGAGACCTGGGGAAGAAGCCTCTGGAAGCTCCATTTTTAACGACGGGAAGGATTGGCATGGACATTTCCTATCTTATCAGGAGGAGACTGCTTCTGTTACTTGCGAAGAAAGCCTTCACAAGACTATTTAACTGCTGGAAAAGAGTGGAGGTGCAGCAACAGCAGAAAGACTGCTTGGATATAAAGTGCTGATACTTTGTGTGTTGTGCCACGCCCTAAAGATGGCGGCCCCTCAGAGTTATGCAGCTGTCGCACGGTCGGCAGTCTCGGAGACTGAGGGTCACGAGTTGATGGGGCGCACATATGGTATAAAAATGTACATGTAGAGCAACCTGCCCTTCAAGGCCTTTCTAGATGCGCTGGGTGAGACTGTTGGCAAGAAAGCCACAGACTCGGGTGCGGTGGTCAGTGGGAAGGTTGTTGTTCTACTAAAGACTGAACAGGCGGTGGCTCTGGCTCTGGAAAGGGGGGTAACAGCAGGTGGGAATTTCGCGGCGGTGGACCCATGGGGGGATCCCGTTTTGCCGGTCATTCTGTCCAACGTTCCCACTTTTGTTCCGGATGCGCTCCTGATCCCACATGTAAGGAAGCTGGGGGAGGTGCGGTCAGGGCTCACCAAACTGTTGTACAGGTTTGACGATCCTGAGATGCAATATATATATACTTTCAAGAGTCGAGTGTATATACAGTTGGCAAAGGGAACGGACACGGAGGGGAGTTTTGAGGTGGAGGTGTATGATTTCTCCTATCGCGTGTTCTGGAACGCGGGCCAAGTGCGTTGTCACGCTTGCAAAAAGGTGGGGTATTTTCGCAGGAATTGTCCCAGGTCCCGGGCTGCCAGTTCCACCACGATGGCCCGGGAAAGCACTACTGGCCCATCTGGGGCTGCTGGTTTTACCACGGTGGCCCGTGAAGGCTTTACTCTCCTATCCCAAACCCCTATCCCCCCACCACCCCCATGTCCCGTGCCTGTGGCGGTGGATGCCGGAGAAGTACGTGGGGTGGATGGGAAGGTTTGGGAGCAACAGCGGGGGAACAAAGTCAATAAAAAGAAGAAACATCTCCAGGCGGGTTCCCTAGAAGATGATCTCCTCCAAGTGGGACTCCTGGCAGCAGATAATTTTGTGCTCGCCTCTGAGATAGATGGTAGTGCGGAGGTTGAGGCTTCTGCAATGGAGCTCACCGTACCACCGCACGCTAGTGGTTGGAAGAGGAGGAGGCATGGGTCCTCTGATACAGAGAAGGGCCCTGAAGGTCAGGGGCAACCTGAAGGGGAGCCTTCCCCTCCTGTTGAGGTGGAGAACCCAGGGCACGCTTTCTCTGAGGGGGAGGATGCCTCTGTAGGTCAGGGACCACCTGAGAGTGGCGATATATTACTCTTGGGGGCTGTCCCCCCAGAGAACGCGTCTGCTAGCTTAGTGGATGACCAGGGGCAGCCTGAAGGGGAGGACTTGGGTGAGGGGGTGGGTCCCCAACATGAGCTCCCTGTTGAGGCTACAAGCCCGGTTGAGGGGTGTGATGCCCCACTGGTTGAGGGAGCAGGGGAGACTCCAGTAACATCGGCCCCTGTGGCCACAGTGAGGTGATTCACCTGGTGGAGGGGGACGGGGACTCTCTGGGTGACGGTGCAGGGGCGGGTACCCTGGGTGAGGAGGAGGGTAAGATCGTTTCGGATCGTGTCCTTCGGTCGGACTCCAGACAGGCCCGCTTACAGCAAGGCCCAGAGACTTGGTCCGACTTCACTGTTCCCAATCCGGTTACAGAGGGCGGTGGGAGCATGCAGGAGACTGGCCAATTATCGGATAGCTTGCCGCAGTCAGAGGCACTGGTACCTGCCCCTGTCACTGATCCTGGGGGTAGAATGGTGACAGAGGAAGGACTGTGTGATGTGGCTGAAATGCCCACCTCACAGGGAGGGGTGAGTGAGGCGGCTGAGAGTAGTAACCTTCCAGACTCGGGCTCGGACATTGAGTGTGAGGAGGAGGGGTACGCGGAGTCCATCGACAGTGAGTTGACGGACTGCTCCACCCACGGCCCCGTGTCTCAACTTGTCGAAGTCTGGGAACTTCAGAAGTTCTTAAAGGACACTAGAGGGAGTAGGAACAAGGTGGATTTGGCTGTCGAACCGCTGGTCGGATCTGAGTGCGCCCATGCAGTCCATTCATGCCATCCTTCAGAAGAAGGGGAATGAGGCGGGGCTAATAAGAAATGAGAGGCGCCAGTTCCAAGAGCTTTCTAAGACCCTAAAGAGAGGGCAGAAGGTTAGGGGCGGCTCCAATCCTTTACCGGGGGTGGGTAAAAGGTCTAGTGTACTTTCAAAATGAAGCTCACTATAGCCAGCCTGAATATCAATGGGGGCAGGGGGTCTCTCTGTAGGTTTCACCATCTCTCAGTGCTCAGGGACGGGAGGTATGCGGTGAGCTTCCTGCAGGAAACACACACTGTGGCTAGTGATGAACCCACCTGGCTCCTGGAGTGGGAAGGGGGGGTCTACATGAGTCATCTCAGCTCCAATTCGAGTGGAGTGGCCTTCCTGTTGGCCCCGTCTTTCCAGCCAGAGATCCTCAAAGTGCAGGACATTGTACCAGGCCATTTACTGTATCTGGCCGTGCCCTTGGATGGTGTGCCATTCGACTTCATTAATGTGTACGCGCCCAAGATCGATGTAATGCAGACGCGCTTAACAAGGGAAGTGACCACTTTGTTGAATACTATCGACCGTGGGGAGTGTGTTTTCCTTGGGGGAGATTTTAATTGTGCCTTCGAGGCAAGAGATCGCTCTGGCGTTCAGCGTGACCCGGGTGCAGTAAAGACTTTAAGGGAGATGGTGGACTCTTTTGAGCTGGTAGATGCTTGGCGGAATTTTCATCCCGACTCTAACGCCTTCTCGTACAGGTTTGAGGGTGGTGGTTCCCGTATTGATCATTTATACATGTCCAAGGCCTATGTCTCCTGTGTTTTGGCGGCCTCCATGCAGCTGGCACCATGCTCGGACCATTGCCTGGTGCGAGTGGATTTTATCCCGATGTGCACACGGGCTGGGTCCGCGTACTGGCATTTTAATAGCCAGCTGTTGGAGGATCGCCGATTCCAGGATTCATTCAGGCAGTTCTGGGCGAAGTGGAGAGAAAGGCATAGAATGTGAGCCTATCGGTTTAACTTTCCTCCCATAAAATATCCCTTAAACCTACCTCATTGACCAAGCTTTCTAGCACAATTCTTAATATATATTAATGCAAGTTGTGGCCATTGCATTTTTATTTACAGAAGAGCACCCAAAATTTCTCATTGTCACACTGATTGTTATGTTGGGCAATTCATCCTTGTATCCTTGTACTGTATACAAGGCATACAGGTAAATATTATCATAACAAACATATTTATAAGTAACATCTAAGAGTTGTAGGTATAAAAGATGTAGCATTTCAGAATTCTGGTTGCCCAAAGCAAAAAAAGTAGAATTTGGATTGCTAAGCACTATAATTTAGTCCACATTTAATGAATGGAAAATAAAACATTTATTGAAAATTGGAGACTTATTGTGTGAATGAGGACATCTGCAATTTTCATTCTAAACTTCATCATGCATCCATCATTCAGGTTGCTAGTCCAGAACCATGACCATTAAGGTGGACAAACAGATCCAACTTTAAGACAGGCCATGTGCATGGAAAACTTCCGCACCTTCACATTCTACATGATTAATAAGGAATAGAAAGCCATAGTCAGAGAGTATATAGTGAATATAGGAATGATTGTTAAAAGAAAGGACAAGCCTTAAAATGACTTATTTTGAATGTATTGGTATATATAAACTTTGAAATCACTAGTGTGGTTGTATAACCTAGAATTGCTCTCTATTGGAACAGCAACTGCAAAATTACATAGTAGACATCCACTTGACACAAGTGGTCCTGGAAACTAACTATGGTACTTGTGCCGATAATGATTGATTTCTCAATGGATTCCAATCACCTCCTTGAGAGATGTACATAAACTCCAAGTCATGGCATACTGATTAGATTAACGGAGACCTATAGACTCTGGAGAATTGTGAAATATAACATGTGGCAGAGAAAAGTCATTTATTGAATGGTTTATGCACTAGAACCACAAAACAAAGGCATTCGTTACTATTAAAACACAAAAGCCCCTTTCAGGTTATGTTGTGAGGTCCCAAATAGGTACCTGGCCACTTCACCTCATCAACAATTGCCATAATCGCATCTGATGGGCTGTCAATGACTTGTCATGTATTATCATTATACAGGTATAAAAGGTATAAAACATTGATTTGATTTTTGGGGAGATTCTTCCATTGGATTTCTCCTATGTAAAGCTTTACCTCCTTGATTAGAGCTGAGCAACAATAAATATTAGATAAAGGGGTTCATCATTTAAAATAGAGATGTGTTGAGATTTCATAGACAATGTTGAATCTCTGGAATTCAATACTTGAGAGTTGGAGAGATTAGATTTTTTTGAAGTATTAAAGGTGGAAGTAGATATTATTTGGGTGAAAATAAATATTTGTAATTGAGGGATCTCGGTAACTCTCACAGAAGAGTAGTTGAGGCCAGCAGAGATCAGCCATGATCACATTGAATGGTCGGGTGGTTTGGATGGCCTACTTCTCTCCTATTATCTGATCTTCTTGTGCACCACGAACAGGTGACAACTCTTGTTCTGATAGTTTGTTTCCATTTCCCACCAGCTGATGTATCAACCTGCTTTGCTGTTCAGACACTGAGCAGACATTTCCCCACTTTACTCTGAGTGTTCTCACTGATCAACAACACATTCCATCACATTTCCTGTTTGCAATTACCTTTAACAAGTGGAGCTGAAATTGCCACTGTGCAATGGCATCACACCTAATTGTAGCACTGTTACAAAATTGTGAGGTTTAAAAAATCAAGTCTGCAATTTATCCCATCAGGTAAAGTATAACAAGAAGTTTAATTTGACACCTAATTCACTTCCATATCTTCAGTATTAAAAATGTTATGGCCATTTGCATACTCGGAAATTAGCATCTTGTTCCCAATTGCTTTTCTATTGACAACTCAAAAGCTGTGATCGAGGACGGTCAAAAGCCCATAACTTTCTTAAAAATTAAGAGAACAATTACATTTTCAGTTATTATAGATTGAAACATTCTGAAACAAATATAAAACATCTTACTTGAATTACCTGAAATTAAAACATATAATTAGTTGGTTACCTAATTGTAGCAAAATTGACCGTTGCTTGCATCATGGTGGGAAGTAAAAATTACCTACCAACGATACCATGACTCTAGTGATTGCTTTGATAGGCAAATTTTGGCAAGGAGAGCTCAGTGCTGTAATTGTTTACTGTCAGCTAGTTAGAAAAGAAACCCATTAAAAATCAGTTTGTTTTATGCACGTTCAAAAAGACAGAAATGTTTGCTTGCGACAACTAGATCCAATAGCTTAACTGATTTGTACATTAGATCGAGGTGAAATTACGATCTAGCTTTGCTAAATTTATTACTTTTGAAGTTACAAGAAGTGTTACCTTTTTTTGCATGTGAAAAGAAACAATGTCTTGCTTTACTGTAGGATTTGTGTTATGAGAGAGCTAATCAATGTCCCTTGTGGAAGATACAGGAAAACCAAAAACCACACGTGAGATTGCAGTTTATTTTACAATTAAATAGCTCAATGTAAATTCATCAAGTAACAATACAATTTGACTTCGTTATTGCTAAGGATGTTGAACCCAACACAATATTCAGCAAGGACCAAAATGTAGCAGTGATTTAGTAAGAAACATGGGGAGAGGTAAACCTTATATCTCTGTATTAATTGAAAAGTATTGATCCTCTAACACCAGATAATTTATAAAAAAAGTGATAGCCAAGTAATGATTTGATCAATTTTTGATTAACCTGATACAAAAATATATTTATTCAAACTGTGGCACTAGGTAATTGATAGCATTTGTTTTAACACAAACATTAGTTTCAAAATCATACATTTTAAACATTAAATAGTATGAAATTCTATGGAGGCACATTTCCAGACAATAATAATCTACATGAATAATCAGTATTGCACTGATTGGAAACTTGCTGTTCAAAATTACTCAGTCTTCTCAAATTACTTAGGCAAATTTAACGGAATAAATTTACTTTAATCCAGTATCTGTTTCATATAATTATTTATATAGAAATAAGAATATCTATATACAATCAGGCTCAAAATCATTTAAAAGCAAATTTATTGAAACTAAGACAACTTCTTATGCATTTTCTTGGCATAACAAAACTTATGTTTTAAATGTTATTTATTTTCAATGAGCAACTTGAAGATTTATGGTCACATCACTTATTTGTTATAGTAATTTACAGTTCTCATAGATTTCTTCTGAATTGTTCCTAATGTGAATGAGTCACCTCCTAAATATGTCTGTAATGTCTGTTTAACACATAGCAACAGTGACCTGCCTCTGGAGATCCATAGATTTTTTCGGTAACATTTATTGATTACACTTGATACATAGCTACTTAACAGGATTACAGCACAGTGCTGAACGCATTGCCCATGGCTCTGGTTCCATTGTTAAATTCATCATTTAGGTCAGAGACCTCGACCCCTAATACCTAGAAGTGAACATCTGAATTCTGGCATATGCTGATGAAATGTGTTCAGAAATAATTCTGACATTTTGAAAGGTTATAACCATAGAAACATAGAAATTAGGTGCAGGAGTAGGCCATTCGGCTCTTCGAGCCTGCACCGCCATTCAATATGATCATGGCTGATCATCCAACTCAGTATCCCGTACCTGCCTTCTCTCCATACCCTCTGATCCCCTTAGACACAAGGGCCACATCTAACTCCCTCTTAAATATAGCCAATGAACTGGCCTCGACTACCCTCTGTGGCAGAGAGTTCCAGAGATTCACCACTCTCTGTGTGAAAAAAGTTCTTCTCATCTCGGTTTTAAAGGATTTCCCCCTTATCTTTAAGCTGTGACCCCTTGTCCTGGACTTCCCCAACATCGGGAGCAATCTTCCTGCAGCTAGCCTGTCCAACCCCTTAAGAAGTTTCTATAAGATCCCCTCTCAATCTTCTAAATTCTAGAGAGTATAAACCAAGTCTATCCAGTCTTTCTTCATAAGACAGTCCTGACATCCCAGGAATCAGTCTGGTGAACCTTCTCTGCACTTCCTTTATGGCAATAATGTCCTTCCTCAGATTTGGAGACCAAAACTGTATGCAATACTCCAGGTGTGGTCTCACCAAGACCCTGTACAACTGCAGTAGAACCTCCCTGCTCCTATACTCAAAACTAAAAAATGTTGATGAATGGAAAAATGTTGTTTTAAATATGCCATAATTGGGATCTGGGGAAATGCTGTTAATAGGCACACTGATACTTTCATAATGAAATAAATGTGTGCAATAAAAACAGGATAAAGAACAATATGGCAGATTGACGGATGTTTGAGGATTCTCCTACTCCGCATTCCTTTCCCATCAAACAAAATTATTGTGTTTTCATAAGGGTTCAGTAACATTATAGCACAGAAGGAGGACATTTGGCCCATTGAGTCCTTGCCTTCTATCTGTCATGAAATCTAGACAGTTTCATTCCCCCCCCCAAATTAATTTCTCTCAAATTCCTACTGAATTTCCTTTTACATTTTTTATACAACTTCCCTAATCCTCCAGTATCCAAACCAGAACTAGTACTTGCACCCCTCTTGATCAGAGGCAGATATTTTCATCAATTTCCATCAGCAATGTGCAAAACCTTTAATGGCAATAAAATGAATTGGTAAAATTTCACAATGAAATGCATTTACATGAGTAAGTTCACACTGATTAATAAAGCTGTTTTTTTGCCTTCATTTCCTTTCCACAAACAGTTATCTCATTATTACTACAATCTAATACCTGGCCTTTCCAACTGGCTTTAACTATTTCTGCATCATTTGACTAGCGATAAGTGTAGAAAATTCACTGTTCTAAATATTTTAATTGGCTTGATCAGAACTTATCATTTTACCATTTAGTTCAGCACTATTTACTTGCAACTGTTTTATAGATATAGCTAATAGATTGAGTGCCCTTTAGAGACAAAGAGAGAGTGGGTGAAACCTGAGTAAGTAGGGAACAAAGCATTAGAGAGCTCTCACACTGACATGCTAAAGGCCACTGGTGCAGTGAACCATATCACTGCTGGAAATTATGAGTGTGCACAGTTCAAATGACTTCAAGGAAAGAGACTTGGTCTCCACTTCATTGACATAGTTGTTTCTGTTTTTGTAATTAACGTCAAGAGTGTTTAATTGTCATATGGAACAATGAATAATAGAACACATAATTTCTTACTTGCAGCAGCTTAATAGGCCTGTAAACACAATACACATACATAACATATAATAAACAAAAAAAAGAATTAATTACCCTGAAACTAGTGCAAAGAGACTAAAGTCCTTGTGGCAACTAAACACGGTCCACAGTTTAGTTAGTGCCTTGTAGTGTTCATGAGCCTGATCGTTGTTGGAAAGAATCTATAAATGAACCTGGAGTTTTTTTTAGACCGCTATACCTTCTTCCTCATGATAGGATTGAAATGAAAGCGTGGTCAGAGGGATGTGGATCTTTGATAATACTTACTGCCTTTTTGTAGCAGTGCCTCCTTTTGATGGTGAGGAGGTCAGTTCCCACGATGGACAGGGTAGTCAGAAAACAAAATAAGTTAGAATGTCAAATGTGTGCAAGAGAGCATCCTCATACAGGTCCACCCCAGGTTACGAACACACAACTTATGAACACTCCTTACATACAAACCAACATTTGGGAGACTCACGGGATGGATAAGGAAGGATTTGTGGGTGGCCATGGGGCAGCAGGTGTCTTATGCTGGGTGGTAGGACATTTCCATGTGTCCTCTCTCCCCACGTCTCCTCCACCACCAATCCCCCACCTCGAGCAGCAAAGATTTGAGGGTGGGTCGTACCACAAAAAGCTGGGAGCACAGTACAGTCTCACTCGCTTAATTTTGAAATCAATCAGACCGGCTGGCGGCTGCTCTTCCCATACCTACTTGCTCTCCCGTCACAGTTGTTTCTGCGATTCTCACCCACAGATTGTTTTTGTTCATTTCTGACTTACAAATAGTTTGTTAGGAACAGATCTCAAGCAGGGAACTCAGTCATAACCCGGAGACCACCTGCAGGTGATGCAGATCATTCTTCCTTTATTATCTTCTGCATTAATAAGATGCACTCTGACAACATGTCTTCATCACCATGCATCCACCTCCTGCCCTATTTCTCTTTCAGCACAGCAAGACCAATGGGACCATCACAGACACCACAGTGCATGGAAAGAACAATTAAAGATATGCCAGAGCACCAGCCTAAAGTTAGAGACTGTTTTTGCTAGCCTCCTGATTTCTCAAAGTGCAGCACACTGCAGAAGTACTTGATAAATGGGCGAGTAGTCCTTTCAATGGTTATAATGGATGAAGTAACTTGACAACCAGCGAGTGCTTAAAGCCAGAAAATATGACCCAATTTCAGTTGTAAATGCTTCTGATGAGCATTGTACAATGAAACACCTCCTCTGTGTAAGTACCAGGTCCCAGATTTCTTGCACACACATTGGAAGAAATGGGTTAAATTTTGTGCACTGCCAAGATTGACCCTGATTCTGCAATTTACTCATAAAGGTATCAACATTTAGTCACCTTACCTTCATAAACAAATGACAATGTGATTGAATTTCTGGGCCAAAATCCAGAAGAATCGTGATGGAGTTTAGTTCAGTTTAGTTTAGTTTAGTTTGGAGGTACAGCGCGGAAGCAGGCCTTTTGGCTTACCGAGTCTGCGCCAAACAGTGATCCCCACACATTTAAGGGGCTGTCCCACTGTACGAGCTAATTCAAGAGCTCTCCCGAGTTTAAAAAAAATCAAACTCGTGGTAAGCACGTAGGACGTACGTTGCGGGTACGTCGGAGCTCGGGACGTCTCTTAGCGGCTCGTAATGCAGGTACTTGAGAAACGCGGTAAGCTCGTGAAGATTCGTGAAGATTTTTCAACATGTTGAAAAATGTCCACGAGAGCCCCCAGTACCTTCGAGCAGCTATTACCATAATTCTCTTAGTTCGAATCAGAGGAAACTCGGGAGAATTCTTGAATTAGCTCGTACAGTGGAACAGCCCCATAACACTATCCTACACCCACTAGGAACAATTTACAATTTTACCAAGCCAACTAACCTACAAACCTGTATGTCTTTGGATTGTGGGAGTAAACCAGGCCATCCGGAGAAAACACAAGCAGGTCACGGGATGACTCCATACAGTACAATCTCCGTACAGACAGCACCCATAGTCAGGATCAAACCCGGATCTCTGGCACTGTATAGCAGCAACTCTACTGCTGCGCCACCGTGCCGCCCTTCGCCCTATGTTAACATTGAGGAAAAGCAAACTTAAGTAATTAATTTTGCAGGAATTCACACATAAATCTGAACCAATCTGCAGAATATCATTGTATCTGACAAAACATACACATATCAAAGAGACTGATTTGAAAGATTCTCCTGCTTCTGTTTCAAATCAATGACTGATTTTCACAAACCAAAATCTTTCCTTTTGCTACTTTTCTTTCTTTGATTAATTTCTCAATAAAAAGACCAAATCCTTGAAAAAGCAACAAACAACTGTGAGCAGCAGGCAATGAACACGGTGTTGATTGGGGAGCTGTACCAGACCTGGAATGTTTATTGAAGCAGTCAGCAAAGTGTAAAAATTGCTGGTTTAACGCTCGATGCAATGTGTTGTTATCGATCTCCTTTGTCCACTTCACCACAAGCAATTAATCTCTCATGAGTAGTTTCCACTTTAAGATTGATCATTAAAAAAATCAAGCTAATCTTGGGAAGGCTTGAGTATCGTCAGATCATCATATATCATTCATATTATGCCCGCTATATTCAGATATGCTTTATTCTTGCGAGATAACATAGGTGAGTCACATTAAACTCTGGCATTGATGTACGTTATGAAGATTCAGATTCAGATGAGTTTATTGTCATGTACACAAGGTGCAATGAAATTCCTTACTCACGTGAAGCTCAAAGAGAAAAAAAATGCTTGGTAATGATTGATACAAGAACTTAGAACAATGCAGCATAGGAATAGGCCCTTCGGCCCACCATGTCTGTGCTAAACATAATACATGCATTCCCTGCATATTCATGTGCTTTATCTAAAGGCCTCTTGAATATCACTAACATATGTACGTCAACCACTAGCCCGGCAGGGCGATCCTCTGTATAAAAACACTTGCCCTTACAACTTTTCCCTCTCAACGTAAGTAAATGCTCCCAAGTATTAGACGTTTTCAACCTTGGTAAAATGTTCTGACAGTTAGATAATGGTAATCTGTGCTTCTCATAATTTTATAAATTTCTATTCAATGTCCCCTCAGCCTCTGGTGCTCCAGAGAAAACAATGCAAGTTTGTCCAACCTCTCCTTGTACCTAATGTCCTCTAATCCAGGCAGTATCTTAGCGAATCTCTTCTGCACCCTCTCCAAAGCCCACACATTCCTATTGACCAGACTGCACACAATGCTCCAAAAGTAGCCAAAGAAAGTAAACGCTGCCGTGCTTTTTTAATCACTGCATCAATGTGAATGGGGACTAGATTAGGTTGCTGGTCATATTGATGCCAAGGAACTTGAAGGTCAACCAACTCTACTACTTTACCATTGATGAGCACACAAAGTACTGGAGTAACTCAGCAGGTCAGGCAGCACCTCTAGAAATCATGGATAAGTGACATTTCAGGTCGAGACCCTTTTTCAGACTTCTTCAGTTGTGATCCGAAATGTCACCTATCCAGGGTGTCCAGAGATGCTGCTTAACCTGTTGAGTTACACCAGCACTTTGTGGCCTGGTATTAACCAGCATCTGCAGTTTTTGTGTTGAAACTATTTATGGGTATAGGCTTGTGTTTATGCCCCAACCCACTTCCTTTGGTCAAGGATCAACTCCTTCATCTTGCTGACATTAAGGGCTAGATGTTCTGATGACATGACATAATGTTCCCAATCTTTTTCCTGCATTTTACCTCAATGTTGTTATAGATCTGGTAGCTTTGGTAGCAAAAACAGGAAGGCAGATTACTCTAAATGACATCGTTGGGACAAGGGGAAGTACAATGGGATCTGGGTGTCCTTGTACATCAGTCTATGAAAGTAATCATGCAGGTGCAGCAGGCAGTGAAGAAAGCGAATAGCATGTTAGCCTTTATAACAAGAGGAATCGAATATAGGAGCAAAGAGGTCCTTCTTCAGTTGTACAGAGCCCTAGTGAGACCACACCTAGAGTATTGTGTGCAGTTATGGTCCCCTAATTTGAGGAAGGACATTCTTGCTATTGAAGGAGTGCAGCGTAGGTTTACAAGGTTAATTCCCGGGATGGAGGGACTGTCTTATGCTGAGAGAATGGAGCAGCTGGGCTTGTACACTCTGAAGTTTAGAAGGATGAAATGGGATCTCATTGAAACATATAAGATTGTTAAGGGCTTGGACACGCTAAAGGCAGGAAACATGTTCCCGATGTTGGGGGAGTCCAGAACCAGGGGCAACAGTTTAAGAATAAGGAGTAAGCCATTTAGAATGGAGATGAGGAAACACTTTTTCTCACAGAGAGTGGTGAGTCTGTGGAATTCTCTGCCTCAGGGGGCAGTCGAGGCAGGTTCTCTGGATGCTTTCAAGAGAGAGCTAGATAGAGCTCTTAAAAATAGCGGAGTCAGGGGATATGGGGAGAAGGCAGGAACGGGGTACTGATTGGGGATGATCAGTGGTGAACGGCGGTGCTGGCTCGAAGGGCCGAATGGCCTACTCCTGCATCTATTGTATATTGTCTATTGTCTATCTGGCCAACAACATTGACAACGTTAAAGATCGAGTTAGCATCATACTTGGCAATACCGTCCTGGGTGTACAAGGAGTACAGAAAAGGATTGAATCATTAGGTCATAATAAGGCCATAAGCGATAGGAGCAGAATGAGGCCATTTGGCTCATCAAGTCTCCTCCGCCATTCAGTCACGGCTGATCTATCTCTCCCTCCTAACCCCATTCCCCTGCCTTCTCTGCATAACCCCCGACACCTGTACTAATCAAGAATCTATGTAGTTCTACCCTGCACAACCCTGAGGAACACCAGTGTTGAGATTCAGGGTGGAAGAAATGCAATGACTAATTCTAACTGACTGAGCCCAGTCATGAAGCCCAGAAGCCAGTTGCAAATAGTTGATAAATGTAGTCGTTAGCAGTGAGAGAAGATCATCATCTATTTGACACTGGTGCGTTCAACCAGTAGCAATTCTGCAAATGTCAGAAATATTAAAATATCTACAATAAACTGAATTTAATTATTTTCACTACTCAAGATTGATACACTGTGGTTTTTTCAAAAGATCGCGTTCATTTATTCTCTTCTGAAGAAAATTGACTTATCTAAATCCTGTGAGTCACCACATTTAGTATATTAACTTTCACTAACCCACCAGAGAAAAATAGAACTTATTAAAAGGATATAAAACAATAGCTTACTCTGGGTGGTATAATAACACTATTACAACTATGTCACTTTGACTAATCTATGGAGAGATATAGCCACTAACTTTTATGTGAAACTGAAGGGAGAATAAATCACTTTAGTGGCAGCCTCAATGAAAATTACGTGCTGAATTTAATATGGAACTATTGTAAATCTGTGGCTCTCTGAAAAGCCTGGCTGTGAAAAGTAAGATCAGATTAAATCAAAGTGCAGATAGCTGTCAATACTATATAACTCTCCTCTTTCCCATTGCTATTGCATTTCAGCAGTCATGGTTCTCAACCACTTTAATTTTGAATTGCCACCACATTTGTTTTATATGATGTTTAAACTTTGTTTATCTTCTCCGAGACCAAATGATTCTAATGTGAGTGAAGGTATTAATTTTTCAATTTTTTTCCCCTTGAATTCATTGTCCATCTGTGACCTGTCTAATCTGTTCATATTTTGAAAAGGTTGTACCGACTGCTCTGGATCCTATGCTGATCGTAACGTTATACTGCTGGTGCTTCACCTGGTTGACAGGAACTCATTTTTATCCAGCTCCATTTTATAGCCGCAACATTCTGTAAACAAAATACTGCAGATGATGGAAATTCGAAATAAACCTAAAATATGTTGGCTGGTAAAAACCATGGAGAGTGAAGAACACTAATAATGTTTCAGGTCATTAACTTTTCAACAACATGCATGTTATTTCTCACAAAGGTAAATTAGAGATTTAGGTTCAGTGAATTAAATACTTCTGATATTTGGAAAAAAAAGACTAATATTTTTAAAAGTAACCATAAAAATATCAGATTTTCACAAAAAACAAATTAAAGATTATTAAAAAGTGCAGTTGCTGGAAAGCTTGTAATAAAAACAGAAAATACTGGAAATACCTAGCTGGTCGGGCAACATCTGTGGAAGGAGGAGCAGTCAACATTTTGAATTCATGACGCTTCATCAGACCTGGGAAAAAGTGAGATACGTCAGTTTTCAGTAGGAGTTTTCAGTTAGGGATGGATTTGCAGAATTGAGAATGTCTCAGATCGGGCCAGATGACATCCATCCTGCTTCCCTTCCATGACTCCCTTATCAAGTAAACTTACTCACATGCCCATCAGCTCCCTTTTGATTATTTTCCTCCTTATCTACACTGGGGTAATTTACAGTGGCCAATTCATCTACTACCATGTCCTGGGAATGTGTGAGGACATACAAAGAGAATGTGCAAATCCCACATGGACAGCACCCAAGGTCATGACCAAACTTTACTTTAGACTTCAGATATACACCATGGCAATGGGCCCTTTGGCCTACTAAGTCCGCACCGACCAGCGATCACCCTGTACATTAGGGACAATTTACAATTTTACAGAAGCCAATTAACCACCAAATCTATCCATCTTTGGAGTGTGGGAGGAAACCGGAGCATGTGGTCGCAGGGAGAATGTGCAAACTCTGCACAGACAGCGCCCATAGTCAGGATCGAACCCGGTTCTCTGGCGCAGTGAGGCAGCGCCTCTACCGCTGCACCACTGTTCTATCCGGCTAGAAAACGGTTAAAAGCAAGAATAAAGCAAGAGAGCAGGCTTTGTCTGTCAATTTCTACACGTTACAACAAGGTTGGAGAATTCTATGAGACAATGTTGTTGCCTAATTTTATTTTTGAGAGTGAGTAGACATTACTCACAGAGCTGGTAGACGAATACATGATGAGCCAAAAAGGGAGTGAAAAGCGTAAACTGGATGATAAGAGACTGAATTCAAATAGTAGAAATGTTGTATGTTCAGACTTAACCTGAGAGAATCTATTTTGTTATTCCATTGCAGTATTGAAGGAACACTGCATGTCAAAAGTGCTTTCAGATGAGGTGTTAAACCAAAATCCTTCAAGTGAACATGAATGATCCCAAATTACCTCGTCAAAGAAGAACGTGGATGATTCCCCTGATATCCATGTTCATCCCTCAATCAAAATGAGTAAAATAATATTGCTGGTCATTGCAAAATACCCTGGTTGGTTTTCATGTACCATGTATAATAATATTGGGTACACTTCAAAATTAAAAAACTTGGTAAAGCATTTTGAAAAGTGCAGGAGTAATGAAAGTCTCTTTGTAAGTATATGCCCTATGTAAAATGCCATTCCTATATTTAAAAAAAAACATTTGAAAACTGAGTTTTAGAAATGTTTAAAGGACTATTGGCCAAATGCTGACAAATGTGACTAGCTCAGATGGATACCTTGGTTGGCATGGATGAGTTGGACCAAAGGGTCTGTTGTGTCTGGACACATATTGAGATGTCAGTTTTATGGGTTCCAATATGGAAAACATTTATTAATTTCTTGCTAATGTATTCACAGTGCCTTTCTCAAGCACATTGTAAACTACAGGAAATTACCACAAAAGCGACGTTATAACATTAAAGATTCAAAAAGGTTTAATGTTTCCCAATAAATGGTGACACTTACTTTTAAAAGACAATCTTAGTCTTTTTTCTCATATCTGCTTTATGGAGATATTATCATAAAATATCCAGTAATAAACTGGTGTTTTGCACATTATTTGAAATAACTACCATTTAGTAATCCAAATGCTGGGAGTATAGACAATAGTGTTTATTAAAATGTAGATCTTATCAAAACGTGTTATTGGTTTTAATCACAGGGAGCATTTATTTGAAATCTCTATACTTATAAAACTCTGATCTTGTATTTGGATTTGGATGTGTGTGTGTGTGTGTCCTTGTGTGTTCTCACATCTTCGTGAAAAAATGACGTGGTAACGGTACCATTTTTACATATTCCGGTAGCGATTTTTCCCATGGAGTCCAAAATTGCCTTATCTGAAAATTTCTGGCTTTATCTCTCGAGTTATTACTGAAAATGTTCAAAAATTTGAAAAAACAGAATTTAAAAACCAGTGACTTTAGCTGATGACATCACAATGGGTCTGTTCTGTGTGCTCTTCTTCCATGCGCTGGGAGTGACTTCATCCCCCCCCCCCCCCCCCCCCCCCCCCCCCCCCCCTCAGTTATTCAACATACTCGGCTGGCTCGCTCAACTAGCTCTCTTGGCTGGCCTGCTTCGGCTCGGCCTGGGTCTGGTCCTCGGCTTAGCATGGGCCTCCCCCCACCCTCCCTCTCTCACCCCCCCCCCTCTCTCTCCTCTCTCCCCCCCCCTTCCCCCCCCCCCCCCCCTCTCAGCCCCACTCTCTCTCCCCCCCCCTCCCTCCCTCCCCCCCTCTCCTCTCTCTCCCCTCTCTCTCTCTGCCTCTCTCTCTCTCTGCTCTGTCTCTGCCCCTCTCTATCCCCCTCCCCACTCTAGATGCGCCTGTGAGTTGGGGTGAGTGGATAGGGAGTGGATGGGGTAAAAGGAGCGAATGAAAAATATTAATATATTTCAAGAGGGGTGGTCAAGTGGGGGGGTCAGTGGTCAGTGTGTGTGTGTGGGTGCTGGGGGGGGGGAGGTAAAAGGAGCGAATGAATAATATTAATATAATATGAAAAATAAGAGGGGTGGGTCAGTGTGTGTGTGTGGGGGGGGCGATCAGTGTGTGTGTGTGTGGGGGGGGGGGGGGTTAGTGTGTGCGTAATGCCGCAGGCGGCCCCCCCCCACAGCCGGGCGTTGAGGGGCCGGGACCCAACAGTTCCCACTTGGTCAAGTATATTTTAAAATGATCATAGAATTCTGAAACTGAATTCTGATTTATTTTTTGTGACCTTTTGTATATAAATCTTAAATTATAATTAAAAAAACATATATATTTGTAAAATGCCTTTTCACATTTCAGATAATGCAAATGTGTTTCACAGCCATTGATCAACAAGAACGATAGTTAATAGAAGGACATGAAGCAGTCAGCGCATTATGAGTTTAGACCCATAAACATATACCGGTGTGATATCAGTTGATCGTTTTTTGATTTCAAGCACACCAGAAGATCATCAAATTTAACAATGAAATGTGTTATAACATCACCTCCGAGAGTCAGCAGCTTAAAAAAGAGTAGAGAGGGAAGCTGAAGGCTTACAAAGGAAAGATTCAAATGTGGGAAAGCAGCAGGAAAGTGGTAGAGCTGGCAAGGCGAGAGGGGAAAGATTTAGTAAGAACCAGGAGGGCAACTTTTTCCCACAGAAGTTGGGATGTATATGGAATGAATTGCCAGAGGAACTGGTTACTCTCCTGTCTCTGGAAGTGTTTTGAAAGTCTTCCATACTTAAGCTCCAGGACTGTACAATAACAAAGCTCTCCGTCATGTGAGCTGCACTTGCTTTGCTCCTTCAACAAACAGTCCAAGGCTGTCTGCGTCAACATTAAATTCCTCTGACCATGTCCCCCACCTCACACTCACTTCGTCACTCAGGTCGAATGAATTCAAACTTCTAATTCCAGCTGAACTAAATACTTACTAGTTCATCCTCATCACCAATGTCAGATCCTCGCCTTGGTCCATATATAATAAACACACTTCACGAACACGGAACATGAATGATGTTTTAATCCGACATTCCTTTACATCCTCTGACCTTTCTGACACATCGTAACACGTGATACATTTAAATAGGACACCAGTTACTATGACAGGTACATTAACAACATTTAAATCAGGCGCAGGTACAATAACAATATTTAAAAGAAATTTGGACAGGTTCGTGGATAGGATAGGTGTAGAGAGATGTGGATCGAACAAGGGCAAATGGGGCTAATGTAAATGGACGTATTGATGAGCATAGAGAGTTGGGACAAAGGGCTGATTCTAAATTTCCAGTAGTATTATTTTGAAGAATGTTTTAAGTGTTTAAGTTAATAATTTGGTGTTTTTTGAAAGCAATATATCTAAATAACCATGAATCTAATCTTGTTATTTGACCATTTAGTTTAGTTTAGCGATAGGGTGCGGAAGCAGGCCCTTCGGCCCACCAATTATCACCCATACACTAGTTCTATCGTACGCACTAGGGATAACTTACAGAGGCCAATTAATCTACAAATCTGCACATCTTTTGGAATGTGGGAGGAAACCAAAGCACCCGGAGAAAACCCATGTGGTCACATGGAGAACGTGCAAACTCCCTACAATCAGCACCCATAGTCAGGATCGAACCCATGACTCTGGCATGTTAAGGCAGCAACTCTACTGCTGCATCACTGTGCCTTCCATTTATCTCATTGCTATTGGTGGAATAGCTCGTTTCCAGCAGATCTTTTAAATTTCCTATTTGTTTTAAAGAATTGCTCACAATCAGTTTATGTTTACAATTTTAACTCAATTTAAGTTATGGGTCTGAATACATTGAATAAAAAGTTCTATAAAACTCAAATTTGGGCAGAAATAACCGCAAGGATTGAGCAATTTAACCATTTTGTGCATCTTTAGAATTTATCCGAGTCTTCACCATTGCCCAAATTCCTGGGATAGATTTGGTCGCATAATAAATAAAATATGCATCATTTGACTCCTACACCAAATATAACAATTTTACAGAGTTACAACCTAATGATCTGACATTGTGAGCATCATATGAAAAGAATTATGAATACCAGGAGTAAATTAGAAGTAAATTCAATGTTTCAAATGATTAAACAAGGCACAGGAGGCTTGGGACTTGATAATTAAATGAAATCAATATAGTTAATACGGCAGTTTATTCTTTAAGTAATTGCAGAATGGCAATACATACCAGAACTGACACTACAAACCACTGTTCTCGAAAAGGCTGAAATATTCAAACTAAAGAATGAATGGATTTCGTCATTATTACCATAAATGTATTGTGAAATTAGTTGTGGATGTGCAATGAAATTTCAGGCAATTATCAATACAACTATTTTTTATCCGATAGGCAAAATAAGGTGTTGTTGAATTAATGCATATAACCACAAGGTGCAAGAAAGAAATACCAATTAGAATTAAGAACCCGGAATGGACAACTATGGTCTGCAAATATATTGCCCATCAATTCTGCCGGAACAGCTACACTTCCAATCATTAATGTACTTTAATTTGCAGGAAGTGATTCATCCACAATGTAGTCACATTACAATAAGATTTATGTCACATCAGATTTTTCAATGGTTCAATGGTTCTTTTTTGTTCAATTTTACAGCATTTCAGATGTTTCTGCATATTTTCTTTAGTGAAAACAACGTTTTAATCTCCATGAGAAAGAAAAATTATTTGTGAAGAAATATTTAGCCCTATTGATGCTTAATGATGAAGTTATATTTTTACTTCATACGAATTTGCACGTCTATACCTCGGCTCTTTCACTCCTTCTAACTGAAAACATGAATATTGTTTAGAGATTTGTGCAATTTTCATCACAAACCCTCCTTCCAGATTTAAGTGGGATAATGGCGTAGAAGACCAGAAATTCCAGGAATAGTTTATTTTTCAGTGAGCATCTTGAGTAGACTTTTATCATCAACCTTAATTTTCTTTTATCTGTACTTTCAGACACAATTTACTGAAAATGCACACTGATAATGAAAGTTATAATTGCCATGTCCTTTGATTTCTTCATCCAATGAAAAAAGGATAGAAAAACATGATCAAGAAGAAGAGGGGGAATTGAAGTATAGTTTAATACATTATTGAATAAAAAGAGTAAATTAAGAGACGTGAAACATAGAAAAGGGGAAAAAAACAATATCTGGATGAAGAAGCCAAAGAGGAGAATATTGTATCATGTATTGGATTTGAGATTTATAGAGTTGATCATTGAGAAAGTATCAGTGAATGTTTGAGTAGGTTTGAGAAGTGTATAAACATTATTGAGCATTGGTGCTGGACACCAGCATGATCACTGTAAACCTTTCATCAGCTTTCATAAAAAGGGAGGATTGAAAATTAAAAAAAAAAATAACTAACCTGGTTTCATTTCTATCAACCCAAAATATTTGCATTATACATTTGTTAGGTGTGGGCAGAAAGACATGCTATAAAAATACTGCCAGACCAGTTAAAACAAATACTAAAATAAATGTCTGCCAACATGTTTATATGTGTGGGTGTGATTCTCCATAACAACATTGCCTATTCCCTGAGCTTCCAGGTTTAAGCGATATATCACAGCTATAAATCATGTAATCGGTGGGATCTTAATAGCAGGAGTTCCCATGCCAATATAGATATAGCAAATATAGATTGCATTAACAGCATCACCTTTCCATGTTCTCCAGATATGCTGCCTGACTAGCTGACTTACTTTGTACTTTGTGTCTTCCAATTCAGCATCTTGTTAGATTTATTTCAGTGGAAAGCTCATTGATGGAGAGCCACAAATTATCCAAAAAATGATCACAATCAGAATCTATGGCTTCACTGAATTGAATGACAAATTATTGCTTTTTAAATGTACTAAAAATAGTGAGTGATGTTTTACTAAGAATTACAAATGCATAAAATTAGAGAGTCACAAGGTGTTCATTTTGATAGCGAAGAAAATCAGACATTGGTGGGCGATTTGCCAATGTAATGCAGTTGAGTGTGAGTCAGAATCTCTCCAGTTTTCTTACTTTCTTGGTGGTCATTGCCCAATGCCACTCTGATATTAATATTACTTGCCATTTATCAGTTTCAGCTTAAAGGTTGGGCTGATCTAGCTCCAAATTAGTACAGTATAATTTATTAACTGGATAAATTGTAGACAAAACTAACATATTTTGCAAACTATTTCACCTGATCATATAGTGGAGAGAAATGGATCTAATGATACAACAGAAGATAATTCCACAGAGGACTATGATTTGAGGAATGTTCTGAGGAAGAGATGACTGTCATCCATTAACTGCCACATCTTCATACACTGCAGTTGGAAAGTCAGTAATAGGATTGGGTGGAAGATTGCAGCCTTCATGTGGTCCGCTCTGTTTCGATGAATGTAATCAACCCGGTTTGCACAATCAAATAAGATCAAATAGAACAAGTTGTCCTACAACTTTCGGTTGTGCACGCCATACGCAAGAAGAAGCAGTAATAGGATTTTCTTCTCCAATTCCCATTGAACAGTAGTCATTCTTCAATGAGGATAACTACCTGTTTTGAAGATAACACCCCACTGCAGCACTAGCACCACTGTACAAAGAGAGCAAGCTGGCTCGCTACATTTAAAAGAGCATTCCACCAATTGTAATATTAGGATAGGAAATCTTGTGTTCCCAGATCATCCAGAGAGGAAATGCCTTGAAATATATACTACAGGAATTGTGGATCGATTCAAAGCTTGTGGCCATTCCTAACCTTCTTGAATATCATTCCTTTTTGGAATGCAGTTCTGTTCCATGGAAAACCATTCATATCCAGTCAGTCCAATTTTAAATATTGATCTGGAAAATGGGATCAGAGTTAGAAGGTTAACATTAAGTTTTAGTAAAACACTTCATTCAAAAAATTGAACTTTTCCAGTTAGGGATCAAACAGTTAATGGAACGTATATTATCAGTTTAGTTTAGTTTGTGCTTCAGTTTAGTTTAGAGATACACTACGGAAACAGGCCCTTCAGCCCAATGAGTCCGTGCCGACCAGCAATCCCCACACACTAGCACACTAGGGACAATTTAAAATTTTACCAAAGGCAATTGACCTACAAACCTGTACATATTTGGCACGTGGGATGCAACTGGAGCACCCAGAGTAAACGCGCTCACGGGGAGAATGTACAAACTCCATACAGATATAGCACCCATTGTTAGGATCGAACCCAGGACCCTGGTGCTGTAAGGCAGCAACTCTACTGCTGCGCTACCCTGATGTTCTGTAAATCATGGCAGAAGAATAAAATTCATTTTGACAATTTCATAATAGGATTTGAAATTATTTGTTTTGTCTTTAACATTCATGCGGATAAATATATTCCTGTGCTTATTTTCACGTTTATAGCAGCTTGTAAAGTAAAAAGGTTAAGAAACCTCCTGGCAAAAAATACTGGATCTCGTGAAAACATTTAACAACTGGATTATATTGCATTAAGTGTTATTCAATATATGTAAACTTCTGCATGAAAATAAAAACATAAAACCTGGTGTCAATTTGCTGAAACTAAGGAGATACTAATTGTCCTATTGTTGGGAATTATTTTAGTTAATTTACGAATAACAATTCAAACCTTTGCTTCCTGTCACCAGTGAAGACTGACTTGCACTGGTAGCAGGAGGCATTGGTTCTGTGTAAATCACCTTGTGCTGGTGAGGGCAGGAACAGGAAGATAGGGGATCTGAATGTGTGGCTGAGGGGCTGGTACAGGGAGCAGGGATTTAGATTTATAGACCACTGGGATCTCTTCTGGGGTAGGAGTGACCTGAAGGTATAAGAGAGTAAGGTGAAATAGGAACCGGTGTGACAGGGGAGGTGAATACCGAAATAAATGTGTTATATATGAATGTGTTAAGTATAAGAAATAAAGTGGATGAGCTTGACACTCAGTTAGAAATTGGTAAGTATGATGTTGTGGGAATTACAGAGACGTGGCTGCAAGAGGATCGGAGCTGGGAACTGAATATTCAGGGGTATACGTCCTATCGAAAAGACAGACGTGGGCAGAGGGGGTGGGTTGGCTCTGTTGGTAAGGAATGAAATTCAGTCCTTTGCAAGGGGTGACATAGAATCAGAAGATGTAGAGTCATTGTGGATAGAACTGAAAAATTGTAAAAAGAACATAATGGGAGTTATCTACAGGCCCCCAAACAATAGTCTGGAGATAGGGTGCAAGTTGCATCAGGAGTTAAAATTAACATGTAACAAAGGTAATGCTGCAGTGGTTATGGGAGATTTTAACATGCAGATAGACTGGGAAAATCAGGTTTGTACTGGACCCCAAGAAAGGGAGTTTGTAGAGTGCCGCCATGATGGATTCTTAGAGCAGCATGTACTGGAGCCAGGGAGAAGGCAATTCTGGATTTGGTGTTGTGTAATAAAGCGGATTTGATAAGCGAAGTCAAGGTAAATGAATCATTAGGAGGTAGTGACCATAACATGATAAGTTTTAATAGTAAGATTAAACGAGAACTTACCAGTTTGAAGTTTGATCTTTATTTTATGAGGAGGAACGTTGAGGGAATACGTGAAGAAGAACCCCGCCTATGACGATTGACATCCTTCAAAGCAGCGGTGTGAGGTCACAGATACACTATAATGACCTAAAATAGTAAGATTATTAAAGAGATACCAGTTTAAGATATGACCATTCGAGGGTGGGAGCGGAGGGCACGTATTCCCTCAACGTTCCTCCTCATAAAATAAAGATCAAACTTCAAACTGGTAAGTTCTCGTTTAATCGTACTATTTTACTTCGGAGTCGCGTGAGTGAGTACGTGAAGATTTCAAAGCTCTGTGACCTCATGCCGTGGAACGAGCCCATGCTTCACAACTGCCTTGGTAGTTTGGGAGAAATTGTTAATGATATTCAAAACATTCATACCAATTATTTAACGTAAATGATAAATAATATCTTATTAATTCAAATCATAACCCTTGTATTCTTCAGGGATAAATTATCATACAGAACTTAAAATTTCCCCCAAAAATGTTCCCATACTGCTAACTGGTTTGTTATAAAATTTCTGAAACGTTTTCTCCGATGACTATCCTGCAATCCTGAGGATTTGGTCCATGGATACATCAAGGCGTTTTGCTGCGGATGTAGCTGCAGCCCTGGTGGAGTGAGATTTAAATATGTTAGTGTCCACTCCCGCCTTTCTTAACCCATATTTCAGCCACCGCGAAATGGTCTGAGTTGACACTCTATGGTACGGTTTCTTATGGCTGATTAAAAAAGCCATTTCCTTGCCTCTGATAGCCTTTGTCCTTTCAATGTATAACAAAACGTGCTTCACTATACAGAGGCATTCGTCCTCCGGGTAGGCCATAAATTCTATGACCTGCCCTGCTGATCCTGGTCTATTTTGTTTAATAAGGTCCTGGATCACAAAAAAACAAACTTCCTGCCGCCATAGTCAAGCCATCCAGTCTTAATATTTGCTATAACTGGACCCTTTGCGCTGTGACCAGCGCCATCAGCATTACCATTTTCCTAGTTAGTTTGTCCAGAGTTAATGCTGTAGCCGGCGACCAATTCCTTAGCATGGTCAGAACCACACTTACATCCCAGATTTGGTTGTATCTTGTTTTGGGTGGCTTAGTGTTAAAAATGCCTCTTAAAAGCTTAACTACCAGAGGATGTGATCCCACAGACCGTCTTTCTGTTCCTTGCCACAAATAACTTGACAATAACTTGACTTCTGGCACTATTCACAGTGCTGTAACTAAGTCCTCCATAGTGCAGGCTGGTGAGAAAACTCTAGCACCGCCGGAACATCCTTATTTCTGTGGTCCAGAAGGTTATTATGGCAGTAATTAGTCCATTTTCTAATATGACCTAAATACTGTTTTTGTGTAGACCTTCTTTGTGCTGCTGTGATCATGTCCACAGTTCTTTTTGATAGCCCCATGCCCGGAGCGGGTCTTTTAGAGTCTACAACCCAATAAATCAATATTTTCTATGGCATGGATGGCTATCCCGAGTTACTGGATGCACCAGTAACTTAGGACTATGTCTTAAAGTTATACATGGTTCCAGCACCATGTCCTGTATCACAGAGAACCATGGTTGGGTAAGCCAATCAGGTACTATGAAAATCCCAGATGCCAAATCCTGTTGAATTTCCCTTAGTACCCGATTGATTAGGCAGAAAAGGAGGAAATGCCTAAATGAACCATTTCCCCCAGTGCAGTGAGAATGCATCTGTAGCTTCTGCCCCAGGATCTGGTTCCCATGATACATACCTCGGTAACTGGTGATTTAACCTGGATGCAAATCAATATCAGGCCTTCCATACTTTACTGTGATTTCAGCAAATACCGTTCTATCCAACATCCATTCAGTATTTTCAATGAATTTTCGTGACCTGGTGTCTGCCACTGAATTAGTATCCCTGGTAGATACGTAGCCGATAACCAAATATTCCTTTGGACACACCATTGCCAAATTGAGTTTGCCAATTCATCACAAGATGTTGATATATTTCCACCCATATGATTTATATATGCCACCACCGAGGTATTATCTATCTGCAATCTAACATGCTGCTGTTTCATTCCTGAGCAATAAGATTTTAGCCCATAAAACGCACTTAACATTTCTAAGTAATTTATACCCTTAGTGTTAAGTAGGTTAGCTTCTTGTATATTCCATCTCCCCCACAGCTCGAGATGGTATCAGTTGCACCCCAACCAATTGCACTGGCATCTGTTTGTAATACCACAGACGGGTTGTCAATAACTATTGGGTTGGAGCAATACTTAACATTGTGTTCCCACCATTGTAATTCTTTTATGGCTTCAATTGTTAGCTCCATTGGCCATCAAAAAATGGCCTCTATCAATTTTGAGTGCTCTAATCCTTTTGTAACTCTGTGGCTTTTCCTATTAGTAAAGTCATTAACATATTAAATGTGTTAATGGTGTCAATTTTGACTTAATTGGATGGATAATGAATCCCAGCTCTTCAAACAATTGTTTAGTGGCAACCACTGCCTGACATGCCAATTCATAAGTTATTCCCACAATAAGTATATCATCCAACTATGCCATTACTCTATGATTTTGTTGTTGCGGCAATGCCAAAGCTGGTTTAAGAATTTTACCTCTGATGGGTATTGTATAGTAAGCATCTTTAAGCTCAATACTTGCCATAAAGTAGCCTGCTGAAACTAACTCTTTAGCAGTGCTAAAAGTATCCATTTTTAAAATGAACATATTGCACAACATTGTGAAGCGTTGATAAATCAATAATAATACGGCAACCCCCATCTTTCTTATTTCTAATAAATATGTTTGAGACAAATTCCTGTTGTTCGGGTTTGGTTTGTTCAATTACCCCTTTAGTGAATAATCTTTGTAGTTCTATGTGAGCTTTAGCTTGTTCCAATTTAGTAAGCATGTATATTCTGTCCGGTGTATGTTGTACTGGAGGGTTTTGTTTGTGTAGAAACTCTATCAGATATCCCTTAATACTGCTAAGGATATATCTGTCCATAGTTATATTACACCATGCTTCCAAATGAAGTTGCAATGTCCCTCCAACTTCCGTGCTCCCTATTAATTCTGGAGCCCCAGATTCACCTACCTCCATGGTTATCGGTGGTAACTGAGTTATTTTCTTGGTTTCATTCGTGGTTGTGGAGGGCCTTGAGGTTGAGGTTGGGGTAGATGCTGAAGTAGAGGCTTTCGCATCTTCCACAGTGGTCGTCCCGGGCCAAACCCTAAAAAAGGACGCTGCTGCTGGGTACCTCTGGCCTCTCTCCAATTCTTTGTAGTATTATTACAAAAACTACCTTTCTTAGGAGGCCCATAAGGTTGATCTCTTTTCCCCAGATATCCTTTGGATGCTCTAATCAGCCCCAAAGTCTTGGCCTTCTCATCCAAATCTTTAACCTGTTTGGACAGGTCTCCCCCAAATAACAGGGTCTATAGCCCTTTGCTTACATAGTATAGCGAACTTAGGGTCTAGAGCTGGCTGAATGGCCCTCTTTCTAATATTATTTAGTTCAAACTGCACGTTGCAAAATAGTGCTAAGGCATCCTTGTGGTCACTAGTCATGTCCACCTTTTCTAACGTGCGGGCCAAGGCTGTTATGCCCGCCGTGAGACCTTTCAGGGCATTTTGGATTTTAATATCCTGACTCCTAATGGCCTGCCCAACATGTCTCCAAATGCACCGGTTAACACTGGCTACATTAAGAGCACCACAATTTCCCGGGGGTAAATGCCTTGCCAACACTTCAGCAAAAGTATTGGCTTGAAGTTGATGGGTGGACATATATTCAATACTTACAGCCATCCTGTCCTCGAGATCATTCCCAGTGTGTTCCTGCTGGAAGTACTGGCCCACCATGTCCAGCAGGTTGTTTTTCTGCCCTTCAATAGGGGAAGGTGGCTCCATCACCTGCTCAGATTCTGACCCAGTCAGACCTTCAATACCCTCCTCAGAGGCGTCTGATATTTCATGCAGCCCTTATGGGAAACTGCTGTGGGACATATTTTGCCCACTGTGGCTATCCTCCAATCCCGGAGCCTGCCACTCTGGAGAATTTCCTCCAGCAACCGCTCCAGCCGACTTCCATGCTCTCGGGCACTAGTCGATCGCGGGTGCTTTAATATATCGGACCGCTCCTGCCGACCTTGGTGCTCTCGGGCACTAGTCGCACGCGGTATTTCCCGCAGCCGGTCCCCATGCCTACGGGCACTGGTCGCTCCCGGCCGCCCGATATACTCATGCCGCTCCTCACGGTCCCGGTACTCACGGGCACCTCTACCCGTTTGGGGTGAAGTTTGGCACTGGCTCCCTTATGGGAGATGCTGGTTCCGACATTGGTTGCTGCCTGCTGCTGTTCAGTAAACGGCAGCGATGTCTGTAGCCCTGTGCTGACGTCCGTAGCTGGCTGCCTGCTGCTGTTCAGTAAACGGCAGCGACGTCTGTGGCTCTGTGCTGACGTCCGTAGCTGGCTGCCTGCTGCTGTTCAGTAAACGGCAGCGACGTCTGTGGCTCTGTGCTGACGTCCGTTGCTGGCTGCCTGCTGCTGTTCAGAAACGGCAGCGACGTCTATAAAGAAAAAAAGGTAAGGAAACATTTTTCTTACCTGTGCTGGTTCTCAGCCTGCCGTTTGGGAGGAACGTCCTTCCTCCCGCAGCCCCACGGACCCCGTAGCGTAGGTCCTTGGGCTGTTGTCCGAGATGTCGGGCTGACGGCTACGGTGTACTCCTGTCGGCGTTCTTTCCCCCCCCAGCTGAAGTTGCACCAACTCCCGCTAAGGGACTATCATCTAGTGGCCGTTTGCTGGTTACCTGCTGCTTGCAGATACCTCCCTTGCCAGCTTTAAACAGCCTTCCTGTAGGAAAAGGTAAGGAAATAAACGACGTTCCCTTACCTTTCTATTGCAGGTTCGAAAAACCCTGCCGTTTGGGAGGAATGTCCTTCCTCCCAACAATGACGAGTTGCAATGCGTGTAGCGATATGACACACATGCGTCGTAAGCGGGGTTCTTCTTCACGTAGTCACTCACGTAACTCCGAAGTAAAATCGGCAATTTGAGAGGATAAAATCGGAAGTGTAAGTATTGCAGTTGAACAAAGGGGACTATGATGGCATGAGGGGGGAGCTGGCCAAAGCTGACTGGAAAGGGACCCTAGCAGGGATGATGATGGAACAACAATGGCAGGTGTTTCTGGGAATAATCTAAAGATGCAGGGTAATTTCATTCTAGAGGAAGAAAGATTCTAAGGGGAGTAAGAGGCGACTGTGGCTGACAAGGGAAGTCAAGGACAGTATAAAAATAAAAGAGAAAACTTATAACATAGCAAAGATGAGCAGGAAGCCAGAAGATTTGGAAACTTTTAAAGATCAACAGAATGTTGCCAGTCGGTGGGGGCACTGCAAGCCGGCAGCATGTCAGTTCTTTCTACTTTTTTTGTTTTTTTAAGTATGTCCTAATGTGGTTTTTTAATGTTCCTCTGTGTGTTTTGTGTGGGGGGGTGGTGTGGGGGGGTTAGGAGGAAACCGCTTTGGTCGTCTCCTCCACGGAAAGGCGTCTTTTTTCATGTCGCCTTCCCCGTGGCCTAACAGCAAGGATCGGTGCGCCCTTTCCCGGAGACATGCCCGGGGCTTCAGCAGCGGGCGCAGCGCGGAGTCTCGGCGTAAAGCGGGCGAACCCTCGCCGGGGCTAGCCGGAGGGGAGCGCTCCGCTCGCTGGCCCACGGCAGCCTGAAGCCGCAGTCTGCAGAGCTCCGGCCGGCACGGCGTCCGCAGTCTGGGATCCCTCGTGGGGGACCCGGGGGAAGAAGAAGCTTCGACTGCCGGCATGCGGCCAACTTCTACCGTGGGCGCGGCGTGGACTTACCATCAGGAGCGGGGTTCCTCGCCGGGGATCCCTGGAGGGGAGCTTTGACCGCCAGCCCTGCAGCCTGCGGTGCTTCTGGCTGCGGCGCAAACTTTAAATCTTTGATCGCCGGCCTGCGGCGTACACCAAGCTGAAGCCGCGGTCTCCGGTGGGGAGACACCGATTCAGGACTTACCTGGACTTTTTACGTTGTCTGCACATCTGGACGCCCGCAGCGACAGCTTCAGAGGGTTGAGGTCCCGACCACAGGGGAAATGGAGGAGGACTGACCAATTTTTGTGCTTTCCACCACAGTGATGAATGCTGTGGTGGATGTTTGTGTTAAATTTTTTAGTGTGTTTTTGTGTGTTCTTTTTCATTGTACCACTGCTGGCAAATTCATTTCACTTGCACTTTATGTGAAAGTGACGAATAAAACTGATTGTTTTATTGATTGATTGAGAAGGTAACTAAAAAGGCAATACGGGGAGAAAAGATGAAGTATGAAGGTATGCTAGACAGGAATATGAAGGAGGATGTAGTTAAAGGTTCTTTAAGTATGTGAAGAGAAAAAAAATTGTTAAGACAAATGTGGGTCCCTTGAAGACAGAAACAGGTGAATTTATTATGGGGAACAAGGAAATGGCAGACTCGTTGAACAGGTACTTTGGTTCCATCTTCACTAAGGAAGCAACAATCTCCCAGATGTACTAGGAGACAGAGGACCTATGGTGACGGAGGAACTGAAGGAAATTCACATTAGTAAGGAAATGGTGTTGGGTCGACTGATGGGACTGAAGGCTGATAAATCCCCAGAGCCTGATGGTCTACATCCCAGGTTTCTCAAGGAGGTGGCTCTAGAAATCGTGGACGCATTGGTGATCATTTCCCAATGTTCTATAGATTCTGGATCAGTAACTGTGGATTGCAGAGGAGCTAATGTTATTCCACTTTTCAAGAAAGGAGGGAGAGAGAAAGCAGGGAATTATAAACCAGTTAGCCTGACATCAGTGGTTGGGAAGATGATTGAGTCAAAGGCTTTCTGAAAGTCCAGGTACACTACATCCACTGGCTCTCCCTTGTCCATTTTACTTGTTACACCCTCAAAAAATTCCAGAAGATTAGTCAAGCATGATTTCCCCTTCATAATTCCATCCTGTTACTGCTATCCAAATTACTTTGACAATGGCAGGTTGGGGAAAGGTGTCAGATAGATAGAAAATTAACAAAATGCCGAGGTTTGGGAATATCCCGAGAGGAATGCTCTGGGAAGGAGATGGTCAGAGGAGGAGATTGCATGAAGTCATTCAGAAAGTCAAGGTTAGAATAAAATTATAATGGGCAGGGAGGGAAAGAAGATTGTAATCGATCTGAGAAAAAAACTAGAGTGATAGGCTTGTGTAAAGATTGGAAAAAAGATATTGGAAGGGGATAATGAGAAGCATTGGGAGGCAGGCAACTACTTATTCTGAGTGTGAACCAGTTATAGACATCCCAGCCAGGAAAATATTATCCCAACATCTACCCTTTCTAGCCCCATATGTAATTTATATGTTTCAATACGATCACCTAAACATAAGAGAGTATATATCAGGTCTGCTTAATGTCTCCTTGTAGGATAGTATCCCATCATTTGAATCACTGCACATCATGGATGCAATATTCCAATTGCATTCACAGCAGGTTCTGTGTAATTGCAATAATTGGCCTGTCCCACTTAGGCGACTTTTTAGGCGAGTGCAGGAGACTCTGGTCGCCACGTGTTCACTGATGGTCTCTGGTGAGTCTCCTTCATGGCCGCGGGGAGTTCCCGCATTCTGGGAACTAGTCGTGGCCTCAGTATGGTCGGCGCAAATTTTTTCAACATGTTGAAAATTTTTCTGCGACCAGAAATTGGTCGCCATGGAGAAAATCAACAATTCTGTAGTAGTAGGTCCAGTTGTAATGGGGTCGCCATGTAGTTATGGGTAGTTGAAGTAGTCGTAGGTAATTTTAGTTTTCGCCTTTGCTGACCGGTCATTTTCATTGGCTCATTGGGGAAAAAACCGTAAGCAGGAGTTTTCAGAACCAAGGATAACCGACCATTAATGCTAAATGTCCGCCAAACTTCACAGCTGCATATCTCTGGCTTATTAAAAGTTATTTGGCTTCTTAAAAGTTGTCTTCACTCCTTCTCCCTTCTCCTCCCCCCCCTTCCCTCCTCTCCCCCCCTCTAAAGGACTTACCGTACACTGTGCTTGCTGTCTTAATTATAGCACCAACCTTCCTGTTCATCGCAGGATGTGTCTATATCACCTTGGCTTTGTACCGTATGAATTTTAGACAGCGTTCCCCCGCTTGCCCTGGCCCCTGCCTTTGCGATGTGTTTGTGCGGGTGTGTGTGTGTTCCCCTCTGACAGTCGCCATTCCAGCTCCCGGTTTTTCAGGCGACTGCCAGCAACTAGACAATCGCTGGCAGTCTGCTGAAAAATCACCTAAGTGGGACAGGCCCATTAGACAGCTTTAATCCTATTGTCAAATTATTTTGCAATAATGGTCAACATAGCAATTGCTTTCCCAAATGCTTGCTGCATCTTTATGATAACTTTCAATAATATATGTACAAAGACACTCGGGTCACTTTGCACACCTACATCTTTCAATTCTTCACCCGACACAAATTCTCTCTCTAGTTTTTTTCTGGCAAATACGTCACATTTTTCCACATGACATTCAATCTATCACACTTTCACCCATTTGCTTAATTTGGCTATATACACATATTAACAAATGTATGTGCTAATAAATTAATTTCAGGTGACAAATAAAAATGTTGCATGGCAAGAGAAAAGGGGAGAAGAGAAGAAAAGGGAAGGAAGCCAAAGAGGTTGATATTTCCATTTTTGAAACTGATAAAATATTAGTATGGCAATCAGCTGATAGTAAAGGGCCTGTCCCACTGTACGAACTAATTCAAGAGTTCTCCCGAGTTTCCCCTGATTTGAACTCGGAGAATTACGGTAATAGCCGCTCGCAGGTACTCGGGACATTTTTCAACATGTTGAAAAATCTTCATGAGTCTTCACGAGCTTACCGCGTTTCCCGAGTACCTGCTGTTAACGTTACGAGCCGCTAAGAGGCGTCCCAAGCTCTGACGTACCCGCTACGTACGTTCTACGTGCTTACCACGAGTTTGATTTTTTTTTAAACTCGGGAGAGCTCTTGAATTACTTCATACAGTGGGACTGGCCCTTTACACAAATCTACCAATTTTGATACCTACTTCAAAGAGGCATGAATTAGTAAAGAGTTTATAATTTAATCCATTATTTTTGGTTTCTCATCCACTTTATTATCTATTTCAGTAGCCCTGCCCTCCATCAATCATGAAACATATGCAGATAGTGAGCAGTATAGCTTCAAGACTTGCCCCTGAATCAGTTTTTTATTTCTTTCTTTGATTTATTATCTATGGGTTTCTCATCAATGGTGCTTTTGGAAAGAGCTGATCGTTTTTAGCCTGTTTGGGCCTTTGGAAGCATAATATGTAATTGGGAGAGCAGCTTGAAATACAGAAATGGGCATTAGGTTGCTTCAAACGACACATCAGAGTTTTATATATGCAAACTAAAAATGTCATGCAAATTTTTTACTGCTCCACCCATTTGTATCTAACATTGAGGGTCCAATCTATTGCCCTCATAAGGACTGCTGGAGTTCACTGAAGAAACCCCCTAGTTCTAGTCCACTCATTATGTTTACCTTCATCTGCCCCAAACTTTGGCCTGTTGCCCAGGAACAGCCTACCGAAACCAGGAGCTTTGATGTTGGCACTGGATGAAATAAAAAGAAACATTTGCTGTCAGCCAGGATGACAAATGAGTTACTTAACTACAGCATATCCCTTAAAGAGTTTGTTTTATCAAACTCTTGGGAAACTTAAGCTCCCATGAATGACTAAAGAGAGCATAAACATTCTTCAATCTAACTCAAACATTCCGAATGCTTTAGTTCACCAAATCTAAAATGGCTTTGGTTCTGCATGTTATTGCTAATCTTTATCATTAAATGGATTGGGTGTAAATGTGTTATCAATTTGGCAGCTACAGAAACTCTGATTGGTGTTTGGTTTTTATCCAGACTATTTAATTTACTGAAATCCACACTTGAAAATATTTGAAACAAAATGGTATTTAAAAATCAGTGAGGTTATCCAATTAGAACAGAAGAACGAGAAAGCAAATTATCAAAAAGGAGATACACTGCAAAATATTATGGTATAAAATAACCTGGGGTCCTGGGGAATGAACCACAAACGAGTAGCATGCAGATACAGGAAGTATATAACTCTGTCCCCTGCCACCTACAGACGTTTTAAGATCACTGCAATTGTAGGCTGCATCAGTGAGGGGAGAGAAGCAGAATACAAAGGTGTAGTCAACGACTTTGTTGAATGGTGTGGGCTGAATCACCTGTAGCCCAACATCGACAAGACTAATTTACAATTTTTACCGAAGCCAATATACATACAAGCCTGTATGTCTTGGAATGTAGGAGGAAACCAGGTACCCGGAGAAAACCCACAAGGTCACTGGGAGAACATACAAAGTCTATATAGACAGCACCTGTAGTCAGGATCGAATCAGGGTCTCTGGCGCTGTAAGGCAGCAACTCTATCGCTGCACCCGCAAAACACAAGATTTCAAAATGTTTCCATAAATAGGAGAATCTTCAACAAAGGGGCACAGTTAGAAGATTAGGGGCAGTCATTTAAATCATTTAAATCTAAGTTGTCTAAGTTCCCCTTGCAGAGGGTCATGAATATTTGGTATTCTCTACCTTGGGATATTTTTGAAGCCAGACCATTGGGAAGATTTAAAGAGGAAGTAGAAGTAACATTGCAGTTAAAGTCATCAGGAGCTCAAAATCTTTCAGATTTCCAGGTGCAATGTCCAGGATCAATAAACTGAGGTCTGTGGGAAACTGGCATATAAAAGGAGATGCAGCCAGGAACAGATCAGCCTTGGTGATATTAAATGAAGGGGTAGGCTGGAGAGGCTGAATACACAATTCTGGTCCTATTTTGGTTGTAGTTGTTGGTGTTGTTGTTATCAGGCAACCGCACCATCCTACCAACAACTAGAAAGCAGTCCTGAGGAACTATCGACCTCATTGGAGATCCTCGGACTATCTTTGATCGAACTTTACTGGACTTTATCTTGCACTAAATGTTATTCACGTTATTCCCTCAATCATGTATCATGTATCTGGATAGTGCAATTGTAATCATGGACTTCCACTGACTGGTTGGCATGCGACAAAAGCCTTTCACTGTACCTCGGTGCATGTGACTGTAAACTAAACTCAAACTCATCTCATTTCTGTGTAGGAAAGAACTGCAGATGCTGGTTTAAATCGAAGGTAGACACAAAATGCTGGAGTAAAGGGGCTGTCCCATTGCGGCGACCTACCTAATTGATTTGATTTGATTCAACTTTATCGTCATTGTCCATAGTACAATTGAGACGACAAAATGCTTTTTCCCCATACAGCCATACGAATTAAAAAAATAAACGCACAGAACACGATAGTCTAACATAAACATCCCCACAGTGGTATCAAAGTTTCCCACTGCGAGGGAAGGCACCAAAGTTCAGTCAACCTCCTCGTTGATGTTCTTTGATGCTCCCCGATGTTCACCCATGGTTGGGGCCTCCCGAGCCCCCCGCAGTCGCACGGACGGCTCAATGTTCAGGCCCTCTCGTCAGGATGATGGAACTCCGACGTCGGGACAGAAGAACATCCTCAGCAGCTTGGACCTCCAAATCGGCCATCTACCGGAGGCCGCGGTTCCCGAGGTCCACAGGCCGAGCTGGGCGGAGATTCAATGATGGCGGCCCTCGGCAAAGGGTCCCAGGACTCCGCGATGTTGGTCAGCACCGCCCGCGTTGGGGGCTCTGCAAACCACAGCTCATTGATGTTGATGCAGGAGGCCCAACACTCCGGAGCTTCAAACGGCGATCCCAGGTGAGGCATCGCCCGCTCCACGATGTATCCAGTGCTGCGCCGCCGCTGCTGAAGCTTTGGTCCGGTCCCCAGCAGGAAAGGCCACGCCAATTCAGTTTGTAGGCCGCGAGGAGGGGGGGCGAGGGCGCGACGCGGAGGATAGTTGCATCCTCGCCAGGAAGTGACTGAAAAATGGTTTCCCTCTTGCCCTACTCCCCTCCCCCGCATAAAATACTGGAAAATAAAAACCCAAAACATACTTTAAACAAACTAAAAATAAAAAAAGATAAAATAACAAACAGACTGTAGACAGAGGCAGCCATCATGCAGTGTCCCCGGATGATCAATTGCCGAGTTTACCCTCGGCTCATACTCACCGCATGGTCAACACAAGGTCCTAGGAGGTCTTTGTAACTCTTTCATGCTCGAGTCCCCACTTACTCGAGGCCTCAGCTAGGTCGCGGCATATTTTTCAACATGCTAAAAAATGCCCGCAAGTAAAAAAAGGTTGCCATGGTAAAAAATAGATATTTTTTTTACTCGTAGGTTTAGTCAAAGTAGGTCAGCATGTTGTTCGTAGGTAATCGAGGGTGGTCGAAGGAAATCGAAGGTAGTCGATAGTAGTCATAGATAGGCTTCAACATAGTTGAAGGGAGATTGAAGGAGGTCATCTTCACTCTCCACTATTCGGTGTCCAATTTTCCTGAAACTAGACGAAGCTAGTCTTTAACATTGTCGAAGAAGGGCTTCTACATAGTCGAAGGAGGTCTTTAACGACATTTTTTAAAACGCTCCTAAACTCTCCAATTAGGTTGCCGCAGTGGGACAGCCCCTTAAGAGCAAGAGTGGAGTTGCGGGATATTGAGGAGTCCCTAGTGAGAGCCTCATCTATAATGGAAGAGGGGAAACGGGGAAATCATTCTTTAGGAAACTGGGGTTCTCCTCTTCTAGTTCCACTCTTGCTCCCTCCCCCCCATTCGTAACAAGGACAGAGCCCCCTTGTCCTCACCTTCCAACCCATCAGCCGCATACAGCATATAATCCGCCAACATTTTTGTCACCTCCAATGGGATCCCACTACTGGCACATCTTCTATTCTCCTCCCCTGTATGCTTTCCGTAGAGACCATTCCCTCTAGAGGTCAACTCGTCCCTTCCCACCACACCACCCCAGATACTTTCCTCCTGCAACCACAGGAGATGCAATACCTGTCCCTTTACCTCCCCCCTCGACTCCATCCAGGACCCAAACAGTCTTTCCAGATGAGGCCGAGGGTCACTTGCACCTCCTCCAACCTCATCTACTATATCCAAGTGTCAACTTCTTTACATCGGTGAGACCAAGCGCAGGCTCGGCGATCATTTCACTGAACACCTCCACTCAGTCCGTCTTAACCTACCTGATCTCCCGGTGGCTCATCACTTCAACTCCCTCTCCCATTTTCAATCTAACCTTTCTGTCCTGGGCCTCCTCCATTGTCAGAGTGCGACAGTACAAATTGGAGGAATAGCACCACATATTTCGCTTGGGTAGTTTACACCCCAGCTGTATGAACATTGACTTCTCTAACTTCAGATAGCCATTGCTGTCTCTCTCCATCCCCTCCCCCTTCAAAGTTCTCCCACTATTCTTACTGTCTCCGACTACATTCTAATTGTTCCGCCCCCTCCCCTGACATCAGTCTGAAGAAGGGTCTCAACCTGAAATGTCGCCCATTCCTTCTCTCCAGAAATGCTGCCTGACCCGCCGAGTTACTCCAGCATTTTATGCCTACCTTCAAACTCTTTTCTTATGTTCTCATTGTCAAGTCAAACTGTAATGAAAGGTATTACCTGCCTCCAAGTTAAAGGGGGAGGAGTATTATGTATGTAATATAATTGTGTTACCGGCCTCCAAGTTAAAGAGGGAGAAGTGTTAGGTATGAGATAATTAGGATAAGTAATTGGTGTCTTGTGATGTCTGGGGCAAGTACGCAGGAGCAAAAAAGACAAGGTGGCGTCCTGCAGTAAAGAAGCTTGTATGATTCCTCCCGTGTCCGAGCCTTTATTCAAGACTGTTCAAAGCATCCGAATACACAACAATTGGCGACGAGGATAAAATAACGAAGATAAGAACAAGGCCAGCAAGAAGAATTGAAAACAAAAGCTAAAAATAGTAGTATTTGGAAACAAGTGGAACAGCACCAAGCCAAATGGTTTTGAATTGGCGCCAAAAAGAAAAAAGGTAGGAACGGGAAGCAATAGCTCAGGGAAGAGCTAGGAATACAAGCAGGGGCAGTAAGGGTCACCAAGCACGGTGTCAGCTTACCTGGAATGTATCCTGGGCTGTGCAGCCCACAGCCAAGCCCAAGCAGCAGCCACAGACGTCGGGTGGGGGCCTAGTACCGTGAAGGCCACGGACAGGTCCAGAAAAGCCACCGACAAGAGGCTGAGTCTTCAGCCCAACTGGGAACAGTCAACCCGGTGGGGGTGAGAAAGCAGAGAAAGACTAGTCGGGAGCAGAGTCATCCCGACCGTGAACAGAGAAGCGGAGATAAGTCGAGTTCCGCCCGGGGCTTTAAAAAAGGGCACACAGCACCGAAAGCGAGGAAAAGTACGGAAGTTGACGCGGCTAAAAACTTGAACAGTATAATCTAAGAGACTGTCCTAAAAACTGCCGCGATCGCCAGCGAAGGCATGCAGGACTGATTATCTACAGCACCCGATTGGCAGCCAGTTTTCACCTGCTAAAAGACTAAACTGTTAAATACCTTAAGACCTACAACATCCAAATGCCTTCAAAGTAATGGCTGAAGCAATAAATCAAGTGTGCAAATTAATTGCTGAATCTGCCAAAATAAAAGGAGAAAAAAAATGGAAAAGAAGTGGTTTGGTCATTGAGTGAAATCCAGTTCATCATTTTGGGGTGGATGAATCAGATCCCTTTCAAGCTGGGAATCTGTACAAAACATTAGAAGACTTGACAGTGAAAAACTGGTGTGACCAGGAGATCTGGAAACCTGGAAAAGAGACAGTTAAGTCAAGATAAATCATGGCTGATGAAGTTACTGGAAAGTCAGCTGAGCAGCTCAAGGTGGAGAGGACAACAGCAAAACGGGCATTCTCTCGTCTTGTTAACAGCATCATTAGGAACCATAAAGAAATGTCTGAAGAGGAGCTCAGGAACAATTTCAACAAACTCATGCAAGAGGCCGAAAAAGTCATGGAAGCCAATGACGATGTGGAGGCTGGACTCATTGCAGAGCTGGAGGCGGAGCTGGACGCAGATGGGGAAGCTGTGTTAACTGAACAGCAAAAAGCCAACCTGGAGTGTGAGTCGAAACTAAAAGAGGTCAAAGGGCTCATCCAGGACACTCTATGGGCAAACTTTGGAAATGTTGAATTATCCACCTCACTACAGACAGCAAATGGTGCATGTGAACTTGCTGCTGCCACCGCACCATCAAATAGCAACTAAGAAGCATATGAATTCATGCTTAACCACCTGCAGAAACTGGTAGAGACGGCAAAGGAGACGTACAGTCGGTGGAAACGTTGGGTCCCTCTGGATGAGCAAGAGAGCTTCCAGAAACGTCTAAGAACACTCAAGCTTCTCGTCCCCAAGCTGGTTTCCAGGAAGGCTGACTTCATACAGGCAAGAATAAAGAAGGACGCTGAAGGATTAGCACAAGCGGCGAATGCTTTCAATTATCCTTCACCAGCCATCAGACTGAGACCCACGGCCCTTCCTAAGTTTACTGGAAACAAGCGTGACTTTTATAGATGGAGGAAGGATTGGGAAGCACTGCAAAAGCAAAGTGAACCCACTGGATCAAATGAGGTGAAGAAGGTTCAATCGCTGGACAGTCTGGAGGACAAAATTACAAGAGACCTCCGCCTCACAAGTTATAACACTGCAGATGATATCTTTCGTGTCCTAGAGAACAGATTTGGAAATCAAACAGCTATTGTTATCGAGATAGTGGAGGAGCTTCAGAGAATTCCACCTGTCAGAGGACATCAGCCACGTAAAATAGTGGAATTAATTCAAGCTGTGGAAAAGGCGCTTAAGGACTTGAGCGATCTTGGAGACACAGGCGCTATTAAAAATCCACTGATGACAAAATCAATTGAAACCAAGCTTCCAGAAACCCTCAAAAAGGAATGGCTGGTTTATGTAGCTGACAAGAAGAATGCTGTGGCACCAGAGAAACGGTTTGACAGTCTCTTGTAATTTCTCATCAAAGAGCAGGAGAGCATATACGAACAGCTCGAGCAACTGAGGGACGGGGAGCCGAGTAGAAAGGAAACTCGGACTGAACCAAGACATGCCAGAACCAAGTCTACCAAGTCAGGAAATGACTACACAAGTTGTGTAGTCTGTGGTGACGTAACACATAAAAGAAAGCTGTACTTCTGCAAGCAGTTTCGAGGGCTAAAGCTGACAGAGAAAAGAGTTGCAGTAAAGAAGTTGGGAGCATGCAAAAAGTGTCTTGAAGTTCATGATGATGGTTCATACTGCAAACCTGCATATTTGTGTAAAAATCAAATCTGCAAGGATGAACAGACTGCCGAGCATCATTATTATTTGTGCCCCAATTGTGAGATGAGGAAAAGCAGTGTGGATCAGAGAAGGAGTAAATTTGGTCCAGAGGAAGGTAAAGGCAAAAAGAAATATACAGTGGACCAAGAGGAGTTTTTCAGCAAACTTCCACCAGAGTTGGCAAAACAATGCCGAGATGTGTTCTCCAACACTGCATCAAGAGCCTTCAACACTGCAAAGCATCAGCCAAGCCTCCTAAAAGAAGGTGGACTGCAAGAGCACCCAGTGATTATGATGCTTCTGGAGGTCGTAGCAAATGCTGGACAAAAGGTTGGGACATTAATTGACTTGGCTTCAGATACCAACTACATAACTCACAAGGCTGCGAGTAGACTGAACCTTAGGAGTGAAGACATCACGCTTATCGTCCATGGAGTTTGGGGGGGATGAAGTTCCACGTAGAGACGAGGCGCTACCTTCTAAAGATCCGAGTGAAGACTCCCAAGGGCACACTCAAGTCGCACCAGTTAGTTTGTTATGGATTGGACAGCATTGCAGATGTTCACAAACATGTGACACCACAGCAGCTGGCCTTGGATTCCACAAGTCTGACAATTGGGCCATGGTCTGAATCCCATCTCAGGTACATCATCGCCCCGTAGGTGTGCTCACTTCCGTCAGAAAAGGTGATCCCCAAAGGTTTAGTTGCAGAGCAAGAGGGAGTCAGTGCCCTGACGAACTTGACTTTTCCAAGTTGTACATACTCTTCAAAGAGCTTAATTGCATCTTCCCTGAGTCCATCTGAGAGTGCCATGTCCCATGTGTCTCCGACCGAACAGCTTCCCTCTTTTGCTTCTTGGAAAGCTCTGCGTACTAGAATCGCTCCCTTTTGCTTAACAGTAGCCACTATGCCGACGGGGTCATATAGCCCTGCTACCTGGCTGAGAAGCTCTCTTCTTGTTAGGGGATTTGGCGTCTGAGTTTTGATTTGCTCTTGTAGAAAGCCTTGACCAAGCCGCATCTTTTTCTTTCTCTTGGGAGAAATTGATTCCCACCATAATGTGGAGCATATCCTCTTCAACAATGTAGCCCAGACCAAGTGCCTTGTTATCATCATCATGCATTTGGTTTGGTAGGACTAATGATGCTGTTAACAAGACGAGAGAATGCCCGTTTTGCTGTTGTCCTCTCCACCTTGAGCTGCTCAGCTGACTTTCCAGTAACTTCATCAGCCATGATTTATATTGACTTAACTGTCTCTTTTCCAGGTTTCCAGATATCCTGGTCACAGCAATTTTTCACTGTCTCCTGGTCCCAAACTCTTTTCTTATGTTCTCATATTCAAGTTCATGTATTTAAAACTGGACTGTGTAATGGTTTGGAAAATGGCACGTCTCTCCAATAAACGTAACATGTAATATCCTCTGTGCAGCTTGGTTGAGATTAGCAGCTTTCTGTGAATAATAAAGCAATTGAACCAAGCTCATCTGTGGTGAAGTAATTTGGTTCTGGCTATCAAAAGCACCATTAAGATCATTTTCTGAAGAAACCCTTTTATAGGTGCAGTAAGTGCACAGCAACAGGCTAAAATGGGGAGTGTTAAGAGTGAATTGTACTATTTCCTTCCACTATTTAAAATAAATCTATAAAAAAAGATTTTACAAGTGGTAACGTTGACTGGGACACAATTTTCTGAAGAGATTAAACCAATTTAAATATATGAGGCGGGACTCAGTATTTGTGAAAACTGAATGCCCCAATCGTCATCTATTTTTCAACACACTGACCTTTGATGTTTCTTTTCTGTCTATGTTGAAAATGTCAGCTAATTCAATCATCAGTACAAGTGCAGGGAAATGGTCAGAACTCACTTTCACAGCATTTTCAAGCGATAGAGAACCATATTCAGAGCTGCACTAACATTCCCCATGATGCACTCATCAGTGACATTTGTTTTAATGACACTAAACCTAATATAGCAAGAAAAAACAAATGCAACTAACCACAGAGTTCCTTCCTAGGGTTATTCAAATGGTATTTGATTCTAATCCCATTACTGTGTAACTCTGCATCATGATATGAGTTAAACCATCTGTTCTCAGGCACTGCAGAAAATTAACCAGAGGTGTCCCAACTCTTAATACCTACTAAATTATTATTTTTATTTAATCTCAATGTTGCAACAATGTCAGGAAAAGATGCATGGGTAATATTTAACCTGAGCGATGGAGGAATGAGGAAAGGGCCTGACAGCAGTGCAGAGGAGCCATTGTGGAAGGGAAGTGAACAACTGACCTTATGTAGTGTAACAACATTATTCTACACATCACCGTGCCATCCAGGCCCTCGAATGATGTTCCTCTGAAATTTTCAACAAAGCGTTCCTGCTTTCTCTGTTGTAATTTTGCTTCCTACTTGATGAGAATGTCACTTCTCCCTTCTAGAAATAGCTTCCCCAAGCAGAATGTTGGTTGCTATTATTACTCATTACTGCCATCTCTAAGAAAGATAAATTAAATACTAAAAGCTTTAATGTCAGGTAATAATGTCAGGTTGCTGGATAAAGTGTACACCAACATCAAGGACGCATACTGAGCTCTCCCCTGCCCATCCCTGGGACAATCTGATCACCTCTCACTGTTTCTACTGCCTACATACAAACCCCTCATCCGCAAGACCAAACCTGCAAAAAGACGGTCAAGATATGGCCCGAGAACGCCACCCTACAACTCCAGAACTGCTTTGACCGCACCGACTGGGACCTGTTTGCACAACAGGCTACCAGTGGTACAGAGGTAGACTTGGAGGAGTACACACCCACACTCACACACGAGCACGAGGCTTCAGAGGGGAGGCTCAATCCAGCGCTAAATGCAGCTCAACTGCCTGTCTCACCGGGTTAACTAACAGCCCTGCCTGGACTGATGGGATACCAGCGCTGCTTCTCCGCGCTGGCCATATTTCCCGCAATCCCAGGCAGGTTAACCTGGCGGGCATGTCGCCCACCTCTCAAAACATGGGGGGGGGGGACGTGTCCCCTCTGCCCCTCACGGGTTTTCCACCCCTGCTGCCAGGTCAAACCTGAACAAAGGTATAAAAAGGGCCAAAGACATCCACAGGCAAAGGGTGGAAGACCACTTCAATACCCCGGACACCAGAAGCATGTGGCAGGGTGTCAGGGACATCACTGACTACAAGAGCAGCCCCGCCTGCCCCCACAGTGATATCACACTGGCCAACGAACTAAACACCTTCTTTGCCCGCTTCGAAACTGGCAACACCACCAGGAGGAGTGAAATAACCCCGGCCATGGCGGAGGGACAGGCCTTATCACTGAGCACTCAGGAGGTACAATGCGCCCTCTGTAGGATCAATCCACGCAACGCTGCAGGCCCAGATGGAGTCCAGGGAAGGGTACTAAAGGACTGTGCTGTATAGCTGGCGGAGGTATTCACGAGAATCTTTAACCTGTCTCTATCTCTGGCAACTGTCCCCAAGTGCCTGAAAACAGCTACCATAGTGCCGGTGCCGAAAAAATCTAAAGTCACCAACCTGAATGACTACCGCCCAGTTGCCCCAACTCCAATACCCAGTGCTTCGAAAGGCTGGTCCTCTCCCTCATCAAATCCAGCATCCCTGCCTCACTGGACTCTCTTCAATTTGCATACAGGGCAAATAGATCAACAGATGATGCCATCTCTCTGGCTCTTCACACTGTCCTGACTCACCTGGAAAGACAGGGCACGTACGTGAGGATGCTCTTCATAGACTATAGCTCTGGATTCAATACGGTCATCCCCACCAAGCTCACCACCAAACTCCACCAGCTAGACCTCAGCTCGCCGATATGCGATTGGATCCTGAATTTTCTGACGGAGCGACCGCAGGCAGTGAGACTGGGTCGCACCTGTCCTCCACTATCACCCTGGGCTGTGTACTGAGCCCCATGCTCTACTCTCTCGGCACACACGACTGTGTTCCTGCATTCAATACCAACACCATTGTCAAGTTTGCAGACGACAGAACAGTGATTGGGCTTATCACCAACGGTGATGAAACAAAATACAGAGCGGAGGTGCAGAACCTGGTGGACTGGTGCGCACGTAACAACTTGTCACTAAACACCTTCAAGACCAAGGAGCTGATTATTGACTTCAGGATGTCACATAATGGAGAATACGCCCCAATCTCTATCTACAGGGACAGTGTGGAGAGAGTGTCCAGCATTAAGTTTCTGGGCACTCACATTCCTGAGGACCTCACATGGTCCACCAACACCGCTACGCTGGTCAAGAAGGCACAGCAGCGACTGTTCTTCCTGAGGACATTAAAAAAGACTGGTCTGCCCCAACAGCTGCTGACAACCTTCTACCGCTGTACCACAGAGAGCATATTAACGTATGGCATCTCTGTGTGGTATCTCAGCTGCACGGTGGCGGAGAGGAGAGCTCTTCAGCGCGTCGTCCACAGAGCGCAGAAGATCATTGGGACACAGCTACCGGCCTTGGAGGGCATCTACCACACACGGTGCCTCAGGAAGGCCGTCAGCATCCATAAAGACTCCTCACACCCCTGTAATGAATGGACTGTTCGAACTACTTCCCTCTGGCAGACGTTACAAGGCCTTCTACGCCCGAACCTCCAGACTAAAGAACAGTTTCATCCCCATAGCGGCTCTAAACCGGCCCTGCTGAGTGCCCCCCACCCCCATGGACCGTCTCCCTCGGATGTTCACGTCGCACAGACACTTCTGCACTCTAGTCTGTTTGAACTGTTTTGACTTTTTTACTGTTCTTTTACAAACCATGTTCTCGGGGTATCGAAATCTAAATGTTATTAGTTATTCATGTTATGATATCGGATGGAAGCTGCATACCAAATCTCGTTGCACTTATGTGCAATAACAATAAAATATATTATTATTATTAAGAGAATCTTCGCAGAAGGAGCATTTCCACTTTAAATTGTGACCTGGAATCCCCATCAGTAGAGTGATTGTCCAGAAAATCAATTGTAAATGAGGCATTCCAATAAAGTCACCTGAGGCTCAGTTTCAGATTTTCAGGCGCATTGTCCATTTTCACCCCCCTAGCTCCAATATTGATTTTGTCTCAGATTTAATATTGAGCTTGCAAAATCTATGGATAGCTGTTGACACTTCTGTGTATATTACAAAGACCAACACTCATGACAGTGAGCCTGCATCTCTCTGATTGTAATTAAAAAAAAAATAATAGGAGTAAGGCATGGTTTGCATTTATCTGTCACACAACAATTGCCCCAATTACTACTCTTATTACCTCATAAATACCATTAGTTTCAATATAATTATGGAGAGGGTCAGAACAGGACCTAGGGTTGAGATTTTTGATTGGAGAAAGGCTAACTTTGATGCAATGCGAGATGATTTAAAAGGAGTGAACTGGGACATTTTGTTTTATGGGAAAGATGTAGAAGAGAAATGGAGGACATTTAAAGGGGGAAATTTTAAGAGTACAGAATCTTTATGTTCCTGTTCGGTTGAAAGGAAACAGTAAAAATTGGAAAGAGCCCTGGTTTTCAAGGGAAATTGGACATCTTGTTCGGAAAAAGAGGGAGATCTACAATAATTATAGGCAGCATGAAGTAAATGAGGTGCTTGAGGAGTATAAGGAATGTAAAAAGAATCTTAAGAAAGAAAATAGAAAAGCTAACAGAAGATATGAGGTTGCTTTGGCAAGTAAGGTGAAAGTCAATCCAAAGGGTTTCTACAGCTATATTAATAGCAAAAGGATAAGGAGGGATAAAATTGGTCCATTGGAGAGACACAGTGGACAGCTATCTGCAGAGCCAAAAGAGATGGGGGAGATATTGAACATTTTTTTTCTTCGGTATTCACCAAGGAGAAGGATATTGAATTATGTGAGGTAAGGGAAACTAGTAGAGTAGCTATGGATACTATGAGGTTCAAAGTAAAAGAAGTACTGACACTTTTGAAAAATATAAAAGTGGATACGTCTCCAGGTCCTGACAGGATATTCCCTAGGACATTGAGGGAAGTTAGTGTAGAAATAGCCGGGCTATGACAGAAATATTTCAAATGTCATTAGAAACGGGAATAGTCCCCGAGGATTGGCGTAATGCGCATGTTGTTCCATTGTTTAAAAAGGGTTCTAAGAGTAAACCTAGCAATTATAGACCTGTTAGTTTGACTTCAGTGGTGGGCAAATTAATGGAAAAGATACTTAGAGATAATATATATAAGCATCTAGATAAACAGGGTCTGATTAGGAACAGTCAACATGGATTTGTGCCTGGAAGGTCATGTTTGACTAATCTTCTTGAATTTTTTGAAGAGGTTACTAGAGAAATTGACGAGGGTAAAGCAGTGGATGTTGTCTATATGGACTTTAGTAAGGCCGTTGACAAGGTTCCTCATGGAAGGTTGGTTAAGAAGGTTCAACTGTTGGGTATAAATGCAGGAATAGCAAGATGGATTCAACAGTGGCTGAATGGGAGAAGCCAGAGGGTAATGGTGGATGGCTGTTTATCGGGTTGGAGGCAGGTGACTAGTGGGGTGCCTCAGGGATCTGTGCTGGGTCCTTTGTTGTTTGTCATGTACATCAATGATCTGGATGAAGGTGTGGTAAATTGGATTAGTAAGTATGCAGATGATACCAAGATAGGGGGTGTTGTGGATAATGAAGAGGATTTCCAAAGTCTACAGAGTGATTTACGCCATTTGGAAAAATGGGCTGAAAGATGGCAGATGGAGTTTAATGCTGATAAGTGTGAGGTGCTACACCTTGGCAGGACAAATCAAAATAGGACGTACATGGTAAATGGTAGGGAATTGAAGAATACAGTTGAACAGAGGGATCTGGGTATAACCGTGCATAGTTCCTTGAAGGTGGAATCTCATATAGATAGGGTGGTAAAGAAAGCTTTTGGTATGCTAGCCTTTATAAATCAGAGCATTGAGTATAGAAGCTGGGATGTAATGTTAAAATTGTACAAGGCATTGGTGAGACCAAATCTGGAGTATGGTGTACAATTTTGGTCGTCCAATTATCGGAAGGATGTCAACAAAATAGAGAGAGTACAGAGGAGATTTACTAGAATGTTGCCTGGGTTTCAACAACTAAGTTACAGAGATAGGTTGAATAAGTTAGGTCTTTATTCTCTGGAGCGCAGAAGGTTAAGGGGGGACCTGATAGAGGTCTTTAAAATGATGAGAGGGATAGACAGAGTTGATGTGGACAAGCTTTTCCCTTTGAGAATAGGGAAGATTCAAACAAGAGGACATGACTTCAGAATTAAGGGACAGAAGTTTAGGGGTAATATGAGGGGGAACTTCTTTACGCAGAGAGTGGTGGCGGTGTGGAATGAGCTCCCAGTGGAAGTGGTGGAGGCAGGTTCATTGGTATCATTTAAAAATAAATTGGATAGGCATATGGATGAGAAGGGAATGGAGGGTTATGGTATGAGTGCAGGCAGGTGGGACTAAGGGGAAAAAAACATTTGTTCGGCATGGACTTGTAGGGCCGAGATGGCCTTTTTCCGTGCTGTAATTGTTATATGGTTATATGGTTATATGGTATCAATGTCTGAAGCTCCAGGGCATCTGGGTAACACAGGGAGCAAGCAAATAATCATATTTCTATGAGCAACATTCAAAGTGTAACCATAACTATGGACACATTTCTATAACTTAAAGACACCATACTTATCAATTAAAAAATGAAAATCAGTAGTTTGTATTTACATTACAAAGGACATTGACAAAATAAATTTTGAGACAAGAACCTCTGCCATAGAATGTCCATAACATCTTTGCACTGAGTTATAAGATATCTCCTCGAATTATACTTTTATCAATAGACAATATTACTGCTGAGTAATAGGCAGGAGTAGCCTTTGAGCCAGCACCGCCATTCAATGCGATCATGGCTGATCAGTGGTAGGAAAATTATTGGAGAAGAATCCGAGTTGCAGGATCTACTTTAAATGGTGCCAAATAAGGCGATAGATTCAAGAATTTCATTATGCATTGCATACGTGACAGGAAAGAACTATTGAACCATTGAACTTTTGGAAAACCATGGATTTATTTGGGACTATCAGAATGACATTTTGTCGGGAAGGTCCGTGTTACAAGTTTGATTGAGTTGTTGGAGAGGTGATGACAATAATTGATGAGGGAAGGTTAGTTGATGTTATATATATATATATATATATACACACACACACATATATATATATGTGTGTGTGTATACATATGCATACATATATATATATATAACATCAACTAACCTTCCCTCATCAATATATATATATATATATCCCTATCTCTATCTCTATCTCTATCTCTATCTCTATCTCTATCTCTATCTACTTTAGTAGAGCATCAAACAAGGTGCTTTTATTGTAGGCTGATCCTAAAGATTAAGGCGCATGGGATCCATGGTTATATTGTATTCAAAGTGGGCTTAACCATAGAAGACAAGGTGGTGGTGGTGGAGAGGTTTAATTGGAGATCTGCATCTGCCATATTTCCCACCAAACTATATCCTGCTAAAGCTTTTGGCAATCTACTTCACTATCCACAACTCCACCGCCTTTGGCATTGACTGCAAATATATTATCTGTTACCTGGTTTTTCCACTGAGTGATCCACTGTACCACAATTACTGTTATGTTCCATTTCTGTATTTTCAAATCGATTATTTGTTGTGACATTTTGTTTAAAATATTTCCAGGAATTGACTTTTAATTCATTGTGTATTTCAACTGGTCATGACCATACAACTTAATACATTTAATTAATGTGACAAAAGGGTTTGAGGAAGGGTTCCAACCCAAAACACCACCTTTCGATTTCTTCCAGAGAACCTGCTGAGTTACTCTTCTTTGTAAACCAGCATCTGCAGTTACTCACGTCGACACAGTGGAAAAACGTGGGATCACTATATTAATGCCCCTGTCCCACTTAGGAAACCTGAACGGAATCCTCTGGAGACTTTGCACATTGTTAAGAACAGTGCTCTATTCCCAAGGGAGCTTATTGGAGGACCATGCATGAGATCACCATGTAGCAGCAACCTAATTATTGGCCACTTTATCAAGTTAAAAGTAAACTTGATAAAGTGGCCAAGAATTAGATTGCTAATTCTTGATCACGATAAATACTTACAATTTGCATTATTTAGCACCATTATGCTCTACAAGAACGTACCTTTTTAGTTTGCAGGGTACTTCATAAAGACTTGCAATAAAACATGAATGAAACAGAGGACAAAATTCAAGACCAACTCTTCTGGTAAACTCCAATATAGGGCACACTTGAGGGGAAGAATAGGGTGTGCCATTTTGCCAAAATCAGACCCTCTCACATCCCCCGCTGCTGATAGACTCATCCATGCCTTCATCTCCTCCCGACTGGACTACTGTAACTCTCTTCTCTTTGGCATTAATTCCAGCAACATCAACCGACTCCAACTGGTCCAGAACGCAGCCGCCCGACTCATTACCCACACCAAATCCTGGCACCACATCACCCTAGTCCTCAAAGAACTTCATTGGCTTCCCATTTCCTACCGGATTATCTACAAAATCCTGGCCACCTACAAAGCCCTCAACCACTTGCCCCCCCCCCCCCTTATCTCACTGACCTCCTCTCCCCCTACCAACCCTCATGGTCCCTCAGATCCATTTCAGCCGGTCTCCTCTCCATTCTGAAATCCAACCTCTGCACTTTTGGAGACAGAGCCCTCACCAGGGCAGCTCCCAGGCTCTGGAACTCCCTCCCACAATTGATCCAAACTTCTGAGTCCCTCACCATCTTCCAGTCCAGCCTCAAGACCCATCTCTTCACCTCTGCATACCCTTAGTCCCATGTCCCCCTCCCCTTTGCATCTCTGTCTTGCTGCTCTATTTTGTTTTGTTCTTGACTCACCATGTAAAGCGACTTTGAGTCCTTGAAAAGCGCTATACAAATAAAATGTATTATTATTATTTATTATTTTACAGGACTGCAGATTACTTCACAGCTTTGAAATATTTCAAGAATCTATTATCTGCAGCGCTAAACTATATAATTTGTTTATGAAACTTTGGCCACAAGTTGCAAAGTAAGTGAACTTGAAGAAGATTTCAAAGTAACCTTTAACTGTATTTAATCAAGTCCTCAACACTCTTGATGGGTTTAACAACCCGTTAGCTCAGGAAATGGTTGCAGAAATGGGGTTGAACAATTAATGTTTGACCTTCAGTACAACATAGACAGCACATCAACTTCCTGCTGACTGCTAATTATAATGCTTTAAACATCCATTTCCCACGTTGTTTATCAACTGCAGAAGGTGCATTATACCATGAATAAATTGCTTGCTTGAAAGTAGGTTGCCGGAGGTTGCAGGTAGTGGAAGCAGGTAGTGAGCCTGACAAAAACTTCCGGGAACCGCACGGAAACCTTGGGTGGGGCGCAAAATTCCAGAGGTTTCCGTTCAGGTTTCCTAAGTGGGACAGGGGTATGGCAAACTGCACGATCCAAATGGTACTGGTGGCAGCTGAGAGAGAGAGAGAGAGAGAGAGAGTGTGTGAAGGAGATCTGTCAACTGCAGGTTTGTTTGAAGAAAGTCTAAATAAAGGTTAATAATCAAGACAGAGGAGAAAGAAACAAATGCTGAGATGCAGGCTGAGCAGCTGCTGTTAAACCTCCTGAAACACACCAGCTATTTCTGCTTAAAACTAGTTTAAATTACCTTGCTATGCTGTATCTCACCTGCCACTTCTTTAGCCACGCTCCAAAGCCGTCCAAGTAATTCTCCACCCTTCTCCATCCAGTACCAGCCCCATTTACAACACAAAGTTCCTCTTGGTCAATGAGTAATTGAGAGATACAGCAAGGAAACAGGCCCTTCGGTCTACAGAAGTCCACATCCACAACCAACCACCCTTTACACACATCCTACATTCCTCTCATTTTTATTCTCCCCACACTCTCATCAACTCCCTCCTTATTCTATCACTCTACTCCAAGGGCAAAATACAGTAGCCAATTAACCAGCAATCATCATACTAATAGAAAACATATACTCCACATTGCCAACATGATGTCAGCTGATGGACCCAACATTTACAGGCGTGATCGATGTATAGGGGGTGGTAATGGACATATATCTATGGGGTTGGTGAGGAGCTACATGCATTTGGTGCATGTGTTATGTAGGTCAGCAAATGTAAAGGTGAAAAACTTTTACCCTATGATATTTAATTAGTCTTGAAGTTTCTTTCAACATTGGTCCTTTGACTGGGGATTTCCACATCGAAAGGAAATTATTCAAACCACTTCCTGCCAGATTCTGCTTGTCTTGGTTCCGCAGGACTCTCGTTCTATACACCCCGGTACCTCACACCTCCCTTCTAGCATCTGTTTCAGTTGTGAGCACTTAAATGACTCTCTTATGTTATTTTATTATGTGAATAGCATTATGCCAAAAACATACGAGCAAAATGAGAATTGTAAGATCAAGATCAAGGAGGGGCACTTAAGGTAACATGGTTGCCAAATTATAAAGTCACCAGCCTTCATGAAGATAGTGGTTTGATTAGACAGGTCAATAACAGCTATCCCAGAATGAGCACAGAAGGAATACATTTGCAAGTCAAATTCCACCAGTTATGACCATGTGGCAGTGACCATGATAGAATTCAACCTGCAGTTTGAAAGGGAGAAGATGAAATTGCATGTTGGTATTACTTTTGAATAAAGGTGAAAACAGAGGAATGAGGGAGAAGGTGGATAATGTTGATTGGAAGAGGACCCTGGCAGGAATGATGGTGAAGCTGCAATGGCAAGAGTTTTTGGGAGTAATTCGGAAGACACAGGATCTTTTCATCTCACAGAGGGAGAATCACACAAAGAGGGGAATGAGGCGACTATGGATGACAAATGGAGGGCATAAAGGCAAATGAGAAGGCATATAATATGGCAAAGAGTTGCAGGTAGCTGAAGGATTGGGAAGCTTTTAAAAACCAACAGAAGGCAATTAAGAAAACAATGAGGGAAGAAAGATGAAATATGAAGGTAAGCTAGACAATAATATAAAAGAGGATACAAAAATATTTATTGGCAACAGTGGACATTAGAGCATTGGAAAAGTAGTAATGGGGACCAAAGAAATGGTGGACAAACTGAATATGATGTTTTGTGTCAGTCTTGAAGTGAGTCGAGACATTATTACTAAGGAGAAAGTGCTTGGGAAGATGAAAAATCGAAATGTGGATAAGTAACCTGGGCCAGAAGGACCACACATAGGGTTCTGAAAGAGATAACTGTTTAGATTGTGGAGGCATTAGAATAACCTTTCAAAAATAACTAGGGTTAGGAATAGTTCCAGAGGAAGAAACAATCACAAATGTAACTGCACTGTTTAAGAGGGGAGCGAGGCAAAAGAAAGGAAATTATAGGCTGATTAGCCCGACATCTGTGGTTGGTAAGATTTCGGAGTCCACTATTAAGGATGAGATTTCAGGGTACTTGAAAGTACAGGATAAAATTTGCCAAAGTCAGGTTTTGTTAATGGAAGATCATGCCTGACAAATCTGTTGTAATTCTTTGAGGGGGTAACAGGCAGGATAGTCAAAGGGTAGTCAGTGGATGTTGTTTACCTGCATTTTCAGAAAGCCTTTGGTGAGGTGCCCCATATTTCCCTCGGGTAGCTTACAATCCAATGGCATGAACATTGAATTACCCAATTTACAAATACCACCCTTACCCTCCCTTACCCTCTACCCCCCCCCCCCCCCCCCAACTCCATTCCCCTGAACTCCGGCTGACCTTGTACTAGTTCCCTCCCCCCTCCCCCCCCCCTCCCCCACCAGCGCACCCCACCAAATCTCCTTCAACAAGCTTTACATTTTGTGACTATGTATTTCTTTTAGCCTAACATCTGTTTCTATCTCTAGCCATTGTCCAACAATCTGCCTATCAAGGAACCCTTTTGCCGGAGGGAGCCATGCCGGCCGTGATTTGTCTGCCTCCCATCTTTTTTCCCTATTTTTTTCCCTCCCCTGCAATCAATCTGAAGAAGAGTCCCGACATGAATCGTCGCCGATCCGTTTTCTCCAGGGATTCTCCTAACCTGCCAAGTTACTCCCGCATTCTGTGCCTATCTTAGGAGTAATGTGTTCAGTATTCCATTCCTGTTATAGGAAGGATGTCACTAAGCTGGAAAAAATCCATGCTGTTATGAATCTATGACTAAATTAATGTGGAGAGTGGGTGTGTTTAGTAGGGGACAATGTGGAGAATGATCAACAGATATGGTGACGTATGTACTAGATGGAAGGATACAATTACAAATATTGTGGAATAGCTTGAAATATGAAAACTGGATTGCTGTTGTTTGTTGATCTATCATGATTTTTTCTGGAGCAGTCCCTCATGAAATATGCCCTGTAAATATGCCCTGTCAAATGTGTTTGGTCAACTACCTTATCTACAGTTTTTTCAAGACGCAGTAATAAACAAAATAAAATATATATAAAATACAACAAAGAATTGTTTGAAAGAAGTACATCGGAACAAATTAATTAATGAAAACACCATGATGTGGACTTATTAAGGTTACAGGAGACGGTTGACATTCAACTGTTCATACCAGATGAGGGCACTAATTCTCCATTTCGACTGCTGCTTGATAAAACAATACACTAAATAAAATAACATGAAATACTATTCATTTCACCAGGTTTCTGTTCTGTTGTCCAAGTACAAAAACCTGCAAAGAACACTTTTTTCTACTCGAGCCAAATCTATTTGTTATTGAATCACAAATCTGTTCCTTTATACAGCTGGGGTCTACATTCATTGCCTGGATTCAATCCTGCTAAGATATAAAGAAACAATATGAATCATTTCCTTAGAGAAGTTAAGGTAATGGCTGTGCAAACAACACTGATAATGTTTGAATAGTGACAAATGTGCCAACAAATGATATCTCGTCACCCTTTCTCACTGATATTTATTCAAAATTAGCTATGTAATTATGTTCCAGATCTTCTTTAATACTCACAGAAATAATTAGTTTAGTTGAAGGATTTTCTTTTCTTAACATCCGGAAACCAAAGAAGACCGAAATTAGCCAACCAATCATGGTCTAGCATTATACAAAAGTAAAATGTTAGTAATTATAGAAGGATTAGTTTTGCTTCAATTTTCACATTTATTGGCCTGGCACTATCTTCAAATTCATAGTTATCACTTTATCTTTCTAAATTGTTCAAATTTCACGCTTTTATATGTTTTAAATTCACTTAGAGGTTCAAATTGTGGAGCAAATACAAATGTTAATCTTGAAAAGAACATAATTTTCTTGCTAATAAAACAAGATTTATTGCTAATAAAATCTTGCCGTTCATTAATTTAATAGTATGTCAGGAGGGTGAAGAAAATCTAACAATCAATTCAAGACTAAAACAGATTAGGCCTCTTCTGCTGAACAGACACAAAAATTCATGTAACTATATCTTCAATGCATATTAATCTAGTGCAGTGTACTTTCAACATGACAAGCGTAGATATGCATTACTGTCCATAGCTGTGGAATCTTCTTGCTATTTGGAGGGTTGAAGTAGGGCTTTTGTGGGGAGTGGAAATATGTTAAAATGGAAAATAGGTGTAATAATCTTATGAAATAGGTTTAGGTTTAGGCTTATTATTGTCATTTGTACCAAGATACAGTGAAAATAATGATGTCCATTCTATACAAATAGATCAGATATAACTTACATAGATACAATCAGTTCAAACTCAACCACAATAAATAGAGCAAAGGAAAACATACAGAATGCAGAATATAGGTCTCAGCATTGTGGTACATTGCAGTGCATCAATTCCTTAGATAAAGTCCAATGGGGCAGAGGTGAAAATTACAAATTCATTTGGTGTTACAAAATCACATTTGAAGGGTCTTTGGAATTAAACGTCTGTGACCTAAATTCAAGTACATGAATGAATAATTGATATTGAATGTGCCCAGTAAATAAAATGTTAAAGCACATTTGCATTTAATCTGAAATGCCAAGAGACTCATTCATATAGCAGGTCTTGTACAACTGTAAATGAGTCAGGCCATTTGATCATTTGCTGATACATTCAGCAACATCTCAGGCCAGGATCTGATCAATACATTAAATTATCTCAGTATTTTGTCCTCATCTATTTTGAAAGCTTAATTTGTTCTATCTTGTTAATAACTGAATATCACTTTTCATGAGCTTGAATCTGTGCCAATTTTCCCCATTCAGATAATGTAATTTAAGGAAATATTCAGGATTTGCTGCTTATACTTCTTTATTTCACATACACCTCGATAAATTCATCCCTCAGACACACGGACCCCATCTGAAAACCTAAATCTTGTTCATCCTACCTCATGAATCGGCCCATTGAATGCAGCCATGCTGCCCTTCTGCCACGAGCTAAATGGCAGGGATGAGGGAGATTCTAGGTGAAGGGGAAAAAAAGATGGGGGCCAAGATAGTGTTAAAATAGAAAGATTAAACGAGAACTTAGCATTTGAAGTTTGATCTTTATTTTATGAGAATTTGGAGTGAGAGACTACACGAAGAACCCGCCAGCCCGCATGCACGTCAAACTTCAAAGCAACAATATGAAACCACAGACCACTTGCACCAAATTAAACTATAGAGAGGTTAATAACGCTCGACTTACTGAATGATCTTTATGAGATTCAGGGTTGGGAGTGGAGGGCACATAGTCTCTCACTCCAACTTCTCATAAAATAAAGATCAAGCTTTAAACGGTAAGTTCTTGTTTAATCTTTCTATTTTATATCGAAGCTTCGTGATGAGGCAACATGAAGCCTTCGAAGCTCTGTGGTTTCATACAGTAAACCAATCTGTATGTGAAAACACTAAACAGATAAACCATAAATGGTTGAAAAGACATGGGCCATTAACAACTTGATGCTAACTTTACATACATTTACATCGCCCTTAATTGGACCACAGTCCCAATGGCCTTTGGGTTAGACTATAGCTCATGCAAATGGTGGCATTAACCTATGGACCTCCAGTGTCTGGCAGAAATCAGGACTAGCATACTATCCAGCAGTGTTCTGCATGATCTTCTCAATCAACTGATGAGGAGTCAAATAACCAACGCTACTTGCCAGTTCTTTCTTTAACGGTTCCCCTATCTCCGAAAGGATGGTAAATTGAGCCATGTGCCCGCAGATCCTTAAGAGACTTGACTTTAAGCATATCATCCACTTGATGCGGGAATACGAGTTCACTGTCAACTACCTCACAGTCAGAGTCTCCACGAATAATCCTCAAAACACCCCTCCTTTGAGCGGAAGATATCATAATGCAACCCTGAACCAGGTATTGCTGCCGCAGACCTCTGACTGGAACTACCTGTATCGGTCGCCAGTGTGCGCAACACATTCCCTTCGACCAGCCTCTCAATCAGGATTTCCAGTATTGAGAGCCTACAGATTATATCCTCAATGGATGTTGAGGCACTACCTTCCTGCTCAATATTGTCCTTTTGGACATTTTGCCGTTTCTCAAATATATGAGTTTAAACTGCCTCTATCAATGAAATGCCTCACTCTTATGGGAAGCCAGATAACCTCACTCATAGATGTTGAGGCAGTACTTCCCTGGCCAATATGATCCATTTGGACAGCCAGTTTCAAGTTGGTCGACCCTGAACCAGGGGAGACAGGCTGCTCCTTCTGGAAGCTTTCACAGAGGCATCTCTGAGCCTTGTTCCAACAAGCTGCTCCATTTCGGGACTTTCAGCGGTTGCTGTACAGGCCACCCTGCCAGCGTCTCTGCGCCCAGGTCGCCAACCTGTTCTTTTTCAGAGCCAGTGGAAGGTATGAAACAGACTATGATGCTGCCAGTGTTTCCAAGCCCGGGTCGCCATGCTGCTCCATTTTGGAGCTTTCACGGAGGTTAGTAAGCAGACCTTACCTGCCAACATCTCCGAGCCCGGGTCGACCTCATTATCGGTTCCTTTTGTAGGCTGTGCCTGTCCACATCTTCGGCCCCACGCTTGCCAATTTGCTCCCTTTCGGAGCTTTAAATGGACATTGCTGTGCAGGTCATACATGCCAGCGTATCTGGGACAGGCTGCTCCTTAAGAGCCTTTTGCTCCTTCGGAGCCTTGGCAGAGCTTACTGTGCAGGTCGCACCTGCCAGTTTACTCCGAGGCCGGCCGCCTGCTCCCTTCCGGAGCCTCAACTGCAGTAGCTGTACAGGTCGCGCCTGTCAGCCTCTCTGAGCCCACTGCATCTATTTTCGGAGCCAGCAGGCCGTTCCTACGAAAACAATAACAGCTTACCTGCTGAAGCATTTTCAAATGCCTCCTCCGAATCGACGACGTATTGGCGCGCATGTGGGCTGGCGGGTTCTTCACGTAGTCTCATCACGAGACTTCGATATAAAATGAAGCCTGCAGCTTGCACCTTCTAATCTTCCTACCTTCCAGCAGTGCTTTCATTTTGAATGGCTGCTTTAAACAAACAGCAGTACATTTCAACAAAACATCCAGCTCTTATTTAGACATGTGCTTGTTGCCTGCATCCTTATTAGGATCAACACCCAGAAAGCTATGCCCTGGTCAATCATATCCTGCATAGAAGCCCCGCCTTACAATACATCTTATTTTCAAAAAGGCAGGGAACCCTGAAGGCCAACCATGTTCCTCTATGTCTCACAATGATGCCCTTGGACCTTGATTTACTACGGGTATCCACATATCTCACAGTGACTAATGTTGATCCATTATACGTTCATAAGTTATAGGAGCAAAATTAGGCCATTCGGCCCATCGTCAACTCTACCATTCAATCATGTCTGATCTATCTTTCCTTTCCCCCCCCCCACTCTGCTGCCTGCTCCCCATAACCCTTGACACCTGTACTAATCAAGAATCTATCAATCCCCGCCTTAAATCCATTGACTTAGTCTCCACAGCTGTCTGTGGCAATTAAATCCACAATTACCATCCATTATGTTTATCTAGGGTGGGATTTGATGAAACATACCAATGTAACTGCCAGGACAAAATCCTCCCAAAAATTCAAAGTAATCAAATCAGTAATCTTTAGCTGCAGTCTGCTTCCACCAAATTCTCGGGTACATCTGCTGGTCAGGAAGCCAATCTGATCAGGTTTGGGTGCACCTCTAAGAAAGTTGGTGCAAATGTTTGTCCCTGACTCTCAGAGTTTGCTGACGAGTCATCCATTTTTCAGTTCCATGTAATGTCCTTATCCGCAAGTCCCTCACCATACACATGGATATGTACAGATCTACAGAGACATGCACAGACATACACGGGTGCACAGACACACGCCTATCTGCAAACACACATTTGAATTTATATCTGAAAACTCCCGTACAGTTCTGCTGACACTTGACTGCTCCCCATTTGACTCAGTAATTCGAACACTATGTGTGCTCAAATTGTGGTTTAACAGGAACACGACGGTTCGGCCACAACTTCCTCTGACTTACATTCTACTGTTTTGGCTCAGCATGTAGTTAAGTATTATGATTGATAAGTTTGATAAGAGCCTCACAACATTTGCTTTATTATGGTCAGAAGTGGACCATAGCAACATTAAAGTAAAAACATCAGCAATGACGTCCAATATTGCTCAGGGTGTAAGGGACAAAACACTGTTGCAAAGTAATTGAAAAGATTCCAACTAGAGTTTAATATTTGCAGCATTGAAGGATATATATATATATATTTCAAGTTTCTAAATAATAGCAAAGCAGACTTGAATGTAAAGCAATCGATCACGATCTTATATCATAGCGCACTGCTTCATGGACCACACCAAAAGCCTGTTACACGAGAATGCTATTTAAATTAACAATGCAAAATCCTGTCAGCATTTCATACCACAATACACTGATCTCCAGTCGAATTCTGAAGTGTCAATGAGATATGAATGTTTTCAAAAATATGTCACACCCTGAAATTTAGACAATTTAGGTCAGAATAAATTCAGAGGAAATGAGTGCAGCACTGAGTTCTGGTGTGCGCTGTGTGTTATTGCAGAGGAAGACTGTTTGGTGACCTCACAAGCTTTATCTGAATCTTTGTGAGTAATGGATCATGATTAATGACCAATGGTTCTCTGGCTCAGTAAAGTCCCCCTGCTTGGAAAGATAAGACACCCTTTAGCAATGAACAGAAAGTTCCCTTCCTGAAATGAACTGGAATAACAAATTTAAAGCCAGGAATTAAACCAGGAAGTGACAGGCTGAAACATTGCTGCTTTGTTTATTTGATGATTAGTACACTTCAGCACATATTACTTCCTTTATTCAAAGTCAAATGGACATGTCACTTCTTTCCAGAAAATCGATCGATTGATTGCAATCCTATGTTATATTCTCTATCACTTCCAAAATAATCATAGTTTTGCAATACTTGAACAATTTATGTTATCAAGATTGAACCTTAACTAATAATACTTTTCATTACCTCCACCTCCAGTGATTTTTGTTTGAAGAATGAGAGCAGTTCGATAATAAATTCAGCCACATCTGGAATCCAGATTTATAATTTACTCCTTTTGGGTGAAATTAATATTTCTCTCAGTTTTTTTACTTGGGCGTTCCTTGTAAAATTGATTTGCTTATCTCAAACTAATTCCTACTGAATATCTTTACCACATGCAGAATATCAATATTATTGCACATTAAGATGTCAATCCTACTCTGAAATGTTTTCCCCATTAGCCCAAAGAATTTCATTTAAAATTAAAGATATGCTAAGTAACTATCGGCAAAGCAGAATCATCAATATTAAAATACCTATTTCCAATTTAATAGAGGCACCTGTTCCAATCTAATTCCTCAACTTCGCCCAAGGACCCCGACAGTCTTTTCAGGTGAAGTAGAGGTTCACTTCCACGTCCTCCAATCTCATCTACTGTATCTGCCATTACAGGTGTGGACTCCTATATATCGGCTAGGCCTAGCGCAGGCTCGGCTATCGATTCGCTGATCACCTCCACTCAATCTGCATAAACCTACCTGATTTGCCGGTTGCTAAACAATTTAACACTTCTCTTCATTCCCATACTAACCTTTCTGTCCTAGGCCTCCTCCATTGTCAGAGTGAGGCCCAGTGCAATTTGGAGGAACCTCATATTTCCCTTGGGTAGCTTACACCCCAGCAGTATGAATATTGACCTCTAACTTCAAGTAGATCTTGCCTTCCCCCTCTCTCCATCCCTTCCCCTTCCTTTTCTCTAACCAGTCTGTCTGTCTCCCTGATGTTATGCCTTCTCCTAACTAACAATAATCTCTTCTACATTTTTCCTTGTTCTGCATTTCCTTTGATCTCATTTTCACACCTTACACTTCCTTCTATCCAGAGATGCTGCCTAAGTTACGCCAGCATTTTGTGTTTATCTTCGGTGTAATCCAGCATCTGCAATTCCTTACCATGAAATTAACTAAAAGGGATGGGTCAGGAGGTAAAAAAATAAATAAAAAGGAGAATGCATAAGATCTATGCCCAGTTTCCTATCTATGTAGCTGTAAAAGGTAAACATAATTCTTGATAGCATTAACATACACTCATGATTTTTTTAACTACTAGGACAGAGGGTTCTGCTGCTAAATATGGGATGAGATGAGGTTGATGCTCAGGAACACAGGGATGATGAATGGCGATTCTTTGCCAGAGAAAGAAACTTCTGTTCATCTCATCCAATGTAAATAATTGCCTGCCTTGGTGAAATTGGAGCCAAGGCATTTGTTGGATCAAATGGTGAGAAAGTTCGTCTGGATATAACATATCCAGGTTACAGTCAAATTTGCAAATCCCAGAAGGCTGTCAGTTAAACCTCACAGGAGGTCTTGAAAACAGCATTTGAAACACTTGGGAATTTATACTTGGAAAGTACTTGAAGTGGAAAAAGGTAACATTTTCTAAGCAGATATCCATAATTTCAATAAAAGCTAAATATTGAAATCTTAAGAATTAATCTCTGGATCTTTTCCAAAACAAAAGGCAGTACGGTGGCGCAGTGGTAGAGTTTCTGCCCACACCCCCTGTCCCACTTTCACGACCTAATTTGCGACCTCTGACGACCTTAAACGGCCTTAAAAGAAAATCAAGGTCGCGGTAACCTACGACCTCCTACGACCTTCCACGACTATGTGCACAAACGGCCTTCCACGACCTACGGACTATGTTGAAGACCTCCCACGACTATGTTGAAGACCTCCCACGACTATGAAGAAGACCTCCTTCGACCTCCTTCAACTATGTTGAAGACTGGCTTCGACCATGTATGTTTTACTGCTATTTGCAGTAACCCTTTTGCTTCAGCCGCCTTTTAAGAAAGGCAGAAGGGGAAGAGCAAGGGTGAAGAGGAAGCACAAGAAGAGGTATCAATGGGTGAATGTAACCATTCCTCAAGGTCCCCCTCCTATTGCCTGGTGAAGGTGTTGGGCATGACCTTCCTCCAGCTCTCCCTCACCACCAATGGAGCATCTGCCTCTGATGCTGTGTCAGACACAGGAGAAAGGGTTGCTTTGCGGCGAGGCAGTGAAGGATGGGTGGTGGTGGGAACATATACAACCACCTTGGTCTCCTCCTCCAGGAGTCTCTCATGCAGGGGTACCTCCTCCTGCACTATCACCTCCTGTGGCATCACCTCCTGCCACTCCTCCTCCTGGGTGGGCAACACCTGCATGGATGTTTGTTTTGTGGGTTATGCCCTCCCCCTGCGCTGCTGCCTTTTTGGTGCCATCTCTAAAACTCGTCTCCTCTCCAAAAAAACTCTCCAGCTATGAATGAACATGCCTTGGAGTGACAGAGGTGATGTTCTGCTGTTTAAATTACCTTTTATTTCTTCTGACCTTATTTTCACCACAGAGTAATTACCTTCGACTGCCTCCGACCACCGACGACTACCTATGACTACCCACGACTAGCATCACAACCTACTACGACCTATCTTCGACCTACCTACAACCTACCTACGAGTAAAAAGTATCGATTTTTTCCATGACAACCTTTTTTTTACTCGTGGACATTTTTTATCAGGCTAGAAAAAGCGCCGCGACCTACTTGATGCCATGAGTAGCTACGACTAGCATCACAACCTACTACGACATACCTATGACGTCCTACGACCTCATGGCGATCATGCTGCGAGTATGAGTCAAGGGCAAACTCGGCAGAGGTCGTGAATTAGGTCGTGAATGTGGGACAGGAGATTTACTGTGTCAGAGACCCGGGTTTGATCCTGACAACATGCTGTCTGTATGGCGTTTGTATGTTCTCCCCATGACCTGCGTGGGTTTTAGACACTAGACAATAGGTGCAAGAATAGGCCATTCGGCCCTTCGAGCCAGCACCGCCATTCAATGTGATCATGGCTGATCATCCAGGGGTTCTCCAGGGGTTCCGGTTTCCTCCCACACTCCAAAGACGTACAGGTTTGTAGGTTAATTGGCTTGGTAAAATGTTTTATTCTCCCAGATGTGTTTAGGATAGTGTTAGTGTGCGGGGATTGCTGGTCGGTGCGGACTAGGTGGGCCACAGGGCCTGTATCTACTCTTTATCTCTAAACTAAACTAAACTAAACTAAAAGTTCAAGAAAATAAATGTGTTTGAGGGTCAGAGGCTTTAACATAAAGAACTTTCCATGTCCTGACATCTTTTTGAAAGAATGCACATCACACATAACCCCACTCACCATCTAATGTAACATTATTTGTAATGACGTAAAAAGCCTTTGAACTTCCTGGATTGGATCCAAGAAATCTTTTGTTGACTATCAAAATATGACAGACTTAATACACTTTACAAAGTAAAAATTACATTCCGAACATTAGCATCTTGCAATGTAATCCAGTCAGGAAGATAACAATTAACATTATATTGTTGTATTTGTCTGTCATATTTGATCAATATGAAAATTCAGGAAGTAAAAGGTATTTTATGTTTGGCCTGAAATCATTAACATGTAGCACCAACAAGATTTTAAAATGGTCTGTATGTGCCAACACAATATAGCACATCTGCTGCAAACTGAAAGTATTATTGAATCTAATTATTTATCAAGCTTTGTAGGACATTGGTTAGGTTGCATTTGGAGTTTCACGTGCAGTACTAGTTTCCCCGTTACAGGAAAGATGTGGATGTTTTGAAGACGGTGGAGGAGGTCAACCAGAATACTGTCTGGATAGACAGTTTCAGCTACAGGGAGAGGCTGGATAGACTTGGATTGTTTTCTCTGGAACGTTGAAGGTTGAAAGTAGATTTGATAGAAGTATATAAAATTATAAGAGGCATAGGTAAGATAGACTATAGGGTAGTCAGAATCAATTTCCTTTCCGGAAGTGGTGGCGCTGTTGACAGCTGTGGCTCGCCTGCAGTCCGTCTGTTTTTACTTTTTTTGTTGTTTTCTTTTGTCCTGTTTTAGTTCAATTTTAGTTTATTAGGTTATGTTTGTGTGTGGGGCGGGGGCTGAAACATGTTTTTTGTCTCGTCCTTCGGGGGAATGCGACTTTTTCTTGTCGTATCCCCCTTCTCTGCCTCTGTCTGCGCTAAGGCCTAATGGCGTAGCTGGCGGCCTCCAACTGCGACTGACCTCGAGGCTCCGGAAGCAGAGCCAGCCAGGACTTACCAACGCGAGGCTGGCCGACTTCGGGCTGTGGCGGCGCTCTGGCGTTACGTTGGCGGTGGCCTGGCTTGGGGGCTTCGGGGCTGCGGCGGCGTTCCGGCTTTCCGGCGGCGGCGACCTGAATTTGGGGCTCGGCCGCGGGCCCAGGGGACGACATCATCGGGAGCTCACAGGTCACAGGTTGGTGACCTGTTTTTCCAGAGCTCCCACAACTACAGCTGCATCCACTGGACTGGAGGGCGGCATATTCATCAGCTTCGATCACCCCGGGCCATGGAGCTTGAACCGGCCCGTTCGCGGAGCACGGTTGAGCCGCGGGACTTACTCATCATCATCCGGCGGGGTCACAACAATGGAAGCCTGGATCGCCTCAGCGCAGAGGGAGAACAAGGAGGGAAGGGACAGAGACATTAAGACTTTTGCCTCCATCACAGTGAGGAGGTGCCTGGTGAACACACTGTGGTGGATGTTAATTTGTGTTTATTGTGTGTTTTGTTATTTATTATTATATGTATGACTGCAGGCATAACGTTTTGTTCAGACCGAAAGGTCTGAATGACAATAAAGGAATCGAATCGAATCTAATCTAATCTAATTATTCCAGGGTGGAAATACACAATGCTAGAGGGCACAGCTATAAGGTGAGAGGGAGAAGGTTTAATAAAGATGTGTGGGAACATGTTTTTTTACAGTGGTGTGGAACGCATTGACAGAGGTGGTGGTGGAGGCAGATATGAAAGTGGCATTTAAAAGGCTTTTGGATAGGCACAAGGAATAGTAGGATATGGATCATGAACAGGCAGATGTGATCAGTTTAACTAAGCATCATTTTTGACTCAAATATTGTGGGCTAGTGAGTCCGTTCACGTTTTGTACTGTTCTATGAGTAAAGAGTTAAGGGACTGTCCCACTGCGGTGACCTAATTGGCAAGTTTAGAAGAGTTTGCCGTCGACTCATACTCGCAGCATGGTCGACACAAGGTCCTACGAGGTCTTTGTAACTCTCCTTCATGCTCGAGAATAGTCCCTGCTTGTGGCCTAAGCTAGGTTGCAGCGTATTTTTCAGCATGCTGAAAAATGCCTGCGAGTACAAAATGGTCGCCATGGAAAAAATCGATCTTTTTTTTACTCGTAGGTTTAATCGAAGTAGGTCGGCGTGTTATTCGTAGGTAATCGAGGGTAGTCGAAGGTAATCGCAGGTAGTTGAGGGTAGTCATAGATAGTCTTCAACAATGTCGAAGGAGGTCGAAGGAAGTCTTCAACATAGTCGAAGGAGATCGAAGGAGATCAAAGGAGGTCGTCTTCACTCCAGGATTCGGTGTCCAATTTTCCGGAAGCCAGTCGTAGCTAGTCTTCAACATAGTCGAACAATGTCGAAGGACGTCTTCTACATAGTCGAAGGAGGTCTTCAAACTCTCCTACACTCTTCTAAACTCGCCAATTAGCTCGCCACAGTGGGACAGCCCCTTTAAGTTCTGAAAAATACATTAATAAATAATTGTTCTTGTGTAAACTGATTTGCATTTTCTAATCTTGCATGATGTTGCTGTTTTCTAGACAGCTAAAGCAGAGTCAATAATTTAATCCAGATTCTCAGAAACAACTGAAAACATTTCAAATGTATTTGTTCATTTTGAAGAGGTTATGAAGGCAAATGTTTTTTTTTCTCTCTCAGGTTAATGGTAAGAAGGCCAATGATCAATTGGCTTGTACTTTGGACTGCCTTGGCTGAGAAAGGAATGTTGACCAAGCCACTGGAGAGATTTCCAGATGAATAGTGCTACATGATATTCAACAGGGGTTGAATTTGACACCTGATTTAAAGAACAACACTAATGGCAATGCAGTTGTCCATAAGAAATACACTGGAATAATTATCTAGTTTATGCTTCCAAATGCTACAGTAATGCTTTAACCCATAACCTTCTAATTCCGATTCATGAGTGATAGTAGTTTAATATGAAGCCTTAATTGGGGTGTTTATGATTTTCTGGTTCTATTCATCATTCATAACTGTGTCAAATATTTCTAGCGTTTGTGTTTCATTAAATTAAATTGATCACCATACGTTGCGCGGATGAATTGGAGATGCAGATGCTGGTATGTAGAGCAAATAAAACAATTTGCTGAAGGAACTCAAAGAATTAAGCGGCATCTGTGGGGGGAAAGGAATTGTCAGCATTTTGGGTTGAATCCCTGCATCAAGAGTGACATTGGGCAGGAAGATAGCCAGTATAAAAAGGAGAGGGGTAGTGGTGAGGCAGGGATCAATAGGCAATGTGTAGGAAGGAATTGCAGATGCTGTTTTACACCGATAGGCACAAAATGCTGGAGTAACTCAGCGGGACAGGCAGCATCACTGGATAGAAGGAATGGGTGGTGTTTCAGGCAGAGACTCTGGACTGAAGATGGGTGAGGGATGATGAAGGAGCCAGGTTCAGGGACAGTTGAGACAGAGACAGGTGAATGAGAAGTGAATGCTGACAAGGAAAATAAAGAAAGCTGATGGTCAGTAGGTGAGGGCAGTGTGAAGGTGGAGACAGAAGCTGTAAGGTAATAAGTGCTGGTATCTGGTAAATAAGAAAGCTGATAATAAGAATCATTAAAGGGAGAGATGAAGGGCAGATTGAACCAGATGGGAGAGGGAATATGTGAATAGTAGATGCATGGTACCAGGAGGGGGAGGAGAATAAAAATGGATGATGGGGAGTTAGAGGGACGTATGGAAAGGAAACAAAAATGGAAGGACCGGAGGTGGGTGGGAAAGATGGAAAGAGGATAACACAGGAAGTAAAGGTTACCTGGAATTGGAAAATTGAATGTTTGTGCCATTGGGCTGGAGAAAACTCCAACTGGATACAAGGTGTTTGTTCTGGTTTGCATTAGGCCTCACGCTGATGGATGAATTGTTCAGATAGACACCCATTAACTATCTTGGAACTGAAAAGAACTTCATCTTTCCCACGGAAGATAGACACAAAATGATCTTTCCCACAGCAACATAAATAGTTGCCTTTACTAATAGTATATTTTTGGAACAGTGGAACAGTGGAGAGAATATTTCCACTAGTGGGAGAGTCTAGGATGAGAGAAAAATATCCTCAGAATTAAAGGACGTACTTTTAGGAGATGAGGAGGAATTTCTTTAGTCAGAGGGTGGTGAATCTGTGGAATTCTTTGCCACAGAAGGCTGTGGAGGCCAAGTCATGGATATATTTAAGGCAGAGATAGATACATTTTTGATTAGTATGGATGTCAGAGGTTATGGGGAGAAGGCAGGAGAATGGGGTTACGAGGGATAGATAGATCAGCGATGATTGAATAGCAGAGTAGACTTGATGGGCCGAATGGCCTAATTCTGCTTCTATCACATGACCTTATGATCTTATGATTTTTGATGCAATACTTGTATTTTAATATCAATTAAAAGTAAAGGCTGCTTAAAATGGCTATTTAAAGACTTCTTTCTGTGGCTGAGGCATGATGGTAATGATGATGATACTTTATTGTCACCTACCTAGCTACAGGGAAATTAGTATTTTTTGCATACAAAATACACAAAAGAGTCGCCACAAAGGTGCCGACAAAGTTACTAAAAGTACTCATCCATTTTTCGTTCCCCCCACCACACCGGATCTCCCTTTGTTCTCCCTTTGACCCCCCCCCCCACTCTGGTGATGTACATATTTACAAAGCATTTCCCAGTTCATTGTCCATCTGATTTGTTTGTATATAAAAAGACCAGTTACATTCTTCAAGAGCTACATCAGAAGGCTAGATTCCAAGAGTAACAGTGAAAGAAAAGATTTCTTAGAAGACCCCTTTTTTACAGATTATGTAGATATGTTATATTTTTTGAACAATTTTTTACATTTCTCTCACAGTTCAGATGGAGTATACTGAGACAGAATTTGTTTTCATTTATTGAGAAAGATAAGAGAATTGTCCTGAGTCATAGATGTAAAACTTTTACTCGACATATAACTTTGTCTCATGTTCTCAAAGAGGCTGTCTTGGGCTGTCCTTGCTGCAGGTAAGGGTAAGAACTCTAATTTGATTGCAGGAAATTTATTGAGGAAATACAAAACACATTGCTAATTGCTGAAAAAGCTGGATCATGTGGAGCTAGGTAACACCTTGTTTGGAAATCTAATGAAAATGTTGATTGCACACCATGGTGTGTATTGAACTCCTTGTCAAACTGAATTGCGTGGTGCCAAGCAAGTAATGCGCCAATACCAGAGGTAACGAGAGTAAGCATCAGGTAAAGCCAACACTGGTGCAATGCTGAGTGATAGTCAAATTGGGAGAGAGCCAGTTACAGTTAAAAAGTCTCTGAGTAGCTTCAGTACAAACTTTGTGATCCGTGTACAGGAAACCCGGTCTTAAAATTGGGAAGAAAACGTCAACTGTGCTATTTGGAAAGAATCTCAGATACTGGTAGATTTGTTGAATTCTAAGTAGGAGACATTTGTTCCACCACCAAGATCACTCAGTACCCTGCAAACGATGCTTCAGTTGCAGTCCTGCTTGGAGGATAAGCAAGTGTCCAAAGCAACCAGACAGAAAGGGTCAAGAATTGTGATGTAGACGTGCTTTAGCTTGAAGGGATTATCCTTCGTCTTTAGGGACCAGTGGTCACTGAGCACATGATGAAGGAGCATTTATGTTCAGAGGCTAATATTTCCCATGAAGATTGTTACTGAGATCTGTCACTGATCGTTGGCAGAACTCCAAGCTTTGAGCTAAGCCTGCACTGCTCTCTCCGCAGCAGTGAATTTCACTGTGTCTCTTGGTTTCCTTGGCTCTGTCTTAATTTGGGTTCATTCTAGATGTCAGCAGTTTGCTGCTACTGTTGCACTGAGGACAGGATGGAGACTGAAGCAGTGCTCACAATTTTCAGACCAAAGAGTCACCACTGTGGGGTCGAGAGCTACTCCTAAACTCCTTGCTTCTGACATGTCAGAACTTTAGCAATCACAACAAAGGCTCTTATAAGGGGAGTCATACAGCTTTCTCCGAATCAGTGGGGTCAATACTCAGATTAGAAGCACAGACTGCACGCCTAGAGTGAGCTTTGAAAGCACAGTAATACATTCCAGATAAAGATTCATGTTTTGCCATTGTCTGCTGTGTTCAGCATAACAGTGACATTACATAGACATAATGCTTATCTATGGTACTTCTCCCTTGAAGAAAGTGAAAAGAGAAGAAAAGGGGAGGCAGGAGAGTAATTAATGCAGGAGTTAAAACCAGAGGCCCGCTCTGTGCAGGCAGAAAAACATCTCCTCATTTCAGATAAGGAACCAGCACACTAACAACATGGCACAGGAAATGACTGAGTCTGCTAGAAATAGAACTTATGTGGCAAATTACATTCATCATTCCTAATACAAGAACATCAAATTGTTTGCCTTCTAATAACTTCACCTGCACCATATCTCTTACCATCATCATTGATCAAAGGTTTCAAAGGTCTTTTATTGTCACATGTACCAATTAAGGTACAATGATTTGCGAATCACCATACAGCCATACGAATAAAAAGCAACAAGACACACAACTACATAAAAGTTAACATAAACATCCACCACAGCGTATTCTCCACAGTCCTTTGTGATGGAATGTTCGATGTTAGGCCGCAGTGCGGATGGAGATACAATACGGAGAAAAATCGCATCTCCGTCGAGGTAAGAGATTAGAAAAAGTTTTCCCCCACCCTTCACATAAAACAAGCTAAAGAACACTAAAAACATACATTTTCCACATACTATTAAAACACAAAGAAGGAAGGGACAGACAGTCTGTTGGCGAGGCACAAGGTGGTTAGATCTCAGAAAACTAAATAGCCAAATATTTAACTACAATGTCTGCATATGTACAGTGAAATGTGGGAAAAGTGTAGCTAGTGTGAAGTCATTCCACTATTTACACAAAATCAAGATTGAAATGGAATATATTCAACTTAGATAAATTCAGGTGCAAACACTGAAAAATATTAGCTACCTGCTATGATGATCACAAGGGAAAGAGGAACACTCACATGAAGATAACACCAATTGCAGATCACACACTATTGCGATTTGTTAATATAGATGCTCACCTCTCTTCACACTAGGTCAAACAGTACAGTACAGTACAGTACAGTACAGTAGGGCGGCATGGTGGCGCAGCAGTAGAGTTGCTGCCTTACAGCGCTTGCAACGCCGGAGACCCGGGTTCGATCCCGGCCACGGGTGCTGTCTGTCCGGTGTTTGTACATTCTCCCCGTGACCACGTACATTTTCTCCGAGACCTTTGGTTTCATCCCGCACTCCAAAGGCGCACAGGTATGTAGGTTAATTGGCTTGGTGTATGTGCAAATTGTCCCTAGTGTGTGCAGGATAGTGTTAAAGGGTGTGGGGATCGCTGGTGGGCACGGACTCGGTCGGCCAAAGGGCCTGTTTCTAAACTAAACTAAACTAAATAATGGTGACATAATAATATTGACATTACAGTGACACAACTGTGAATCTCCCGGCCAGTCGCACGGTTGTAGAAGCACACGGCGTGCCATGGCCACGCCTCGGCAGCAGGCCTATCTCGCCCACCGAGGAACCGGGAACCCACCTGGAGTGGCCCGAGGTTCGTCTCCAGCTCGACCCCAAAGACCAGGAACCAGTGAGGAGGACTGTGACGGCAGCAGGCGCTGGACAAAGGGCCGCTTTCAAGATGGAGGCTGACGGAGGAGACGATCACCACACACATTAACACTACCCTACACACACTGGGGATGTCAGGGCAATGGGGTTTGAAGGCCAATATAAGGCTGCACTGTTAAGAACTTTGAAATTACGTACGCGCCAGAAACGTGGTGACTCTTTGTGTACTCTCGGTGAAGTCCACTGGTCCACTACAATAATTGCACTTTTGTACTTATCTATGAATGTGCTTATCTACAGTATGATTTTATTGGATTGTATGCAAAACAAGGATTTTCACTGTCCCTAGGTACATGGGTACACATGACAATAAGTTATCATCATCATCATCATCGCTATGAGTTGAACAAGACAGACCACATGACTGGGATCCTTACAAATTCTACACTGTAAACTGTTAATTTGGTCAGGAAACAGTCTATCTAAAGAGACGAGAATACAGAATTTGCATTGGAAACAAAAGCAACTTCTATTAAAACTACACAGAAGGAGGATCCGGACCGAAAGTGTCACCATTTCATGTTCTGCTGAGTTGTTATCAGACTTGCTGAGTTACTTCAACATTTTGTGTCTTTTTTGTAAACCAGTGTCTGCAGTTCCTTGTGTCCTATTTTTTTTAAAACGGTTGTTTTCCTTGAAAAATACGATGAGTGCTTGTAAAGTGGGGGCGCCGTTGAGTATGGCTGCCCTGCCTGCAGCTGTTTGTCCTTTCACCCTTTCACCCTTTTTTTATTTTTAGTGCGTTAAAAGTGTTTGTTTTGGAGGTCTAGTCTTTTTATGTGGGGGGTGGGAGGGAAGGGGGAAACTGTATTTCTCAGTCCCTACCTGGTCGGAGATGCAGCTTTCCTCCGAGCAGCATCTTCGCCCCTTCCTCGTGGCCTACCAACGGGACTGGAGTGGCATTTCCTGCCGGGACCGGCCAGAACCTCAGCTTCATCGGCGGCACAGTGCTGAAGCACCATCACAGAGCGGGCGATGCCTTACCCGGGTCGCCGTGTGGTAGGCTCCGGAGTGCTGAGACTGCCGACTCCAACATCGCGGAGCTGGGGTTGCGGAGTGTCCCGCCGCGGGCGGCGCCGACTTTAAACACCGCAGAGCCTGGGATCTTTTGCTGAGATCGCCAGTGTTTGAGCTCCGACCAGCGCGGCCTGTGGACTTTGGGGGCCGCGGTCTCCGGGGAGGAAGCGGCCGTTCCAGACACTCCAAGCCGCTGAGAGGGTTCTTCCAACGCCAGAGCTCCATCATCCGGCGAGAGGGCCTGAAACATCGGGCCGTCATCGCGACGACTGTGGAGGCCTCAATAGGCCCGACCATGGGTGAACAAGAAGAAGAGGACTGGACTTTGTTGCCTTCCCACACAGTGGGAACCATTGTGGGGGGATGTTTTAATGTTTAATCTTAAATTCTTTATTGTTGTGTTTTATTTTTATTGGTGTGCTGCAAATGGCAATTCAAATTTTACTACACCAATTGGCATATGTGACAATAAATGTCCTTTGTCCTAAAGTTTCCTACTAATGATGTGCATAAGCCAGTTATTTGCAGTAGCCAAGTTGGATTGGCAGGTAAATGACTCAATTGTCTCTATTGCTGCCAACATAGCATTCACTATTAAAAAAATAATGTATTCCATTGTTGCAGAACTCCCATTCAAATTTCCCTCAGTTGCAGTCACCATTCATTTGACCACAAATCCTTGCAACAGGCATGATTTATTGGTTTCAAGTAACAGTCTTTGAATTGGTGACAGATACATAATGCTGGAGTAACTCAGCAGGACAGGCAGCATCTCTGGAGAGAAGGAATGGCCAATGTTTCGGGTCAAGACTCTTCTTCAGCTGAGTCGGGGGAGGGGGAGGGGGAGGGGGAGGGGGAGGTGGGGATTCAAAGGTAAGGAAGTGTAGGGAATGGGAATGTGGCATCAATGGGGGTGGAGATCATGGAAAATATAGAATATAGAAATATAAAATATAACGGATGGATTTGGTGATCTAAGAAAAGTCAGGGATATTGAGATGAAAGGCATCTTTCTGCAATTTTAGGTTGCTGCTTAATCAGTTCGTGGGACAGCAACTCACATTAGACACCGATCCCCATCTGTTTGTGAAGTGCACTATACATGGTTGATTGGTTGGGGCATTTAAGGTTTATATTTAAACATAGTACTTTTTGATACAACTGTATGCCTGTTGTGTCATTTCAGAGAACAGTTAATTGTCAACTACATTGCTGTGCTGTGGAGTCATACATTAGCCAGAACAGATAAGGACAGCAGATATCATTACCTGAAAGACATGAATGAGACAGTTAGATTTGAACAATTATCCATTAGTTTTGTTGTCATTTGTGACTGGAGATTTAAAAAAAAATTCTGGACGATTTAGTTAACCATTTAGTTCAGTGGTTCATTAGTTCAGTTCTCTAGTTTATCAGCCAGTAACTTAATCATTACGTCACTGGCCCATTGTTTTGCAGAGTGAAGAACATGATTGCTCAGCAAATATTGTTTACATCAATGATTCCACAGGGTAAACATGTTTAAATGCTGGTGATTCAGAGAGTAGAATGAACAATTGTTAACCCTTTTGACTGCCTATCATCTTCCCTTTTATGAAAATGAGTAACTATGCCCTTGAAGAGCAAAACATATATAAATTAAGTTACAGAAAACCAGAATTTGCCAGAAATGTCTAATTTAATTACCTTGTTTAACATCCAAAATACAGTAAGGCTGAGACTGACTTGGCTGACAAAAAATTGAGCATTTTACAGCTACTGTAGATAGACACAAAATACTGGAGTAACTCAGCGGGATAGGCAGCATCTCTGGATAGAAGGAATGGGTGACCTTTCGGGTCGAGACCCTTCTACAGACCCTCCGTACAGCTACTGTATATGTTTCTGATGATGTGACTAAGTTTTAAATACGGTAACTGTACAATGTTCAAGAACAAGTGCACCTCGTTCTTGCTATTCAGTGCTCATCAAGCACTTTGAAGAACTGGGACCTTTGATTTGGGGACACACAATGCAGAAGTGTAGTAATGCTGATAAAGCAGAAATGTGCATTATCAGTCTCCTAGGCTGCAGAAGCCATCAGCATTGCTCTATTTTTAGAGCCACTCGATGGTTTAACTATGAATGTTATAACTCTCATCAGTATCTTGGTTACAGCGACAAATTCCCTGCGTGTTAGTAAATCACATTAACTTGGTAGTCATTGCTTTCAGGTCAGTCTTTGAATGTTGATATAGTGCTGAAGAGATCAGCATCACACACGGTCTGAAATGTGTTGTGGAGGTTATTAGCCTCAAACTTGCTGAGCCCTATTAATCTCATGTTGTATGGTCACTGCTTAGCATATGAATAATTGCCTGGGTTGTTGGGTTGCCTCTAATAACTTCAATTGTGATCAAAGCTTTACATAATAGAATCAATGTTCAGAATTGAAGCCTGGTGTTGGGCAAAAAGAGTGGTGAGGAAAGGCTGAAAAATCATTCAAAATTGGGGGCGCACGGTGGTGTGATGGCAGATCAGTTTCATTTGTGGACAGGACTGGGGAAGTGGTCTTAATATTATTGTCTTGCAGGGGGAAAGGGGGCTGGTAATTGATTCATTTGAGTTTGAGGATTTCAGTGGACTGATGGGGTCAATGGTTTGGGGATATTTGCAGGTGTCACAATTTTACCAAGGGCTTAGGGGAAAGAGCTATGATATAAGAAATGTTGTGCTGTCCCATAAGCCTTTGATAAAATCACCACATTTACAAATATTCCCAAACCAATTATTCCTCATAGACACAAAAATATGGAGTAGCTCAGCTGGACAAGTAGTATCTCTGGAGAGAAGGAATGGGTAAATTTTGGGCCGAGAACATTCTTCAGACTGAAGTCGATGCGTGAGGGTGAGTCCGGCCTACTTGGCGGGAGCATCCTGGCCAACCTGAGTTCTTCTTCCTGCACTGTGTATCCCCATTCCTACTGTGCATGTATCTGATGTTCCTCCATATGTCAATCCCCCATCCTAAGCCTTTTCTCCCTTCCTGTAATTAGATATTGCTTTTGAGGACTAAATTTCTGTGACCTGGTTGGCATTTATTGATTCTGTTTGGTTTTGGATTTTGTTCTAATACGCAAATGAAAGCATTTTAAAGTTGCTCTCATATTGGGTCTGGATAGTATTATGACATAAAAGAAAGGAGATTTTTGAAGCAACTTTACAGGACATTGGTTGGACCGTACCAGGGTTAGTTATTACTATTTTCACGGTTTCAGGGCCAGTTTATTGTCACGTGTACCAATTAAGGTACCCAAAAATCAAATTACCATAGAGCCATACAAAAAAAAAAGCAACAAGACACACAACTACATAAAAGTTAACCTAAACATTCACCACAGTGGATTCCCCACGTTCCTCACTGTGATGGAAGGCAATAAAGTCCAAATCTTCTTCCTCTTTGTTTGTGGAGGAGGGGGGGGGTGGGGGTGGGGGTTAGGGGGGGGGGGGGGGGGGGGGGGGGGGAGCACCTTCAGCTTTCGGCCTCACGCAGCAGATCCCGGTCCTACTCCGGCTTCACTCAGAGGCTTCTGGTTCAACACAACAGCTTCGTGCTGGTCGCTGCAGAAGCAGCCCGCGAGCTGCTGACTCCCCTCGAGAAAGAAAAGAGCAGATATAAAAGCAAGAAAGAACCTGCATAACACCAAGTATCAGGAAAATTGGTTGCTAATTCTAGTATAATCCAAGAAGGTGTCAGGTTTGATATTTGTTTGCTTTGTACACATGAGTCAGAGAGAATTCTATGAAAGCGCAATACAAAATGTCATTTCTGTTCAACTGGAAATTGATGGCAATTTCCTTGTAACTCCTGCAGTGATGTTGAAAAGCAAGATTGCACCTGAGCATTGTCCTCAAATAATTTGAAAGAGCATGGACAGCTGAGTGAAAAACAGAGTTGTTTTGTTGCAGAGATCATAAGGAGCTGCACTGAAGAGACAGGATTATTATTTGGCTAAATAAAAGCACACTTTTTTGTGTGTGGCAAGAAAATAGAAACTATGAAGAATTGGGTAACTCTGTACTTGGGTGCAGAAAATGTTGAAAGGCTGCTTAGTTTAGTACAGAGATACAGTGTGGAAACAGGCCCTTCGGCCACTGAGTCCAGAACGACCAGCGATCACTAGTGCTATCCTAGACATTAGGGACAATTTAAAGAAGCCAATTAACCTATATTTCTTGGGAATCTGGGCGGAAGCTGGAGCACTTGGAGAAAACCCAGGGAGAATGTATAAACTATGTACAGATAGCACCCATAATCACGTTCAAATTTGGGTCTCTGTCACTGTAAGGCAACAACAATACTGCTGCACCACTGTGCCACCTTTGAATACTGGCTGAAGGAAGGCTGGTCTATATCACAAAGAGAATATATAAAGGAAAAGGTTTGGCTTGTGGGATCCCATTTGAACAACTGATTTTACCCCTGGAAGAATAGATCGAGTTTGGAGAAAGAGCGGTGCACATTCAAAAGAATTATATCATATGAGTAAAATGTGAGGACGTGTTGTTACCATGGTGTATATATCCCATTGACTTTGAAGGTTGAGGAGGAATTAAATTAATTTGGGTAATAAATGCAAAATAATTATTGAAATTCAGAACAAACAATTTCACTTTAAAATAGAGGTCAGGAACATACAATATATGCATAGCTGCTGGAAATGTAGCAATTTAACATGAGGGGTCAAAGACAATGATTCCATTTTCAAATGTCATACCCTTCCAATTACACTGCCAGCTTCACTCATTCAGTGGCATGAGGTGCAGATCGTAATAATGCACCCAAAGAAGCCCTTCTGCATTTGTGATTTGATCTGCCAGAAGCAACAGAACTTACCATTATAGGAAAGGCAACCCTGAAGGCACAGTCACTGGTATTTGTATATCTAACCCTCCTCTTAACCCACTTCTCCCTCATTACTCAATCGTTCATTGAGGAAGTAATCGGCAGGAAGAACCCATTGCAGTGTAAATGGGAAAGATGTGCATTTTAGCACGTCTGCTGTGTAGGCTTAAATGAGAAGACATTGTAAGATGAAACAATAAGATACCTTAGCATTTCCAGTAATTTAATATTAATTTTATTGCCACTAATATGTTAACTTCTACAATGTACTTACAAATAAGTCTATACTAGAGTTTAGTCACATCATGCTCCAGAATTAATTCAATGGTTCGACGCTCCTTTTATTGTCACATGTGTAAAGTGTTAATACAGTGAAATTTGTTATCGTACAAACAGTCCAATAAAGTATTGCCATACACCCCCCACCCCCACCCCGATCCCTGATTAGCAAGTGTACAGAAATAGTCTACTGAGACCGCATGCAAGAGGCGCCATCTTTTGCGTCATTTTCACAGTCCACACTCTAGTTCTTGTGAGTGGTGCCTGTTCCACACAAGTCCCAGGCTACTGCAGACCTCCAGCCATTCCCTTCCTTGAACTCCCCTTCCTTGCCCGTCCATCTTTGAGTTTGAGTTTAGTTTATTATCATGTGTACTGTGGTACCGTGAAAAGCTTTTGTTGCACGCCAACCAGATTACAAGGAGAACAGACATAGTTGTGTCGCGCAACAGAAGACCATCTTGTCACGTGGCTGAAGACTGTTGGGCCAGGGCTATCCCCTGTCAGCAGACCTGCCTCATCCACCACAGAACTGGGAAACCTGCCAGAAGAGGCTCATCCCTGAGGACCGGGGAACCAGATAGGAGGCTAGAACAAAATGGCCTGTAAGATGAACTGGGGTCTTATCTTCCGTGCCCACAAGGTCGGCTACGGGAGGTGCCCCCAAAGCACAAAGGCTGAATGGTGGCCAGGCGAGGAGAGATATATGGTTCACTAGCTGATCCAGATCGAGGCAACGGCTACAATGGGCCTTTATGGCCAGTTGCAGCCTGGACTTGAAAAGAGCACCAAATACTGGCAACTCTTGTATATAACGTCCAGTGCAATAGAATTCCCCAACTAGGTCTCCCCAACACTATCTCCTCCTTTTAAGACACTACTTAAAGCAGAAATCTTGGTCAAGTGTTTGGTCACTTGTTCTAATGTTCTCATTTGAAACAGTTTTAAATTTTATTGAATCATTTTATTAAAACACTTTATCAATGTTAATCACTTTAGTTTGTTTGGCAAAATTATTCATTAATTAAATCTTTGGCCACTTAAGTAGTAATCTGTTTATAAATTCTGTTAAATTAAAATGGTGTTGATTTGTATTTAAACTGATAGATTTAATGATTAACATTTCTAGCTCAAGTAAAATGTCATCTTTAAATTTTGTAAAGGCATTTTAAATTACATCGTTGAATGCCTTTGTGAAAGTAAATGCAAGAGTGATATAATTGATGCCTCTGATGTATAATTACACTACCTGCAGGGCAGTGAATGACTGAAATTTGAAATAATTTTTCTGTCAGAAAACATTAGGAAACATTGGGGCTGCTTAGAAATAGGTAGGAAGGAACAGCAGATGCTGGTTTAACCAAACTAGTACAATGACTAGGATGGGGGAGGTACACCTCCTCCAACCTCATCTTTTGAATCCGCTGTTCCAGGAGTGGACTCCTGTATATCGGCGAGACCAGGCGCAGACTGGGCAATTGGTTCGCTGAACATCTTCGCTTGGTCCGCCTTGGCCTATGTGATCACTCGGTTGCCAAACACTTTTACTCCCCTTCCCATTCTCGTATTGACCTTTCTGGCCCAGACCTCCTCTAATATCAGAATAAGGCCAAATGTTAATTGGAGGAACAGCACCTTATATTTTGCTTTGGCAGCATGCAACCCAACAGTATATAAGTAACCTTTGCATCCCTTCCTTCTTTGTCTCTCCCACACCATGGTCACCGTACTAGTTTCCCTGTCATCCTGTTGAGTTTCACTGTCTGCACAACTCATTATTACCTACCCCACAACCAACAATGGACTGTTGTGAACTTCATCTTTCCATGATCATCATTGCTTTTTGCATATCTTTCATTCATTTGTTCTATGTACCAGCTACATCTCTTCTTTTTCATTTCTCCTGACTCTCAGCCTGAAGAAGGGTTTCCTTCACCTATTCCTTTTCTCCAGAGATACTGCCTGACCTGCTGATTTACTCCAGATTTTTGTGTTTATCTTCTGCTTAAAAATAGAGAATAGTGTCAAAGAGTGGAAGCAAAAAACTGATCAATACTATTTCCTTAACTTCTATTTCTTGTTTTCCTTTCAGTCGTTCATTGTTTGCTGGAGTATTTACATTGTTTTCATTCAGATTATAGTGGTTAGAATCAGACTACTGCTCACAGCTTCACTTTGAGCTTGAGGTGAACTTCCATCTACATATTTGTACACCTTAAGTCAACTACTAAAACATCTGCCATCTTTGCTATTAACTCAGTCCATCCTTTGCTGAAACCCTCAACAATGTATATTATGTTGTTAATGGTCGTTCGTCTGGCAACCCATTTTTTGCTTAACAATGTGGTCTGCTCATCTTCAGGAGCAATACCTTTTCAGTGACATTGTTGAGATATTGTACAACATCCATCCTGAATGTAATAAATTATTTGATGTACAATATGTGTTGTATCCAAATAAAAATGATATGTGGAGGGTAAATTAGCAAAATCTACAGTTAAGACCATTAGAAACTAGGAGCACGAGTAAGGCATTCAGCCCCGTCAAACGTGCACCACCATTATTATGATCAAAACTGCACCGCCCAAGACCTTGTCTCCTTTTCTGTTCCAGTTCCCCATAGCTGACAATTCCCCAATCTTACAAAAGATAAGATACTTCCTCCTTGAATACCCTCAATGATCTAGTTTTCACAACCCTCCAGGGTAGAGAATTCCATAGAATTGCTACCCTCTATGAGAAGATCATTGCTAAATACTTTTAAACTGCTCAATATTCAAAACTTTATGAAAAATTCAACAATGGAACCTTTGCATAAAAGCTTATTCACTAATGCATGGTCGTCCTGGTTCACTTCTTGAGTCTTGTGATTAAATTACAATTTCAAAATGGCTCTTGTAATCAGTTTCTTGGAGCTGATCCGCTGCCCAAAATTAGTGCATTTGCTGTAGTGACTACATACGCGGCTTGATGTGGAGGGATGATCTTGTTGGAGTTCTGCACCCTTATGGTAGCAGGCAAGGTCTCAGCAGTGGTTTGGCGTCTGATTGTGTTGTGTCCCCTGAATGACCTTAAATGATTCAAGAGAAGGGAAAACTGATGGTCAGATCTTTGTCTTTTGTCAAAATCACAAAACATTTTAGATTTTATAAATGTCTCTGGTATGCAAAAGCAACAAAAACTGATGCAAATAATGAAAAAAAAATTGACAAATATAGTTAATTAAAACATATGTTAGATATAGTTAAAAACTAAAGTAAAATTGACTTTAAAAAAATTGACTTACCTTCCCCGTATCTCCTAACTCTATGTCAACTTCAGTCGAGACAATGTGAAAAAAACATAAAAATCAGAAGGTTCCTCCAGTGGGACATTTGCAGCAAGAGAAAGGCAGACTGTTCGTGGGACACAAAACTTTGCAAAATAGTAAGCCTCGGTAAGTCTATCATTGCAATTATCTGTTATTGGTGTAGAGGGCTCTAGGATAGGGAGTAAATGGAAGATAGGTAGAAAAGTTGTAATTTGAAGACTTACATAAAACATTGTTATGTACATCACATAAACAGGCGTTTCAGTCCATCATGTTGGTGTCGAACATGAGGCCAAATTAAACTAATCTCAGCTTCTATGTGATTAATATCCTTCCCTTCCTTGCACAATCATATGTCTATTTAAAAAACTCTTAAATGCCACTATCTTATCTATCTCCACCATCACCTGCAACAGTGCATTAACAGGCATCCACCACACTGTAAAATTATTTCCCACACATCTCCTTTAAAATTTACCTCTCCGAACTTAAAGCATTGACATTTTCATCCTGAGAAAAAGTTTCGGACTATCTACCCTACAGATGGTTCTCAAAATGTTATAAACCTACCCTGTTGCCCTCAGCATCCGATACTCCAGGAAAACAATCCAAGTTTGTCTAACCTCTCCTTATAGCTAATCCAGACAGGTGTCCTGGTAAATCTCTTCTGCACCCTCTCCAAATCATGCACATCCTTCCTGTAATGAGGTGTCCAGGACTGTACACACTATTCCAAATACAGCATACCCAATGTTTTATAAAGCTGCAACGTTCCCACGGAAGGCTGTGGCGGCCAAGTCAGTGGATAATTTTAAGGCAGAGATAGATAGATTTTTGATTAGTACAGGTATCAGGTTATGGGGAAAAGGCAGAAGCATGGGGGTAGGAGAGATAGATCAGCCATGATTGAATGGCGGAGTAGACTTGATGGGCTGAATGGCCTCATTCTATTCCTATCACTCATGGCGCATCACTCATGACACATTGATGAAGAAGTCAAAACTTTCTGATCAATTAAGACAAACATACCATGTGCCTTCTTGACCATTCCATCTACTTGTGTTGTTGCTTTAAGGGTGCCCAAGAACCGTCTGAAGATTAATGCTGTTACCATTAACCGTACACTTTCCTCTAATGTTTGATTACTCAAAGCGTAACACCATGCACTTGCCCCAGTTTAAACTCCATCTGCCATTTCTCTGCCCATAACCTTAACTGAAATATATCCTGCTCTATCCTTTGGTAGACTTCTACACTGTCTGCAATTCCAACATTTCTTTCTGTCATCTACGAACTTACTAGCCAACCAATTCCATCTGTCATTTATATATATCACAAACAACAGAGGTTCCAGCACAGATCCTTGAGCTTTTAAAGACCTTTATTCAACATAGCTAGTTAATTGGGTGGCTTTCTTACTTTTTTTATGGCAGGGATAGGGGAGCACATTTTTGCCAATTATTAACATGATGGCATAACTGGTTTGTGCTTAAATAGCTTATCTCATTTTGGGTGGCAATACTGGCTTGAGCAGGACCTCAATACCTGGACCATGAAGAGCTGATCCTCTGCCAGTAATTTCTGCTGGAAATTTATCTTTAGGTGACAGACATAGACAGGCCCAGTTTCAATTAAAATAGCTCCATCATGTTTATATTCAGCACTGCCGAGAATATTGGAAAACATACTTCCACTAGTTTCATAGCAGAATGGGAATACGTCTGAAATCACAGATTAAAACTCACTGCCAGGGGCGCTTTGAAAATCTGGTCCTGTGCTAATCATATACTTTCAGCTCATTTGATTTATTCAAGGATATGAATAACAATGGACAGTTTTGGTGTCATTGCTAAACTGTCCAGCTGTCTCTCAAGCTAAATACAGCCAGAGCCTCTCACTGGAAAATCAATAGGAATTGGCCTACTCGTTCGCATAGGAGTATTAAGCAGTTTTTTAAAATCTCCTTTCCACTGACATTTATATTTCATCACTATAATCTCTCACATACAGGTCTTGGTTTGAAATCTGAGTATTCATAATTTTAACAATTAATAATCAACTGAAGCTGTGACAATATATTTGTGGGTTTTTTTCCACATCCAAACATTTAAGCCTGAGCAAACTTACTCCATGCAAAGGATTAAACCGTTAGCACGTTATTATTTATGAATTGAGTTGATAAATTGCAAGATTTTTCCCCATTTGAATTTGATGGTCTAAAATTTGATGATCTTTCAGGGAGATGCTAACTGCATTTTGTTGTCTCTGTACTGTACACTGACAATGACAATTAAAGTTGAATCTGAATCTGAATCTGAATCTGAAATGGCCATTAAACTGAAATGTTAACCCTGTTTCTCACTCCACAAAAAATGCCTGCCCAACTGCGTTTTTCTTCTTCTGTTTTTAGCATTTTCTGTTTCTTTGAAACAAGTTTTGTGTCTGACTCCAGGGAAGAATACACAGAAATTTACTCAGAAATTGTGGACAACAGGTCTGGAGTGAAATGGGTTGAAATAGAAAGTATCAGAATTAATATTCAGACCCATTAAACATTCGGACCTGATGATATGTATCTTTAGGTACTGAAGGAAGTGGGTTTGGAGACAATTGATACACTATTGGCCTCTTCCAATACAGATGGCAATACAGATGACTCCATAGATGGCCAAATGGGATTATTTTCTACCTTCCACAGACTGACATTGGTAATCAGGAAAATGTTGATTTCTATTAATAATGAAGTGGTGACAAGGCATTTAGAAAATATCAATAGCAGTGAACTTGTAGATTTATGTAACGGAAATTGTGTTTGATAATCTACTAGAATTGCTGGGATTAGTACTGAGCCATAGTCAGTGTATATAAAGTTAAACAGGAACAAGCTTGATATAAGCCGGAGGCAGCCTCAAAAATACTCTATTTAATGTACTACAGTACAAGCAGTGATCAGTTTTGAGACCACTAGGTGCAGCTAGTGTAAACAAAGACTGCACTTGATTAGAACTGCAACCGCAACTTCAGTGAACTGTCAAGTATCATCACTGTATTTGATTTTCATGGAGATTCTTCCACCTGCTCTCACCTGTACATTAGCTCTGAGGCCCTTAAAATGAATTGCTCTGGGTTTCGAGAGGCTTTTCCTCCACAGCAGTAACCATGCATCTTTTAGTTTCCCAAAGTTGTAACTAGCAGAACGGATAAAGGGGAATCTGAGGATTTAGTATACGTTCAATAAGGCTCTGCTCAAGAAGTTATTAAACAAACTGAATCACATGGGGTAAGGTGTAACATAATACCTGTAGTATGAAATGAGGATTGGTTTTACAGAGAGAAAACAGAGATGGAAAAATAGACCATTTCAGATTGGAAGGTCAGGACCATTGTTTAGTTTTGAGATAGGCCGTCGGGCCTGTTTTCGTGCTCTATCAAGTGCATGTTGACCATCAATCACCCATTCATGCTAGTTCTATGTCATCCAACTTTTGCATCCATTCCCTACATACCAGGGGATTTTATTTAGAATGCTATTAATCTAGAAACTTGCACTTCTTTGGAATGTGGAGGAAAGCGAGGCACCCGGCGGGAACCCATGCGGCCACAAGGCGAATGTGCAAACTCCATCCAGACAGCACCAATGGTCAGGATCAAGCCCAGGTCTCTAGTACTATGAGAGCATCTTTACCAGCTGTGCCACTGTGCCACACTGTGGAGTGCTGCAGGGATTATTTTTGATGCCATATCTGTTCACAGTCTATATCAATGACTTGAATGAAAGGACATAGTTTAATTTAGTTCAGTTTAGTTCAGAGATACATAGGCCCTTCGGCGCACCGAGTCTGCGTTAACCATCGATCACCTGCACACTGGTTCTATGTTATCCCATTTAATCCCATAAAGCACACACAGGTCTGGGCTTAATCAACATGGGCATAGAATATAAAAATAGGAAATCATGCTAAACCTTTATAATGTACTGATCTGGGCGCTGCTGAATTATTGTGTTCAGTTCTGGTTGCCATATTATAGCAAAAATACAGGAAAAAGTTCAGAGTAGTTTTATAAGAATCTGTGGAATGAGGCACGATACATAGGCTATCCAATCTGTTTACATCTAAGATAAAACTGAGGGAAGATTTGATAAAAGTATATATAGATATATATAGAATGATTATGGTCTGGATAAAGTGCTTAGTGAGAAGCAATTTTCTTCAGCGGGACGGTGCCAGAGTTCACGGGTGGAAATCTAAGGGAAGAAAGTTAAGGGTGACCTGGGAGAAAAATAATATCCAGAATGTATTGCTTGGAAATGTGTTGGGGCAGATTTCATTGGGCCTTATTTGGAAACTGGATACATTGATGATGAAGCAAACATTGTAAGTTTGTAAACTACAGAAAGAAGGGTCAGTAGATGCAATAGTGAGTTGTCTGGTAGAGAAATGGCAGACAATGGCCTCCTTCTGTGATATAGCAATTCCATGATTCAGTGGTGGCAGGTGATATAGAACGTGGGAAAAGGCGAGGTCATCCATTTTGGTTGAAAGAGAAAAAGATGGAGCACTTCAAAAATGGTGAGAAATTGATAGTTATTCAAAGCAACCACAATTCAAATGACATGTCCTTTACTTCCATAGGACTTTCTAACGCAACTTTCTGCTATTATATAGGGCCCCGGAGGGTCAATGGGAATATTGTGTTCAGGTGCAGTCTTCTAACCTAAGAAATAATATACTTATGATAGAGGGACTGCAACTAATGTTTACTTGATTGATTCTTGGGATTGGTGGTGTGTGCAGGGGTGCAGTTGTCCTATGAGAAGACATAATAAAAAATATATATATTTTGAGTTTAGAAGAATAAGGAGTAACCTCATTGAAATATTTTTAAAAAGTCTTAATGGCTTAAATTTATCCCTGCACAGGCTAGATGCAGGGATAAGTTTCATTTGATGGATTATCTAAATCCAAGGAGATTTCTTAAAATGGTAGGAATGTGGGATAGGGAACATAAGATGGCTCATATTTTGAAAGTAACTCTCAACATGTTTTATAGGGAGTTTTGGCAGCTTTTGCTAGGTTGCTTTTTTAGGTTAACGAATGGTAATAGAATAGATTTCATCACCACTTAGAAGACTATTCAGCCCATTAATGCCAACTAGCCCTTGGAGCAATCACATTAATCATATTACCCAGTATTCTGCTCTCTTTCTTACAATTCTGATTCTCCCATCACTCAGCTCTCACAGAGCAAAAATGGAAATTTTACATACATGTATATAATTAAAATATTTACTGTCCTTGCTGGCATTAGAATACGTTGAAAAATAATTTGCAAAAATACAATTACAATTTGCTTGACGCAAATACATAAAATTAAAGATTTGTGTTCCGTTCTAGTGGAATTCATCCAACTAAATACATTGGCAGACACATTGGCCCTGATGATAACTCAGTCATGTTGTGAGTAAAGATTCTGTCATTGCCTATGTAACCTGTAGCTATATTCCACATATCTTACAGAAACATATAAAATTCTTACGGGATTAGACAGGTTAGATGCAGGAAAAATGGTCCTGATGTTGGGGAAGTCCAGAACCAGGGGGTCACAGTTTAAGAATAAGGGGTAGGCCATTTAGGACTGGATGAGGAAAAACTTTTCACCCAGAGAGTTGTGAATATGCGGAATTCTCTGCCACAGAATGCAGTGGAGGCCAATTCACTGGATGTTTTCAAGATTATATATAGCTCTTAGGGCTAACGGAATCAAGGGATATGGGGACAAAGCAGGAACGGAGTACTGATTTTGGATGATCAGTCATGATCATATTTAATGGCAGTGCTAGCTCGAAAGGTCAAATGGCCTTACTCCTGCACCTATTTCTATGTTTCTATCCATCCATGCATTTTAACATAGGCACTTTGATATTCTTTTAGCCATAGCTTTGGTGTCATTACATAGTACTGACCAGAATCTGCATGATTTAAGGACATTGCAAAGTTTATAATAAAAGAAGACATGGACAATCATCATAGGCTGCAACTAGATTTTCATAATGCCTCCCTTGAATGCTTTACAGGAATAGAAGGAAGAATCTGACACCCACTGTAAAAAAGATGTGACTGGAGCAGGGGCACAATTGTGCCTCTTAATACAGAGCAGGAAGTATTAAAATGATCCAAGCTCTCAGGAATTAAAAAAAAATCAAAATAAACTTTATTCAGAATAGAAAATATGTACAAAACAAGTACTGTGCAAAAATGTTTCTGACATTTTCAGAGGCTATACATACATTAATTAGCATCATATTTGGTAGTGTTTACAGAAATATCCTTATATTGACACCCAATGTCCAGCAGCAGAAGGACCCTAAAGACTGTGGTCCTCCCCCACAGAGCCTTGTCGTTGGCTGCACCGAGCTTCAGTGCGTCCCTCAGCACGTACTCCTGCAGTCTGGAGCGGGCCAGTTGGCAACATTGTCTGATGGTAATAATATTATAGTTACATTCAATTATACACATCACTATTCCCTCATTCTGCCTTGCCAAACCAACTTAATCTCTTCATTCCTTACACCTACCACAGATTAAACTTCCATCATTACTTTCCTGAATAACCCATGTAACTAAACTATTTATTCTATTTAAAGGAAGGAAAATCCAAATACAAAAACTAAATCATAAAAATTTCGAAAAATTAAACTAAAAGTAAGAAGTAGTCATAGCTTCCACATGGGGTCAAGGAAAGAGCGTTCACATTGCGGCCCTGTTTTCACCAATCTTTCCACCACCACGCACAAGAAGCACAAGACAGACACCATTGTATGCAAATGCCGAGAAGTGTGTGAAGCTCTGGCTGAACAACTTCTAATCTTGTGTGTGGACTCAATAAGAAGAAGAAGCTTCCACATAAAGGAGGATACATTGATCATTAAACTATTTGGCAGATGTTATTCATCAAGACTGAAGACCGCTAGAGAGGAGGAACATTTAAGAGCATTATCTTAAATAGAGAACTGAAACAAATTAAGATCTGGTCTAATTGTTTTTTTTTTAAATCTGTTAGATGATGTAAAAGACCTTCAATGAAATGGTGGACTTAGATTCAGATTAGGTAAGTGGCTTGCAAACCCCCCCCCCCCCCCCCCCCCCCATCTTTTTATGCCAAGTGGAGGTGCATTTATTCATTTGATATAATAAAGTCTCAACATCTTAAATGTCCTTCCACGGCTACACAGTCCAATCTTCTGTGAACCATCCAGCGTAATGAAAGGTCGGGAATATGGAAGTGGTTATTCTGCACCAAAGCTTTGTTGAAGTGCAGACAAGTTGCTCCACAGGTGGAGACAGAAAGATCTTCACTAAAACCATTACCTAATGGATGTAAATGAACAACGTTTATGACAGCAGAAGAATTTGCTAATTAGAAATAGGATAATGAAAGAAATAGTGAAATCACTAATCAATAGTGAAAATACAAAAGGTTGAGAAAGAGAAAATATGTTTCTTGGTGTGATTGAGAAGAGTGAAAATTCTTGTGATGACAGAGACTGTGTTTATACTCCTGTGGTCCATCTTAAATCCACCCAATGATTCTGTACATGTCAGATTATATCAAAATAGAATGCAATACATGTCTTTATATACTCAGCTTTACAAATGACATTGGTATTGGTTTATTATTGTCATGTATACGAAGATACAGTGAAAAGCTTTTGATTGTCTGCTATCAAATTCAATCAAATAGTACTATACATGAACACAATCAAACCACAAGTACAGCAGGTAGAGCAAAGAGAGAAACATCAGACCTTGCAAGTTAAACCCGGAAGAATTAAAATGTTTTGATCATTTTGACAAGAACAGGATGGCTGGGACTGGGGACATGAAAGACAAAGCATAATGTCTTTATTGATAATACGCAATGGAATGCATTTTTGTATGTTGCAACTAAAGCCTGTCCAACCATGAAATTCATGAATGAATTAGATCAATATTGAGGAGAAGTGATGCACACTGTTGAAACAAAAAAATGTAATTGCAGCTGAAAGGTCGAATGTGAAATTTGCTTTGAGCAAACAATATTGGGCTGACAGTTTTTTTGCCGAATAGAATATTTTATGGCCCTAAATACTCCCTGGTTTAAACCATGATTTTAATATAAATTAGATTCTACAAGTCTGCCACTTATTGTAACAACTGAGTAGATGAGTGTGCATCATTTTTTAATTGGTGTTATTGCTAGAAACTGCATGCAGGCCTTGAAATCATGAAATAAGTCCAAATGTATTTTCTCTGACAGCAAGGACATGCAAACACAATATTTAAACATGTAAAACATCCCATAAGACCTTATGAGAGAAATTATCAAGAAAATATTTTGCAGAGAATATAAGTAGACTGGAAATTGTTCCATCCTTGAACAAATATGGTGAAGTGGAACTATGTGTGTGTGTGTAACCCATGCCTATTCAAACCAAGATAGAATTTGGAACCTGGTTTTCAAAATTCCTCCATGACATTGACCATTACACACAGGCCAATGCTTCTCCGAGGATGCGATGGACTCAGGGCAGTCAAAGATTTCCCAGAACCTTGCCAATGATCCTTCACTAGGTGACAATTGGGCTTCAAAACAAGATTCAGGAGCCAAAAAAAACTGCAAATGCTGGAAACCTGAACAAAAAATAAAGTGCTGGAGGAACTCAGCGGGTGTAGCAGCAGCTATGGGGGAATGGACAGATGGCATTTAGGGATGAGACCTTTCCTCTGACACTAGATGATGCCTGACCCACTGAGGTCCTCGAGCACTTTCCGTTTTTGCATTTTGAAATCCAGTTTGGACTCGCAAGAGGGAAGGCAGTGAGCCTCCATATACATGGATACTGACCATAACATCCTGGGTGATGTGGTGTAAATCCACAGGAACATTCTGTACATCAGGAGCCACTCATCAATGCAGTGAGGCAGCATTGAGATGAGGTTACCAAGGAAATCAGTTTTGGGAATGACGGGGAACAATGCAGGAATGAAGGTGAGTCATTTACCTGACGAGGGTTCCTGTCTAACACAGCACAGGGAAGAACAGATCATCCTGGGAAAGTGTTATAAAGATTGTTCCCAGGCCATCATGGTCTTGGAACCTCCTGAATAAAGCATTCAGTAGAAGATGACTTTGTCAAATACACCAAAGAGACAAGATTAATTTACAAATTTAATGACAAAATATAACAAAATTAGATGCTTTCTCAATTTGATTTTGTAGAAAATAGATTTTCATTTAGAAAATAATAAGATAATCCGATTTTTCAATCACATTTTTAAGCGAATAATCTAATCAAACATACATACAAACCATCTTGTAGGTCGATGGACTAGAAATCCAAATGCTTATTCGAATTGAATTGTATGGATGAAATTAGGCACAAAATGCTGGAGTAACTCAGCAGGACAGGCAGCATCTCTGGAAAGAAGGAATGGGTGATGTTTCGGGTCGAGACCCTTCTTCAGACTGAAGAAGAGTCTGAAGAAGGGTCTAGACCTGAAACGTCACCCATTCCTTCTATCCAGAGATGCTGCTTGTCTCGCTGAGTTACTCCGGCATTTTATGTCTATATTTGGTGTAAACCAGCATCTGCAGTTCCTTCCTACACACTGATGAAATTAGGAGCCTGAATTCTTTCTCCTGAGATGCAACTGTACCTGCTGAGTATTTCCCTCATTTTCTGTTCTTACTCGTGGTGATTGTCTCCCATTGCTTAACTCAAGTCTTACACTCCTATCGAGCTTTGTTTTTTCCTTTTATTGATTGTTTAACTGAGCTTTCTCGTGGTGATTCTTGGAACATTCCATCATGGAGAATTATTGTAAAACAAAATTATTTATCTCTTCCTGCTGTTTTTTCCTTTACCCCATCCTTGATTATTTTCTCATTCTCTCTTTCTCTCCCTCTTCACATTCATGTTGTGATATCCCTTGATCTGATTCTGATTTTATTTCCTGTGGTGCCTTGCTTTCATTGTCCACTTGCTCTTTTGCATGGCATTAGTTATAGAGTTACACAACACAGAGACAGGCCCTTCAGCCCATCTCATTCATGCCAACCAAGGTGACTAAAAGAGGATTCCACATTTGCATGCATTTGGCTCATATCCCTCTAAGTTTTGCTATCCATGTGCCTATCCAAATATCTTCCAAACATTGTAATATACCCAACACCACCACTTCCTTTGGCAGCTCGTCCTAAATACCCACCACTCTGCGTGTGAAAGAATTGTCTCACAGGATCCCTTTAAATTGTTCTTCTCTCATTATAGACTATGACCCATTACTTTATAAACCCCTATAAGGTCACCCCTCAGCCTCCTTCATTCCAAGGACTGTTTCCCTTCAGCCCAGGAGGCTAAGAGGTGACCTTAAAGAAGTTTATATGATTACAAAGGACATAACTCGGGTAGATAGTCACTGTCTTTTTCCCAGGATAGTGTCACAGGTTAAGTTGATAGGGGAAGATTGAAAAGTAATCTGAAGGTGGCCGTTCAATGGAATAAGGTGCCAGTGGAAGTGGTAGAGGTGGATATAATTAAAACATTTAAAAGATATCTGGACAGAAAAAGGGATACAAAAGGTTGAGAGTGGTTTGGACCAAATCCAAGCAAATGGGATTAGTATAAATTAACAGCTTGGTCAACATGAATTGAGTATGTCTGGACGACCTGCTTCCATGCTATATAACTATGAATATTAAATCTATGAATCTAGGAATTTAATTCTTACACCATCCTTTGTTAAACTACTGCAAAGAAAATGAAATGGACCTTGTTTTGTAAAGAGAGCTAAAGGACGGAGTGTGCAAATCTTTGTTTTTAAAACCATGACAAGAGAATTGTGAACAATTATAAGTTAAGGGAACCAGTAAAATACAGTAATTACTGAATTGAATAGATGGCCATGTGTTTCTAATAGCTTGGAGACTGCAGTGTGATCTGGGTAAATTATACCATTTATAATAAAATATAAAGCACATACCAAGTTACTCTTCAGATGTCCTCGTCTTCTGAGAACCTATTAAGTGGATAAATCTTACTAATTAAAATTTGCTGCATTGTTTTCAAAGTCGATAATTTTGAATCAACATGAAGAAAATAGCACATTCAGATTACACGACAAGGTACTATAATGTGCATAAGCGTATTTCTTCAAAAAATAATTGATTGCACATAACTACAAGCAACGATGCTTCATGTTACATTGATAATTTTTTTTAAATAAGAAACATAGAAACATAGAAATTAGGTGCAGGAGTAGGCCATTCGGCCCTTCGAGCCTGCACCGCCATTCAATATGATCATGGCTGATCATCCAACTCAGTATCCCGTAACTGCCTTCTCTCCATACCCCATGATCCCCTTAGCCACAAGGGCCACATCTAACTCCCTCTTAAATATAGCCAATGAACTGGCCTCAACTACCCTCTGTGGCAGAGAGTTCCAGAGATTCACCACTCTCTGCGTGAAAAAAGTTCTTCTCATCTCGGTTTTAAAGGATTTCCCCTTTATCCTTAAGAAACAACTCATTATTGTACTGTGCTCATTTTTCAACTAACAGGTTGTGGAAGAGTCCATATTTCACGTTAAGATCAGACTATGAATGACTGAGAAGCAAACGTGGTGGGTGACAAGATCAATCAAAATTGAAATGAGAAATAAAGCTTTTAACATTGGAAAATAGGAAAGGGCAAAACAGGTTAAAAAAACTACCAGCTCCTAAAAGACATATTTCAATATTGTATAAGATAAAAGTTAAGTTATAAAACATTTTTAGATGATGTCTTAACAGCACAACAATGGCTAGGGTGAATTTGGAGCAATCATAGATTAAATGCGATGGAGTAACAGAATAAAAAAGGAGAAATTATAGAAACATAGAAAATAGGTGCAGGAGTAGGCCATTCGGCCATTCGGCCCTTCGAGCCTGCACCGCCATTCAATATGATTATGGCTGATCATCCAACTCAGTATCCTGTACCTACCTTCTCTCCATACCCCCTGATCCCTTTAATCTCAAGGGCCACATTTAACTCCCTCTTAAATATAGCCAATTAACTGGCCTCAACTACCTTCTGTGGCAGAGAATTCCACAGATTCACCACTCTCTGTGTAAAAAATGATTTTCTCATCTCGGTCCTAAAAGACTTCCCCCTTATCCTTAAACTGTGACAGCTTGTTCTGGACTTCTCCAACATCGGGAATAATCTTCCTGCATCTAGCCTGTCTAAACCCTTAAGAATTTTGTAAGTTTCTATAATATCCCCCTCAATCTTCTAAATTCTCGCGAGTATAAGCCGAGTCTATCCAGTCTTTCTTCATATGAAAGTCCTGCCATCTCAGGAATCAGTCTGGTGAACCTTCTCTGTACTCCCTCTATGGCAAGAATGTCTTTCCTCAGATTAGGAGACCAAAACTGTACACAATACTCCAGGTGTGGCCTCACCAAGACCCTGTACAACCGCAGTAGAACTTCCCTGTTCTTATATTCAAATCTTAATATCAAATTATATTAACATTGCTCAAAGACCAGATTATGGAAATGTTCTTTGAGGAATCATGTTAGCTAATTATAAGAAGGTTAAAATATATTTCCAAGATTTTCAACTCAAAACTTGATGTGCCTCTGAACTAGCAAATAGCTTAAATATTAATATAACTGTTTCAAACCACAAAGTGCTGGAGTAACTCAAAAGGTCAGGCAGCATCAGTGGAGGGAATGGACGTTTTGCAATGTTTTGGGTTTTGGCCCAAAGCGTTACATATCCATTCCCTTCATTGATGCTACCTGACCTGCTGAAGATCAGTGTGAAGAAGGGTTTTCAGCCTGAAACATTGCCTATTTCCTTCATTCCATTGATGTTGCCTCCATTAATGTAATTAAATATCACAGTTAAAATATTGTATCATTACAGATTATACCTTAGTTCAGATTTAGGGCTAAATATTAATTCATTATCCACATGCCATGATAGATGGTAATTTTTGGAATTTATTTTGAGATGAGTGAAACATTTTCATAGTTTCACTCATTATCTATCTGTTCTCAAGCATAAACATTATTGTGAGAATTACTCTGAGAATCCATCACTTGAAAAATATCTGCATATTAACAGTACAATTTACTGTAAAATTAGCTATAACTATAGCTCATGATCTATATTGAATAAATCGGGTGATATCCTGAGATCAGATGTACGTGATCAGATGCTGTAATCGGGAGTTTTGCTGAATTGTTCTGCTCCTCTAGAATTTTCACAATACATTTTTTTTAAAGATATTTTATTGTCCTCTTTAACCCATTTTCTTTGGTTCTCCTTATTTATTTTCTGTACATTATTTGACATCTAATTAATTTCCAAAAACCATATAAATTTACCCGGAGTCCCCAACATAATGAAATTCACCAAGCCACTCCATGGAGAGCTAACAATTAAATCTGATATCAATACATACAAGTTGTATCTCAATATTGCAGAGAGATTACATAAGAAACAGGAGCTGGGGTGGTCCAATTGGCCTCTCAAACCTGCTCTGCCAAGTTCATGGTTGAGATTGGCACCAGTAATGACTGCCTCACCAACAGTGTGCCTGTCCCTTCCTTCTTTGTTGTTTGATAGTACAGTATGTGTTAAATGTATGTTTTAGTGTTCTTTAGCTTGTTTTATGTGGGGAGGGAGGGGTTGGTGGAAACTTTAAAAAAATCTCTTACCTCGAAGGAGATGCAATTTTTTTTCCGTATTGTATCTCCATCTGCACTGTGATCTAACATCGAGGAATTGGCGGCCTTTGCTGGAGGCCGACGTTGGGAGCTCCAACTGCGGGAGCCAGTGGACTTACCATCATGGAGCTTGCAGTCTCTGGTTAGCGCAACTGCTGGAGCTCGAAGCCACAGGAGCTTCAACTGCCCCGAAGTGGGAGCTTCGATCGCCCCGACGCGGTGATCTCGACTGCCCCGACATGGGAGCTTCGACCGCCTCAACGCGGGAGCTTCGATCGCCAGCTGCGGGAGCTTTGATCGCCCCGACTGTGGATGGCTCGACTACCCCGACCGCGGAAGAATAAAGAGGAAGAAGATTAGACTTTATTGCCTTCCATCACAGTGAGGAATGTGGGGAATCCACTGTGGTGGATGTTTATGTTAACTTTTATGTAGTTGTGTGCCTTGTTACTTTTGTTTTAGTACGGCTGTATGGCAGTTTGAATTTCACTGTACCTTAATTGGTACACGTGACAATAAACTGACCTTGAAACCTTGATCCAACAATGAGTTTCCTGTATTCTCTTTATACTGTTCGACACTCCTACAGTTCAAACGACTGTTAGTCTCTGCTTTAACTCAATGAATCTGGCTCCACACCCTCAAAGGTAAAAAATTTGAAAGACTCACTGTCCTTTCAGAGAATAAAATCATCTTCAACTTTTTCTTAAAGTCTAAATACTTTTTTATTCTGTACTTATGTCCCCTGGAAACAATGTCTCAGCATGCACTCTGTCAATTCCCTTAGAATGTGTCAAAAAAGCTGCCTCTCATTCTTTCAACTTAGAATAAGAATAAGCCAAACTGCTCAATCATTTTTCATACATCAATCACTGCATCAACCTAGTCACCATTTCTTGCATTGATTGGACAGCAAGCATATCCTTTCTTAAATATGAAACTTGTATGCAGACTCACTGGCACCCTGAAAAGTTAACTCGGATTTTCCCTAATTTACTCTCCTGGCAATAAATGCCTACATTTTAGTAGCTTTCTTAATTAATTGCTGCACCTGCAATTGGACACTTAGATCCTTTTGGATGGCAATATTATGCACCAATGGCCACATTATTTAAATAAGAAATAACATTATTTGTTAAATAACAATATTTAAATCTCACTCTATTTAAATAATAATCTGCTTTTACTTTCTTCCTTCCCTTCCATTTTCGATTCAACATTAGACAATTGACGGGGAGGAGCATGGAGACAATGGCAAGGAAACTGAGTTTGTATTGGGGGCCAAAGGCAATACTGTTATTTTTCCCAAATTTTAACTGGAAGAATCAGGGTCTGCTCTTGTTGCGATGGATACAGAATACACCAACATTACCAAAAATCTTTATGTACAGACCTTTAACTAATAACATGATCCTGCATATCCCACATTAATGCACATTACTGAGATATCTTAAAACCAGAGAGGGCCTTGCAGACTCACTGCACCTGTGCAAACACTGGATCACTTAGATACTTACTAGACACAATGAAGGGCACTGACTGAGTAGAGGGGGGCATTGTAAAGAATGTAAACATTTCAGTGCTTAGCTGTTTCGACTCAAAGGGCAATTCAGTCATTGACTAAAGTTAAGTTCACTGTTCGTGGAAACTGGATGAAAATCTATGTGAATGGATGGTTGTTCAAAAGAATTGACAGCATAAGGTGACAAAAGATTAATCCGTGCAAAATGATCACTTAGATACTTACTAGACACATGAAGGCAAGTTGAGTAGAGGCAGTGTTTTGAGAGGATCTCCAATGTGTCATCTCATAGACTACATTTTACTCTGGAGTGGTAGTTGCATGTAAACATAATCCAATTCCCAAGGCAATTATCAAAACAGATAGCCAACAGATTTTGGGAAAAACATTTCAGAAAGATACTAAGGGTATTTGGAATAAAACAAAGGAAATGCTGAAAATACTCAGCAGGTCGGGCAGCATTAATGGACTAGAAAATAAGAGTGAGCCTTTCTGATTAATAAACTTTCATTCACACGTTTTGGTTTTTCTCACCATTTTCCCCCCAGTTGACAGTAAAGTCCAAACATAGTTTAACTTGATAGCATATAAATCATTCAGGTAGATCCTTATTCAAAACAAAAAGTTTTCCAACCATCCACATTGTATATGTTATCTCAGTTTTGAAACTTTCCTCTTTTAAATAGGATGAAGAAGAACATCTTGTGATAAATAGTTTACTTTATCCTTAAAATTAGCTTCAAATCCAAAATACAATGAAATACAGTGTAAAAAATGTACTTAGTTTAGACACACAGATTCAAATTCTGCCTGAGAAATAAATCTGCCTTCTTTCAAGATTGCAGATGCTGCAGAGATTTTATATCTACTGGAAAATTACCTGTTCTTTTCTCTTTGAAACAATTTTTTTTTTTACTGATGGAACATGTCTGCATGCTAATGTTGTACTGTAAATTCTGTTTGCAATCGGATTTCATACGTACTGTCAAAGGCTTTGGATCTATTTTTCTACAGAGAAAGATTCTCAAGGCCAAAATTGCAAAAATGCCAAAATATATTTAATAAAATTAGGATTTAAATTACTTGGTGAATCCAAATCACTCATAGACCTCCAGTTGCAGCTGCTTTTTTACAGATTCATTGTTTTTGTTTAAATTCATTTTGGAATTCATTCGCTTCTAGAAATTGTTTCTGTTCCTTCGTAGCTTTGGTAAGTTTTCTAAACACCATACATAATTTTACACTTTGCAACCATTATTGCAGATCATTCTAAATCCTCATTTATCTTTTGTCACTTTCCTTGGCATCCAGTTAATTTTATGCAGAACAGTAAATCCAAATGATCACGGTAACACAAACATGTTTTAAATCTTCATGGTATCAAATGATGATGAAGAACCGACCTCTGACTCATTTGCCAAAGCTTCACATTAATAAACAAGCTTTCAATCCAGCCTCCAAATTTATCACTAATTTAGTGACCATTAACCTCCTTAGAAAGACTCAAGAGTGAATATTTACCTGCGAGTGGAAGTTTAGATGCTCGTCCTCTGACTGCTTTTCTACCTGAAGAAGAGTGAGATGAGGAGAAATTGCTGAAATACTGTTTATTCTTATCTAGCTAGTTTCAGTGAGTATGGAGATAGTCTATGATTCTGCCTTGACTGATTAATGCTAATTGCAATAATATTCACAAAATGCCTGGAAATCTTTAATGGAAGGATGTAAAATTTATTGCAGAATAATAACAACAATAATAACAACTAACCCATGTATTTACTTCACAATATTGATGATGCAATTATGTTATAACCTATCATGGACTTATTTACATACAAATGTATAAACCTCATATTTAGCCGAATTTAAACCTGTTTACCAAAATTGTTTTGGTAACAAGTACTGTAACAACTACTTATTAGCGCTGATTATTAATTCTGGGATTAACTAAGAATCTTCATTCCTCAGATGTAATCATCACCAGTTTGATCATGTAGGAATAAACTGGGAAATACACAATCATTAAAAAATAGAGCTTGGCGACAGAAAATAAATATTCATAAAAAGAGTTGCAATAAATCTGCTAACCATCTATAGCTGGATCTATCAAAATAACTTATCATGCTTATATACTTTTACTCAATTGGATGAGAGGAAGCTAGACTTGATTCTGCCAGTAAGTGAAAATATTGGTTCACTCATTCCTTCCCACTCAAACTATTTTCTCGCCAGGTACTTTCCCCTACAACCGAAGGAGATGTAACACCTTTCCCTACACTTCCTTCCACACATTCCTCCAGGAACTCCAGCACTGCTTTCGGTGCTCCCAATGTGGTTTCCTTTACATCAGAGAGACAATTCGTAGACTAAAAGGCTGTTTTACCAAATAGTTACACTCGGTCTGCCAAGGCCTGCTGAATCTACTGGTTTCCACCCATTTTAACTCCCCTTCCTATTCCCATACTGAATTTTCTGTCATGCACATCAAAGATACCAGAGGAGCTATAGGATCTTTGAGGTGCATTACCAGAGTGAGGCCACATGCAACATTCCTTAATTTTCAGTCACAGAGACCTGATTCCAGACAGTGTTACCAATGTCTGCTAGCCCAATAACTTTCCTTGGTACCAAACTAAATCTCGCAACAATACATTGGAAATCAATTGGAATTCTGTTCCTAATTTTAGACTTGTTTGAGTGAAGAAATTAATTTGTTTTTGAATCGGGCCTCAGCATGGAGGTAAGCAATTTCCTTTCACACAACCCAAAGGCGTGAGTACATTGACATGATGTAGTTCTTAATGTACTTCTTGCAGCCTTGTCTGTCAGGTAAGACACTAACCTTAGTTTGCCCTTTTAGTAGTTTTCATAGTGTTTTGCTAACATTTATTCTTCCACCCATATCAGTATAGTAGATTAACTGGCTATTTATTTCATTGGTGTTTTGGGATTTTGCTGTGCACAAGTATTGTCTAGTTTATAAATGTGACAGAATCTTAAAAAGAATGCCATTTCAGCTCTGAAGCATTTCAGGATATCCTAAAATTGTCAAAGGAAATATATTAAAATACTTCCTTTTCACTTTAATTGTTTATATATTACTGTGATTATCAGAAATGATATTATGCTATGTGCACATCGTAAAATAATACATAAATCATAACATAGATGAAAATTGATTGGATGTGTGCCTTAAATATAAAAGGAAGTAGAACAATCAGTGTTACATATTACCTGCATTCATCACAGTGGGTTATCATTGAATCAACGATTTATTTCAGAATGGAAACGTCTCAAAGCAAACCATTTCTTTAAAATAGGTCAGAAAACTCAGGATAAAGGATTGGGTGGTGCACTGAATCTTTCTAGCCCTGGGTCCTGAGTTCAAATCCAATCCAGACATAAAGTCTCCATTCTTTGATAAATAATGAATATGTATTCTATTTCTGAGTTTCTATTGGAGGCTATCCAAAATGGTAGCGTCAGTAAATCTCAGAGTTCAAGGTACATTTAATGCAAACAGTAAATTTATGTTATTAAATGGCAGTTATTTTTTTTTAAACATTGACCAGAATGTAATGTTTATATATGGAGATAAATATTCCATTTTAAGATTGCCTTTTACATTGCAAGCAAGACTTAATATGCAGCGTATTCCAGATGTTCAAAAAGAAGCTCATGCAAACACAACTAACAGAACATTTGTAGAACTCTAGCTTCTGAGGCTTACAGTACAAGTTGAATAAATATATCCTGCATTCATCATATGCAGACTATTTCTTGTTCTTTCCTTTAAGGTATTATAAAATGTTTGTGATTAGTGAATCCCAATTAAAAATTCCAACACCATTTTAATTAACCATATTTAGTTAAGAGAAGTTAATTTAAACACTTTAGAAACAGAAATATACTGCAGGTGCACTTGGAGAATATTCCCAAAGTTGCCTAGAAATTCATATTCAGTGGTAGCACTAAATTCATTCTCATTCAAAATTCATCCCAATTTCATATTTAGTTAAGAGTAGTTAATTTAAACAGAATATGCAGCTTCAACCAAATAATGCATTTGCCGAAAATAAGCAGGAATGAATTTCACATCAAAAAGTATGATCTAACATAACAGAGGAGCCGATTATGTAGACTTTATCACAGGCCCTGCTGAAGTCCTTCCAAACTGCATCTTGCCCTCGTCAATGTTCTTGGTTACTATCATAATCCATAGAGATTTTATTAATAGTTTTATACTTCCTGTGGTCAGTTTTACAAATGGTTCAAATTCAAGATTATTCCACTCCATGAAATTGAATAATTCTGGTAAATTTCCTGTCAAGTGTTTAAGGAGACTTGTGTTGAACTAGAGGCCAACACATTCAGGTCTTATGCAATTTATTTTATTGTACTCAGTATAATCAGAATATACTACCAGCTTCATAGTAGAAGGTATTTTCCAGCCCAGAGTATTTCCTACCTCCTAGGTAGACAAAAAATGCTGGAGAAATTCAGCGGGTCAAGTCAAGTCAAGTCAAGTCAAGTTTATTCGTCACATACACATACGAGATGCGCAATGAAATGAAAAGTGGCAATGCTCGCGGACTTTGTGCAAAAAACAAACAAACAAACAACCAAACAAACTACAAACAGAATGGAACAGAATCACATATTCTTTTACATATTGTGGGAGGAAGAAAAAAGCAAAAAAAACAGCAATTTACAAGAAAGCAGTAGGGTGGTACGGTAAAGTTAGTCCCTGGTGAAATAGGAGTTTACAGTCCTAATGGCCTCTGGGAAGAAACTCCTTCTCAACCTCTCCGTTCTCACAGCATGGCAACGGACAGCTATCTGCAGAGCCAAAAGAGATGGGGGAGATATTGAACAATTTCTATTCTTCGGTATTCACCAAGGAGAAGGATATTAAATTATGTGAGGTAAGGGAAACTAGTAGAGTAGCTATGGATACTATGAGTTTCAAAGTAAAAGAAGTACTGACACTTTTAAAAAATATAAAAGTGGATAAGTCTCTAGGTCTTGACAGGATATTCCCTAGGACATTGAGGAAAGTTAGTGTAGAAATAGCCGGGGCTATGACAGAATTATTTCAAATGTCTTTATAAACGGGAATAGTCCCCGAGGATTGGCGTACTGCGCATGTTGTTCCATTGTTTAAAAAGGGTTCTAAGAGTAAACCTAGCAATTATAGACCTGTTAGTTTGACTTCAGTGGTGGGCAAATTAATGGAAAAGATACTTAGAGATAATATATATAAGCATCTGGATAAACAGGGTCTGATTAGGAACAGTCAACATGGATTTGTGCCTGGAAGGTCTTGTTTGACTAATCTTCTTGAATTTTTTGAAGAGGTTACTAGGGAAATTGACTAGGGTAAAGCAGTGGATGTTGGCTATATGGACTTTAGTAAGGCCTTTGACAAGGTTCCACATGGAAGGTTGGTTAAGAAGGTTCAACTGTTGGGTCATGTACATCAATGATCTGGATGAAGGTGTGGTAAATTGGATTAGTAAGTATGTAGATGATACCAAGATAGGGGGTGTTGTGGATAATGAAGAGGATTTCCAAAGTCTACAGAGTGATTTAGGCCATTTGGAAGAATGGGCTGAAAGATGGCAGATGGTTTAATGCTGATAAATGTGAGGTGCTACACCTTGGCAGGACAAATCAAAATAGGATGTACATGGTAAATGGTAGGGAATTGAAGAATGCAGTTGAACAGAGGGATCTGGGAATAACCGTGCATAGTTCCTTGAAGGTGGAATCTCATATAGATAGGGTGGTAAAGAAAGCTTTTGTTATGCTAGCCTTTATAAATCAGAGCATTGAGTATAGAAGCTGGGATGTAATATTAAAATTGTACAAGGCATTGGTGAGACCAAATCTGGAGTATGGCGTACAATTTTGGTCGCCCAATTATAGGAAGGATGTCAACAAAATAGAGAGAGTACAGAGGAGATTTACTAGAATGTTGCCTGGGTTTCAACAATTAAGTTACAGAGAAAGGTTGAATAAGTTAGGTCTTTATTCTCTGGAGCGCAGAAGGTTAAGGGGGGATTTGATAGAGGTCTTTAAAATGATGAGAGGGATAGACAGAGTTGATGTGGACAAGCTTTTCCCTTTGAGAATAGGGAAGATTCAAACAAGAGGACATGACTTCAGAATTAAGGGACAGAGGTTTAGGGGTAACATGGGAGGGAACTTCTTTACTCAGAGAGTGGTAGCGGTGTGGAATGAGCTTCCAGTGGAAGTGGTGGAGGCAGGTTCGTTGGTATCATTTAAAAATAAATTGGATAGGAATATGGATGAGAAGGGAATGGAGGGTTATGGTATGAGTGCAGGCAGGTGGGACTAAGGGAAAATAATTGTTCGGCACAGACTTGTAGGGCCGAGATGGTCTGTTTCCGTGCTGTAATTGTTATATGGTTATATGGTTATATGGAGGCGTTTGCCTGACCATAGCAGCTGGAACAGTCCGTTGCAGGGGTGGAAGGGGTCTCCCATGATCTTGTTGGCTCAGTAGTTGCACCTCCTGATGTATAGTTCCTTCAGGGGGGTGAGTGAAGTTCCCATAGTGCGTTCGGCCGAACGCACTACTCTCTGCAGAGCCTTCTTGTCCTGGGCAGAGCAATTCCCAAACCAGATAGTAATATTTCCGGACAAGATGCTTTCCACAGCCGCTGAGAAGAAGCACTGGAGGATCCTTGGAGACACTCTGAATTTCCTCAATTGCCTGAGGTGGTAAAGGCGCTGCCTTGCCTTACTCATGAGTGCTGCAGCGTGTGATGTCCATGTCATATCCTCAGAGATGTGGACTCCCATGTATTTAAAACAGCTCACCCTATCCACAGTATCCCCATTTATTCTCAATGGTGTGTATGTCCTCGGATGATGTGCCTTCCTAATGTCCACGATCAACTCCTTCGTTTTTTTGATGTTCAAGAAAAGGCTGTTGTCCTGACACCAGAGTGCCAGATCAGCCGCCTCCTCCCGGTAGGCCTTCTCATCGTTGTCTAAGATCAGGCCCACCACCACAGTGTCATCAGCAAACTAGGTTATCGAGTTGGAGCTGAACCTAGCCACACAGTCATGTGTGTACACTGTGAGGCAGCATCTATGGAGCGAAGGAAATAGGCAACGTTTCGGGTCGAGACCCTTCTTCAGACTGATTTGAGGGTGGGGGGGCGGGATGAAGAAAGGAAGAGGCGGAGAGAGTGGGCTGAGTGAGAGCTGAGAAGGGGACGAGAAAGCAGGGACTGCCTGAAATTAGAGAAGTTAATGTTCATACCGCTGGGGTGTAAACTGCCTAAGCGAAATATGAGGTGCTGCTCCTCAAATTTATGGTGGTCCTCACTCTGGCCTTGGAGGAGGCCCAGGATAGAAAGGTCGGATTCAGAATGGGAGGGGGAGTTGAAGTGCTGAGTCACTGGGAGATCAGGTAGGTTAATGCGAGCCGAGCGGAGGTGTTGGGCGTAGAGGTCGCCAAGCCTATGCTTGCTCTCACCGATGTAGAGCAGCTGGCAACTAGAGCAGCGGATGCAATAGATTAGTTTGGAGGAGGTGCAGGTGAACCTCTGCCACACCTGGAAAGACTGTTTGGGTCCTTGAATGGAGTCAAGGGGGGGAGGTAAAGTGACAACCGTAACATTCAGGATCTACTAGGATAATTTATCTTATGCCAAGAGTACCCAGAAAACATCTCTAGCTCTGTCACCCCACAAGTTCCTTTCTGGAAAGATTTGCGACAACATTTGATGCTAATATTGCTTCCCATTCTCAGAGAAAGTGGTTTATTATAATGCTGAATACCCCCAAATAAAATTAGATTAAAGTGTAAAGTTAATTTCTTCTGCAGACCATGGCTGAAGGCAACACGGCTCTCCACCACAAAACAAATTATAAATTGACTGACCCCAAACTGGTCAGTGCAGATAATTCCACAATTAATGAAACATCCAGAAGAAATCCTGCAAGACCTGCAGTAGCACCTTCTTCAATGGATAAGAAGCAAGTTTGAAACAGCAAAAAGCCATCTGACAAAAGCGTTGACAGCAAGAACCTACTCTGCCTTCCCACCCAACTCTGACTTCAGGAAATACTCAAAAGGTCACAGCACCATTAGCCAGCCCTCTTCAACTGCTATGAGGTGTTGCCAGGGTTTAAGTGCATGCTACAATGATGTCAATGGGTACAGAGTTCCCACAGGGGTGCAATGAGAACGGCCTCCAAGGAACAGTACATCTCATAAAATTGCCTTGTGTGCAATGGGTGACAAAAATGCTGGAGAAACTCAGCAGGTGAGGCAGCATCTATGGAGAGAAGGAATAGGCTACATTTTGGGTAGAGACTGGGGGGGCTGGAAAAATAAAGGAAGAGGCAAAGACAGTAGGATTGTGGGAGAGCTGGGAAGGGGAGGGGAAGGAGGCAAAAATCAAGGATGGAGAAAGCAAGTGTGCAAAGGGTGTCAGTAATAAGAAATGCAAGCTAGGCAATCAGAGGAGTCTTTTCGATGATGCGGTAAGGGGCTGTCCCACTGCGGCGACCTAATCCGTGAGTTCTGGCGAGTTTGCCCTCGACTCATACTCGCAGCATGGTCGATACGAGGTCCTAGGAGATCTTTGTAACTCTCCTTCATGCTCGAGAGTAGTCCCCGCGTACTCGAGGTAGGTCGCGGCGTATTTTTCAACATGTTGAAAAATGCCTGAGAGTAAAAAAAAAAGGTCGCCGTGGAAAAAAATCAATACTTTTTTTACTCGTAGGTTTCGTCGAAGTAGGTCATAGTAGGTCGGCATGTTATTCGTAGGTAATCGAGGGTAGTCGAAGGTAATCGAAGGTAGTCGAAAGGAGTCATAGATAGTCTTCAACATAGTTGAAGGGAGGTCGAAGGAGATCGAAGGAGGTCGTCTTCACTCTCCACTTTTCGTAGTCCAATTTCCCCGAACCTAGTTGAAGCTAGCCAAAGCTAGACTTCACCGTAGTCGAAGGAGGTTTTCTACATAGTCGAAGGAGGTCTTCCACATGATATTTTTTCAAACTCTCCTAAACTCTTCTAAACTCGCGAATTAGGTCACCGCAGTGGGACAGCCCCTTGAGGGAGTTCTGCTGTGCCACATTTCCAAGAGCAGAACCTCCCTCAACTCTGCTAGCTGAACTTCTATGAACGTGCAGCAATGTTTTATGTTGATGGGAATCTGCTACCCTTCTCCAATTGCTGGAACATTCACTGCAAATCTGGTTGGCAGTTGGAAAAGTGTGGCCAGGTTATGACATGACCTTGTTTCCTGAATTCAGTATAGTAAGGAAACATTACACAAACTCAAGAACCTTTGCAATAATGCCTGGTCTTCCTGCAATAGAGTAATATCGAATGAGGAAGACAGTCAGTCCTGTTATGGAATAAATGCTTACCAATTTTATGTTTTCTTTAGACTTCCTCAACATTGCATTTTGGAGATTACTAAAACAATTTTAAGGTTGTAAAATCAGTGCAAAGAATGTTTTATGGTGTTATTTTTTAAACCTGATGCCAGATTCCAACTTAGTTTCCAGTCTCTTTGTTGTCAGTGCCTGAATGCTGTGGCAACTCTTTGGGTACCGTTCCCGGAAGAGGAGCTATGTTCATCCATTATAATTGTTCCACTCTTTTAAATGTTTATTTCAATTGTAAATCTATCAGAATTTCCAAGAATACTAACAACACTCTCCTTAATAATTTTATTCAGATCTGGCGACCTTACAACCTTCAGAATCAACCTGACTCCTGGATCTGAGATACCCAACCAGAGACTACAGCAACCAGGGTCGGGACCCTTCTGAAACGCTACCTATCCATGTTCTCCAGGGATGCTGCCTGAGCTGCTGAGTTCCACCAGCAATTTGTGTCCTTCCTTTGTAAACCAGCATTTTCAGTCCCTTATTTCTACATTTCTACTCAAATACAACAGGCAATGAAGAAAATACCATAGCGCTGTATGTAATGTTAGAGCATTATCGTGTTAGAGTTACAGTGAACGTGCAGATAAAGAAAAAGTGTTGTACTTGTGTATGGCTTGTTAATGCTCATGTATAGTAGGATTTGCCTGAATAGCATGCAAACTGTACCTCGGTACTCAAGGCAATAATAAACCAATGTTAAATACCAGAAACATACCAATACCGATTAGAAGGGTCTTGTGAAATATGGTGCTGACATGATTTTTGCATGCACCCTGCATTACTCTCAATATTCTTTCAGAATGTGCACATTTAGGGATAAGAGAATGCCACTGATTCCGTATGACAGCCAGCATTTCCCATGGGAGATGCTCCACGCCTGCAGAAAAAAAGACAATAACTGCAGAGATTGTAATTAGTCCTAATGCCGGTGTGGAGGACCCGATCCAGACCATTGACAGCAGGAAGAAAATCTTCCGATTGCAGGTCTTTGATTCCACTGGGCGTAGATTCCGGAGGAAGTTAATGTTAATCCTGTTTTGAGAATGTTATGGGCTGCTTCTGATTCACTTAAGCAGCCTGTCTGTAAATGACCTGCAATCAAGGAATTCAACAATGTATATTCCAGCAGCACAGTCCCACGGTCATCCTTGTTGAACACGTTATTCTTTTCCTTTTTCCAACCATGCCATGCCTGCCTCAGCATGCACCACCGCAGGATAACTCTGCCATAAACAGCCTCACTAGTTCAAGTGTCTGTTTTAATATCACCTGCCATGCTGGGAATGCAGAATAAGGTGCTTTGGATGATGCAACCCCTTGTGGCAATTGTATGCACAGGACTCAATTCTGCTGATTGTACCACGCAGACCACAGAGCATAACATGCACATCAGGATAATGTCCTTTCAATGACTTGAACAAAATTGGTGGATGCCCACACGCAGCTCTGGTTCAAGCTATTCTGGTGGTACGTGCTTTTGAGCTTTTGTGTCTTGTGCCCGATAGGAGAATGAAGAAGGAGAGGAGAGAAAAGACAATGACTGGGGCGTGAATTGTACTGGGTTATTTTGGCTGCATTTCTGAGGCAGTGTGAAGTGTAGATGGAGTTGAAGGGGGGGAGGGGAAGTTGGTTTATGTGTTAGATCAGACCACATTCAAAACTCTCTGCAATTTCTTGTGGTCTTGGGCAAAGCAGTTGCCAAACCAAACTTTGATGCATTTGGATAGATTCATTCAATGGTGTCTCTGTAGAAATCGGTAAGAAGTCATTGCCAATTGTCCTTAACCTTCTGAGGAAATAGAACCATTAGTGTGTTCTCTTGACAATGTGGTTAATACAGGACAAATTGTTGGTAATATTTATACCGACAAACTTGAAGCTCTCATCCATCTCCACGTCAGCACCAGTTATATAGACAATCTCAATTAGGAGAGTTTGCTTTTCCAGAAACCCATCCGCATTTTCTATAATGCAGAGTGACGCCTTTTGCCCAAGAACCACAAATTCAAAAAAATGGTGTTTATTTGCTTCCATTTATTTTTTTTAATTCTGCTAAGGCAAATTTTATTCTGGATGTCAAATTCTTAGGTAATGATTTGTAAATTCTGTAAAGTCAAATTTCCGATATCCGAACAGATATAACACAGGGTTCATGGGTACTATGCACTGATGGTTACCTGGGTACCCATTTGAGCAACTTTGGAAGCTGGTGCAGGTAGCATTGTTGAAATATATGAGATTTAATGTTTTTTTCTGTGTCATTCCATGCCCAGCAATCTTGAGGCATTTAAATTCATTTACATTTCAAAGAAAGTATATAAGAATAAAACGTCTCTGCAAAATATCAAATTGCTGTTATGCACCTCCAGCTGTAAGATTAGAAGCCAAAAAATAAATATGCACCAAAGGAGATCATAGCCCCAGAGATTTACTCACGGCATGATTATTATTATTGACAACATTTCTCCATATGCTGCTATGAGGATAAGTTTCGACCGCCTCTGCAGCAAGATAAAGGGGTCGTAATGATGGGAAAATGTAAAACTCAGGAAACATGCAAATATACGCACCGTAAACATGTACAAATCAAATTTTTGAAGTTTTCCTTCTGAGTTAATCAAATGCCTCCATGTCAGTTATATGTCACAAATGTGATTGTGTTGATTTCTCCACTGATACTTGCCAAGTCTAAAGTATAGGAGAAAATACCAGTTAAACACTTGTTACGTGGATCACAATTCATTAAGCATATGGGAAGTGTTAAAGCCCTGTCCCACGGTATGAGTTCATTCCAAGAGCTCTCCCGATTTTGCCCTGATTTGAACTCGGAGATTTACAGTAATGGCCACTCGTCGGTACTCGGGGCTCTCGTGGACATTTTTCAACATGTTGAAAAATCTTCACGAGCCTTCCCGTGTTTACCTGCCATTAGCGAGTCCGCCCGAGTACCTACCTTTAGCGTTACAAGCCGCTAAGAGACGTCCCCGAGCTCCGACGTACCTGCTACGTTCATTCTCCGTGCTTACAATGAGTTTGATTTTTTTTAAACTTGGGAGAGCTCTTGGAATGAACTCGTACCATGGGACAGGGCTATTATTTTGCTGAGTAAAGCCCTTTCTGGCAGAAATCTCCGTATGTGACAACAACTGAAGAAGGGTTTCGGCCCGAAATGTCGCCTATTTCCTTCGCTCCATAGATGCTGCTGCACCCGCTGATTTTCTCCAGCATTTTTGTGTACCTTCGATCTTCCAGCATCTGCAGTTCCTTCTTGACAACTTATTTTCAAGTTTCTATGCCTACAACATTACAAAACAAATAAACCAAAAGCAAATTCAATTTAGTCTTTGATGAATGATATAGTATTGTGTGTGACTTTATTACAGGAAGGAACTATGGTTACTTCTGGAGGGATGCATTATGTAGATTAAGTAAAACTGTGAAAATATATTGTCCGGTAAACTTGTTTGAAACTACTGTATTTCATCATTAATGAGATTGTTTCAACAACTTTGAAATACAAGGAAAGATTTGTTTATTTTTTGTTGCTGCAGATGATGGGAGAGAGGGGGAGAGGGGGGGGGGGGGGGGGGGGGTTAGAGAGAGAGAGAGCAGAAGAGAGAGGGGGGAGAGAGAGAGAGGGGAGAGAGAGAGGAGAGAGAGAGAGAGAGAGAGAGAGAGAGAGGGAGAGGAGAGAGAGAGGGGCAGAGAGAGAGAGAGAGAGAGAGGGAGGGAGAGAGAGGGGGGGGGGGGGGAGAGGGTATAGAGTGGCAGGGCTGCCAACTCCCATGCATTGAGCATGAGAATCATGCATTTTGCTAAATTCTCACGCTGATCACAAATTTCTCATGCTCTGTCGTGAGAAATTCTGTGATCAACAAAATTTTCAAAACTCAAATCAACTGCATGGGCTGCGGGTGTTGGAAGCAGAAGCAGCGGCAGCGACAGATGTGGATGGGGAGCGGGGCTGGCGAGTGTTTGCCAGGCCGGCGAGTCACTCTCTGCAGCTCCGGCTATGGAGCAGCCTCAGTGCAAGAATCCTGGGCCGTCGGAGGCATCGGAAGCGTTGCGCCGCTGCCGTGAGAGTCTCTGTGCCAAATTCGCCCAGGTGACTGGCATAGATCAGGTTGCGGCTCGGTGCATCCTGGAGGACAACCAGTGGCTGCTGGAAGTAAGTACCAAGTACTGGGTAGAAACGGTGGAAGATAGTGGACTTCAAATGGGGGTGGTTGGAGAAAGCATCCTGCTTGCCTGCTAGATTTTCACTTACTGTAACTGCAGGAAAAATGTTTCCGATGTTGGGGGAGTTCAGAACCAGGGGTCACAGTTTAAGAATAAAGGGTAGGCCAGTTAGGACTGAGATAAGGACAAACTTTCTTCACGCAGAGAGTTGTGAATCTGTGGAATTCTCTGTGGAATCTCTGTCCCTTCGGAGACTCTCATGGCAGCGGTACAATGCTTCTGACACCTCTGATGGCCTGGGACTCTTGCCCTGAGGCTGCTCCATGGCCGGAGCTGCAGCGAGTGACTCGCCAGCCCCACAAACACTCGCCAGCCCCGGCTCCCCGCATCTGTCCCCGCAGCTGCTTCTGCTTCCATTCCTCCCTCAGCCTCGGCTCTCCAACACCCGTGACCCATGCAGTTTATATGAGTTTTAAAATTTTCATTGATCACAGAATTTCTCAAGACAGAGCGTGATAAATTTATGATCAGCCTGAGAGCGTGAGAATTTGACCAAATGTGCGATTTTCACGCTCAAAGCATGATAGTTGGCAGCCCTGATTTTACCACACAATAGGAGGCCATTTTGCCCACCAAGACAGCACCAAGACAGCACTGACTCACAGTCTTCACCTTCTTTATGGAACTTGATATGTACACTCTAAAATTAGAATATGTCTCAATTGTCTCATGTTGTAGATTGAGTGATGTTGCTATGCACAGAAAGCTTGTTGCAAGTTCCGATTTTGCAGCTGTGGCAATACTTCAAGAAGTACTTCCTTGTTTATAAAACACACCAGCATCTTGTGATCTCAAAAGGACAGTGTAAACTGAAAGCCTTAAAACTCTGTTAAAGCAGTAATGTGATAAGTAGATTTTTTTTTCTAATGCTGATGATAGGATTATTACCAGACTGAAGCCATGGTGATTGGCTTTAGAGTATTGAACATGTTGGTATTGACAATGTCGTAAAGTACATTGTCTGAAACTTTCAAGGCCTGGCCCACATAAAATACAATGCAAGGAACATAATACTGCCATGTGAGAAATATTGGTCTGTTTGCCAAATGTAATGCGAGCAATATTTTGACAATATTTAAGAATTTCAGACCACAAGGTCCCAAAATAGTTGACAACGTTTTGAAATGAAGGAAAGATGTGATTGGAGAGTATGCTGAGAGGATTTATGAGGATCTTGGTAGGAACGGACAATTATTTGTGAGTGATAAAATACTGGATAATCTCATTGTATCAGAAGGGAAAGTTAATTTGCCATACAAAGGATTGAAGGGCATGCAAGGATTAGAAAGGAGGCTGTTACTTCTCTTAGCTATATGGGGAAGATTTACAGGACTGAAGAGGAATACATTTTCACCCAGAGTTGAAAAAAGAGGTAAGAGATAAAAAAGCAGGTTAAAAAAAAGTGGTAAGAGGTGAAAAAGAAGTAACAGTTGAAGCTTCTTCTTAAAAGGGTGACAGAAGCAAGACGTCTTATCAATTGAGAGTTCATTCATGCTAACTAGGTTTTATAATTGAGCTAGTCCCATTTGGACCATGCTCCTCTAAAACTTTCTATCCATATACACATCTAAATGTCCTTTAATCATTGCCATTCTACCTGCCCCCACAGTTTCTTCTGAAAGCTAATTCCATGTACACATCGTGCTCTGTATGAAGAAATTACCTTTCTTACCTGCTCACTTTTAATTCCTTCCTTCTCAGCTATATCTATGCATTCTAGTTCTGTACTGCTCTACCCTGGGAAAAAGACTGTGACCATTCACCCTCTATGTCCCTCGCGATTTTGTATATCTCTATTAGGTCAACCACAGTGTCCTGGGCCCCAGGAAGTAAGTCACAGCTGATTCAGTCTCTCCTTATAAATGAAGTTCCGATAACATCCTAGTGAATTAATAAAGTGCTTGCTTTATTACGGCAGCATTATTTCTAAAATCATGAAACAGTAAAACAGGAAGTGGTCAAGATCAGATCTTTAGTAATATAGATATGCAAACTCTACATGAACTGCACTGGAGGCCAGTAGCTAACTTGTGTCATTGGAACAGGAACACTAACTATCACACCAATATATGCCTGCACTGGTTACAAACCTTTACCAAGATGTTTAGACCACCCAGCTTCTTTTAAAAGTCAGGCCACTTTAAAAATGGTTGCATGGAATTTTGATAAAAGAGTCAGTCCTAGTTAGTTCTCCAAACAATATTTTTTTAAGGAAGAACCACACGTTGGGTTTAAAACCTTCTGTGTGCTACTCCACTCTACTGAACACCTTATAGGTCACCACATGAAAAGGGATGTCGATGGTGAACATCTTCTTGAGGGACTTACATAGTCTGCTCGATTAATGGAAGAGGATATGAAATAAGGCAGAGCAGGACTAATTACTGTGTGAGTAGAACTGAAGGTTGAGCCTTTTCCTTTGTGGGTCATGGCCATCTCTCTTGATTTTCTCTAACAGGAGCTCCAGTATAGACTCCAGTATTTGGTGCTATTTTCTACCAGTTGGTCTAAAATATTCCATTATTCCTAAACCCCACCACCCCCAACTTAAAGTTGAATTAATCACAACTATGAACTTTGCATTTTCAATTTTTAATGTCCTTTTCTATCTTTTCCCAACTATTCGTTTACTGTCAACTCAGCTCACTGCAAATATGCAATGTCTAAAAAATAGCAAATCTATCTAATTTAAGCTGCTGTAAAGTCAATTTGCTTTTCTCCTACAAAATTCCAGTATTGAAAATGTTTTGAATGAAACTATATTGTATCTTACTCTTTTATAATTATCTTGATTGATTTAGGCTGGCTAAATAAACCAACTTCTGTTTTATTAAATGGGATTCTGTATTTTTATCAATCAGTCTGTGGCTGATTTTTCTGTGAATATCATAAACCTGTAAATATTCCTGATATTCTAGTTCTATACCAGTGCATTCGACTAGAGAGACAGAACAATTTCGATTGTAGACATATTTATTGCAGCTATTTTACATGCTTCATGAAAAATCAAAAGTTTAATATGATGGAGATAGAAGATCTATCAACTAGACAGTTTTATAAACATCCCATCACTATGGCAACATAAGCCTCATCCTTTTAGAGCTATTCCCTTTGTCCTATTCTTCCTTTCCCACCCTCTCTGCAACTTAAAACTACGTGTTTTCTCACTTACCCAGTTATGATGGAGGTTAGACACATGGCTGTACTTATACCTCCTCCCTCTACTCAATTCAGGGACCCTGCCAGTCCTTTCAGGTGAGACAGAGGTTTGCATGTACTTCCTTTAATCTCATCAACTGCATCCACTGTTCCCGATGTGGACTCTTCAACATCATCAAGACCAAACATCGATCGTTTCATAAAACACTTACGCTCTTTCTACCGAAGTCTATGGGATCTCCCAGTTGCCGACCATTTCAACTCCCCTTCCCAACTGATCTTTTTGTCTTGGGCCTCCACAATTGCCAGAGTTAGGCCACACGCAAATTGGAGGACCTCATGTTCTGCTTGGGTAGCTTACAACCCACTGGTATGAACGTTGACTTCTCTAATATTAAGTAACTTCTACCTACAATCCCCTCTCCTCCATCCTCCCCTCTTGCCCCCTTCCTCCCCCACCTTCCCAAGCCAACAAAAGGCCCATCTGGGCACCACCTTACCCGAGGTCATTTGTGACTGGCCCGGATTAGTCTGATCTTTTCTCGTCTCCAGCTCTTCAACCCCTCTCCCCCCCAATTCCACTCCACCACTCCACCACCCCTTACATTCAGGCTGAAGAAGGCTCCTGACCCAAAACGTCACCTATCCTTTTTCTCGAGGGGTGCTGCCTGACCCGCTGGGTTACTCCAGCACTTTGTGTCTATCTTAGGAAATAGAGATGCTGGTTTAAAATAAAGACACGAAGTGCTGGAGTAACTCAGTGCATCAGACAGCATCCCAGAAGAACATGGATAAGTAAAGGGCCGGTCCCACTTGGCCGTCATTTGTGTGTTATTTACCCAACCTGGTAGCGTGTGAGTAGCATGTGGGTAGCGCGCGGTATCGCGCAGCGCTCCAGGATTTTATTCTGCACAAAATCTTTGCGCACAACCAGCCTGTCGCATAAATGACGGCCAAGTGGGACACCCTGGCGCGGTGCAACGTCTCACCTCCAACAGCAGCAGAAGCAGGCAAGCGATCGCCGAGCTCGGCCTGGGGCTCACAGCCATTGCGGATCCGGATTCACCCCTACTCCTACTCCCAGAGCGGGGCCAAGACGATTGGAGATAGACACAAAATGCAGGAATAACTCAGCGGGACCGGCAGCATCTCTGGAGAGAAACAAAGGGGGACGTTTCGAGACGAGACCCTTCTTCAGACTGAAAAAGAGTCTCGACCCGAAACATCATCCATTCCTTCTCTCCAGAGTTGCTGCCAGTCCCACTGAGTTACTCCTGCATTTTGTGTCTATCTTCAAATGACGTCACGCGTTCCAGAAGGCTGTGCGGACGCATGATGACACGCCCGACCGTCGCCCGACTGTCGCACATCAGTCACTAGCGGCCTGTCGCATAAATGACGGCCAAGTGGGACTGGCCCTTAAAATTTTGAGTCGGGACCCTTTTTCAGCCTGATAAACTGTCCTTGATCTGAGACATTAATTTTGTTTCTGTTTCTCTTCCCCAGATGAGAATGATATGATACACTTTTTCCAAACCAAGTCCGTCCTTCAACAAATTTAGTTTATTATTGAGAAATTGTTACATTTTGTTCAATCAATGAGAGGCCATGGTTTCACTTGCCCAGATCCCAATCTCTGGAATTCCCAATTTGGATTCCATCACCTATCAACTGCCCCTTATAATTTAAGGCCACCATTAAAGCTTATCACTTTGATCTAACCTTCATTTTTCACTCATTTGTCCTTCTTTTCCTGTCTGCATATCCTGTATGAATAGTGTAAAGGTGCTAATGGGTGCAGATTGCTATATATCCCGCTACCATAAGTCAATTGCCCAATCTGAAGTAATAAAAGGTGCAATTCATTGCTTTCCAAGCTCCTTGTGGAGGATGAGTTACGTCAGAATGGTGTACTTAAAAGGTAAGCCAAATATCAATTTGAATTAATCAACTGTGGCCGCACCTGTTGGTAGGCCACGGGCAGAGTGAACCCTCGGCTCTGGAGGGATGTGTAGGGAGCAGCACTGTTAACAATAAATACCGTTTGATCACGCAACTTCGTGTCCCGTCTGATTCTTGGCTGGACTCCTGCGAGTCCCCGCCACACAACCTTAAATAAATTGTGTGGCTGCCTAAGTTAATAAAATGAAATATTTTAAGTTGACCTCAAAATAGAGGAATAGCTATAAGAAATTTTCTGTTGCCAGATTGCTTTTACACTCATGTAGAAATACTTCAGTAAAATATAAGTTTATGATGATAATGTAAGAAAAATTTTAATTATATTACTCTCACCAACAATATTGTACTGTAAGTAAATATTTTGAACCATCAAGAAAATCTTATATCCATATAGGTGTTTCCAGGTAGCAGAATAGATTCAGCCCGTGGCAACACTAGTAGCCATCAGGGCCATTGCATATACTGTAGGTAATCGGTTGCAGCAGTGTCCATTTTTATCCCCGCAATTTGCACAATGCATTTTTATCTTATCAGAGCGAATGGCGTCTTCCAAAGCTGTAAAGTGCCTTTCGGCAAGTTTATCTTTACTTATGGCACAATTCCAATTTCAACATCCAGGAGAGGGGTATAACACAAACAATACACGTTATCATCTCTAGAGGTTATTTGATATCACAACAGTGCTGAAAAAGAATTTTATTTCCTTATATTAAAGTATTTCCCACAAAATTTGCAAAGGTTTTTGAATTACTAATTGGGGATGGATGAGCTGAATGTTTTAAAATTTGGCACTGCCTCATGGGGGGGGGAACTCTTTCAGTAGCCTAACTTCTAAGAACATATTTTTGAAATGGGATCTCCACAAGAATGTTGCTGTGATGTAAACATTCATTTCATATCTTTCTTTCAAACAAAGCAACACAGGAAATCAGATTTGAATCAGATCTGGTTCCATTTAACTATTACACCTCCTATTGCATGGAGAACTACCTTGCATGTCTCTCCATGATGATAAAAGTCCTTTAAAAACATAACATGTTTTCCAGACCAAAAGCAGAGATTTATTGGATGTGGAAAAGACACAAAGTGCTGGAGTTACTCAGCAGGTCAGGCAGCATTTCTGGAGAACATGGGTAAGTGACGTTTTGCGTGGGACCCTTCTTCAACTGAAACGTCTGAAACAACACATGTCCATTTTCACCAGAGATGCTGCCTGACCCAATGAGTTACTCCAGTACTTTGTCTCTTTTTTCTAAACCAGCATCTGCTGTTCCTTTTATCTGCGACTTATTGGATGATCCTGCCCCGTAGCTTATCCTATGTGGCACTGTTTTAGACTACAGAGCAACAATACATTCAGGTAACGCTAAACTTTAGTGGTATCTTATTTATTAATTAAAAATAAAACTCATGACTTCAATTATGCAAATTCACTTGCTCAATGCTTATAATGATATTTATGGTCATAATTAAGCACTTGTGCAATAGTTAAAACAACAAACAATACAATAGTTATTTTAGATTTTACTTCGGAGTCACGTGAGTGACTACGTGAAGAAGCCCGCTTACGGCGCATGCGTGTCATATCGCATACACGCATGGATGAGTCACACCTGGGGAGGACGTCCCCGTGAATGGGAGAACAAAAAGCCGACGAACGGCAGGTAAGTGACTCTGCATTTCTAACTTTGTTGTAGGAATGGACAGAGCAACTCGCAGAAAGTCGGTCAGGAAGGTGCAGCAAGTAAGTCGGGAAGGAGCCGGGGACCTGCACCAGCAGCAGCCGACGCCACAGGAGTTACCTATGGAGGAACCAGCTGTGCCCGACTTGAACCCCGCGCCGGCAAAATCTACTGCTCGGCCGGGCGGGAAGGTAAAGCAAAAGTCGCATCACCTTCAAACTGGTATGGTCACGGAGCAGCAGCGAGACAGTACTTACCAGTACCGGAGAACCGACGAGCAGCTGCGGGAAATGGAGCAGCCAGGAGCGGCCAGCTTTACGGAGCTGGAAAGCCGCTACGAATGGCTGGAGGATATTCAGCCGCCGGCGACAGGTGCCCGTGAGTACCGGGGCCGGGAGGGGCGGCAGGAGAATATCGGGCGGCCGGGAGCGACCAGTGCTGAGAGGCATGGGGACCGGCTGCGGGAGCCGCGAGCGACTAGTGCCCGAGAGCACGGAAGTCGGCAGGAGCGGTCCGATAAGCACCCGCGATCGACTAGTGCCCGAGAGCACGGAAGTCGGCTGGAGCGGCTGCTGGATGAAATTATCCAGAGTGGCAGGCTCCGTGATAGGGAGGATAGCCACAGTGGGCATAATATAAGTCCCACAGCAGTTTCCCATAAAGGGCTGCAGGATATATCAGACTCCTCTGAGGAGGATATGGAAGGTCTGACTAGCTCAGAGTCTGAGCAAGAGGTGGAGCCATCTTCTCCCATTGAAGGGAAGAAAAACAACCTGCTGGACATGGTGGGACAGTACTTCCAGCAGGAACAGACCGGGAAGAATCTTGAGGACAGGATGGCTGCAAGTATAGAGTACATGTCCACCCACCAGCTGCAAGCTAATACGTTTGTTGAAGTGTTGGCAAGGCACTTACCACCGGGGAATTGTGCTGCGCTGAATGTAGCCAGTGTAAACCGGTGCATTTGGAAACATGTTGGGGCGGGCATTAGGAGTCAGGATCTTAAAGTCCAAAATGCCCTGAAAGGTCTCACGGCGGGCATAACAGCTTTGGCCCGCACGTTAGAGAAAGTGGACATGACAAGTGATCATAAGGATGCCTTAGCACTATTTTGCAATGTGCAATTTGAATTAAATAATATAAGAAAGGGGGCTATTCAGCCAGCTCTAGACCCGAAGTTTGCCATATTATGTAAGCAAAGGGCTATAAAACCCCAAACCCTGTTATTTGGGGGAGACCTGTCCAAACAGGTTAAAGATTTGGATGAGGAGGCCAAGACTTTGGGGCTGATTAGGGCAGCCAAAGGATATCTAGGGAAGAGATATCAACCTTATGGGCTTCCTAAGAAGGGTGCTTTCTATAATAGCACAAAGAATTGGAGAGAGGCCAGAGGTCCCCAGCAGCAGCAGCGTCCTTTTTTAGGGTTTGGCCCGGGACGACCACTGTGGAAGATGCGGAAGCCTGTACTTCAGCAGCTATCCCAACCTCAACCTCAAGGCCCTCCACAACCACGAATAAAAATGAGGAAATAACTCAGTTACCACTGATAACCATGGAGGTAGGTGAATCTGGGGCTCCAGAATTTATAGGGAGCACGGAAGTTGGAGGGACATTGCAACTTCATTTGGAAGCATGGTGCAATATAACTATGGACAGATATATCCTTAGCAGTATTAAGGGATATCTGATAGAGTTTCTACACAAACAAAACCCTCCAGTACAACATACACCGGACAGAATATACATGCTTACTAAATTGGAACAAGCTAAAGCTCACATAGAACTACAAAGATTATTCATTAAAGGGGTAATTGAACAAACCAAACCTGAACAACAGGAGTTTGTCTCAAACATATTTATTAGAAATAAGAAAGATGGGGGTTGCCGTATTATTATTGATTTATCAACGCTTAACAAATTTGTGCAATATGTTCATTTTAAAATGGATACGTTTAGCACTGCTAAAGAGTTAGTTTCAGCAGGCTATTTTATGGCAAGTATTGATCTTAAAGATGCTTACTATACAATACCCATCAGAGATAGACATAGGCGGTTTTTGAAATTTAACTGGATGGGACAGCTTTGGCAGTACAAGGCTTTGCCAAATGGGCTAACGTCAGCGCCCAGGTTATTTACAAAAATTCTTAAACCAGCTTTGGCGTTGCTGCGACAACAAAAACATAGAGTAATGGCATATTTGGATGATATACTTATAGTGGGAAAAACTTATGAATTGGCATGTCAGGCAGTGGTTGCCACAAAGCAATTGTTTGAACAGCTGGGATTCATTATCCATCCAATTAAGTCTAAATTAACACCATCAACTAATATTGATTACTTGGGGTTCACCATTAACTCAATTGATATGTTAGTGACTTTACCAATAGGGAAAGCCACAGAATTACAAAAGGATTGCACAGAGCTTATTAATACCTTTAAACCATCCATTAGACGGGTAGCCAGGATGATTGGCAAAATTGTGGCCACATTTCCTGCCATACAATTTGGGCCATTACACTACCAAAATTTACAGAGAGACAAAATAAGAGCACTCAAAATTAATAGAGGCCATTTTGATAGGCCAATGGAGCTAACAATTGAAGCTATAAAAGAATTACAATGGTGGGAACACAATGTTAAGTATGGCTCCAACCCAATAGTTATTGACAACCCGTCTGTGGTATTACAAACAGATGCCAGTGCAATTGGTTGGGGTGCAACGGATACCATCTCGAGCTGTGGAGGGAGATGGAATATTCAAGAAGCTAACCTACTAAATACTAAGGGTATAAATTACTTAGAAATGTTAAGTGCGTTTTATGGGCTAAAGTCTTATTGCTCAGGAATGAAACAGCAGCATGTTAGATTGCAGATAGATAATACCATGGTGGTGGCATATATAAATCATATGGGTGGAAATATATCAACATCTTGTGATAAATTGGCAAACTCAATTTGGCAATGGTGTATCCAAAGGAATATTTGGTGATCGGCTAGGTCACGAAAATTTAATGAAAATACAGAATGGATGTTGGATAGAACGGTCTTTGCTGAAATCACAGTAAAGTATGGAAGACCGGATATTGATCTTTTTGCATCCAGGTTAAATCACCAGTTACCAAGGTATGTATCATGGGAACCAGATCCTGGGGCAGAAGCTACAGATGCATTTTCACTGCACTGGGGGAAATGGTTCATATATGCATTTCCTCCTTTCTGCCTCATCAATCGGGTACTAAGGAAAATCCAACAGGATTCGGCATCTGGGATTCTCATAGTACCTGATTGGCCTACACAACCATGGTTCTCGGTGATACAGGATATGGTGTTAGAACCATGTATGAATTTAAAACATAGTCCTAAGTTGCTGGTGCATCCGGTAACTCAGGATAGCCATCCATGTCATAAAAATATTGCTTTATTGGCTTGTAGACTCTGAAAGAACCGCTACGGGACATGGGGCTATCAAATAGAACTGTGGACATGATCACAGCAGCGCAAAGAAGTTCAACACAAAAGCAATATTTAAGTCACATTAGGAAATGGATTAATTACTGCCATAATAATCATCTGGACCACAGAAATAAGAATGTTCGGGCAGTGCTAGAGTTTCTCACCAGTCTGCACTATGAAGGACTTAGTTACAGCACTGTGAATAGTGCCAGAAGTGCATTATCAACTTTTTTGTGGCAAGGAACAGAAAGTCAATCAGTGGGATCACATCCGCTGGTAGTTAAACTTTTAAGAGGCATTTTTAACACCAGGCCACCCAAACCAAGATATAACCAGATCTGGGATGTAAGTGTGGTCCTCAACATGCTAAGAAATTGGTCGCTGGCTACAGCATTAACTCTGGACACTTTAACTAGAAAAATGGTCATGCTGATGGCACTGGTCACAGCACAAAGGGTCCAGTCATTGCAAAAATTAAGACTGGATGGCTTGACTATGGCGGCAGGACGTTTGGTCTTTGTGATCCAGGACCTTATTAAACAAAATAGACCAGGATCAGCAGGGCAGGTCATAGAATTTCTGGCCTACCCGGAGGACGAACGCCTCTGTATAATGAAACACATTTTGTTATATATTGAATGGACAAAGGCTATCAGAGGCAAGGAAATGGGGCTGTTAATCAGCTATAAGAAACCATACCATAGGGTGTCTACTCAGACCATTTCACGGTGGCTGAAATATGGGTTAATAAAGGCGGGAGTGGACACTAATATATTTAAATCTCACTCTACCAGGGCGGCAGCTACATCCGCAGCAAAACGCCTTGAGGTATCCATGGACCAAATCCTCAGGATTGCAGGATGGTCGTCTGAGAAGACGTTTCAAAAATTTTATAATAAACCAGTTAGCAGTATAGCAACGTTTTCGGGGAAACTTTTAAGTTCTGTACCATAATTTATCCCTGAAGAACAAGGGTTTATGATTTGAATTAATAAATATTATTTATTGTTACGTTAAATAATTGGTATCAATGTTTTTTTGTTGAATATCATTAACAATTTCTCCCAAACTACCAAGGCAGTTGTGAAGCATGGACTCGTTCCACAGCGTGAGGTCACAGAGCTTTGAAATCTTCACGTAGTCACTCGCGTGACTCCGAAGTAAAATAGTAAGATTAAACGATAACTTACCAGTTTGAAGTTTGATCTGTATTTTATGAGGAGGAACGTTGAGGGAATACGTGCCCTCCGCTCCCACCCTCATATGGTCATATCTTAAACTGGTATCTCTTTAATAATCTTGCTATTTTAGGTCATTATAGTGTATCTGTGACCTCACACCGCTGCTTTGAAGGATGACACGCATGCGCCGTAAGCGGGCTTCTTCACGTATTCCCTCAACGTTCCTCCTCATAAAATACAGATCAAACTTCAAACTGGTAAGTTCTCGTTTAATCTTACTATTAAATTGGAAAGTTCTCTAGAAACAATGAACTTTGCAAGATTCAGAAATTTACAAAATATCTATTTAAATTTTTCTTTCCATAATTTCAATGAAATAAAGATTGTTTCTTTAGTTTATTAACTTTTCTGAATAATTTGTTATTAGTTAGTTACTTATTAATTAATCACCACGCACAATTAACATACATAATAAACTTAATTTCTTTCAATAAGATGTTTACTTCTAATCACAAGTTTGCCCAGTGTTGTGAAAAATTATCCACTGAAATTAAATGCTGGTATTCCTCCACAGGAGTTGTGATACAATTGTCCCTGTAAACTCATTCACAAAACAATGTAAGCAGCATATTTAGACAACTCATACAATACTCATGCAAATAATTCCCATGAGATGAAAGCATTTCACTGTACCTCAGTACATGTGAAAATAAACTAAACTAAACTAAATTAAACAATGTGTTGAATATATTAGATTGTGCATGGATGTGCAACAAGCAGGAATCATATCTGTCTCTGCAAAGCTTCATTGTTCTATTTGTCAGTTACCAAATAAGTATTTTGTGTTCGAGAATTTGTGAAACATCTGACAAAAAACTATTTTACCAACATTCACCTCCTATTCACTGATCATATCAAAACAGGAAAATTAACTAAATTGTACGAATTATGAATGTCACAGAATCAATCTTTATTTCAGTTTGATGGCCTTAGCTGGCTCAACAGCAGTAGTTTTACAATTGTCCTCAGTCCCCAGGGTTAGGGAGGGGAAAGACAGTCAGTTTTCCTGTCCATGGACACTGCTGAGTGACCCCTGCATAAAGTGCATGCAGGCTTGTAATGTGCGTGGATTCGAGCTAACCTACAATGGGAATTAACAAGATTAAAAAAAACTGCAAATGACTGCCACGGATATACAGTATCAATTCAGCATGGATAAACCAAAAATAATTCTAAAATGTTTCACTTCATCTTAACTGAGGAGTAAAGTTTTGGCATTGTACTTGATTGTAGAAGGAAATTTTTGTATGCAGGAATTCGGACCTTAAAAAATGGGAAATGCAGGAGACGCAGCATCTCACTCCATAGGTGGACATTTACACTGTTTAAATATATTTAGAGCTCTCAGCGCATCTCAATATTCCTGACTATGGTCTAAGTATATTTTAGTTGAAGGGACTTATAATTAGACATAAAGTAAATGACATTGGCTCTTATTGTTCTTAGATGGTGAAAACCCCAATGTGTTTAGCCGTCAAATGCTTTACGGTTTAAACCAGCATCTTCAGTTCCTTTTCACATGTTTCACTAAGGTAAATCAGTCAGGATATTACTTGCAACTGAGAAAGTAAGGTATGAATATTGATTTCTCTAACTTCAAGTAGCCCTTGCAATCCCTCTCTCTCCATCCCTCCTCCATCCTAGTCCTCTTGATAATTTCGTCATTTCTTACCCTTCGTTAACACCTCGTCCCCAGCCAACAATGGACCATTGTGGGCTCCACATTTCCTGAATCATTAGGGCAGGCACTGCTTTATTCTGTGCCTTCTCACACCTTCAACTTCTCTCTCCCTGACTCTCAGTCTGATGACGGGTCTTCACCCGAAATGTCACCTATTCCTTTTTTCCAGATATGCTGCCTGACCTGCTGAGTTACTCCAGCATTTTGTATCTATCTTCAGTGTAAACAAGTATCTGCAGTTCCTCCGTGTAATAGTAAGTTAATCAGTTGCATGCAGGTGTGAGAGTTGAGTAATCCACCTGACCTCATATTGATTTCATCTCAACACCCACAATTTTTTCAGAATACCAAACTTTCCCATCCAGAGGTCCAAAATGTGTAGAGGCAGAATAAATATGTAAATTATTTAAATCTCTCTGTGTAAGGAAGTACCTAAATTCTACCAGCATATCCAAATATATGTCATATTGGATATTTGTTTTGAATTACAAACTACATTAGGTTGAGGCTTTGCCATGTTAACGATATGGATGGATTTTGCAATAAAGAAACGTTGTATGAAGCTGGACTATAATAATTCATAGAGAAGGCCGTGGTAATTTGAATATAAATATTGAGATAAAAAAATTCTATGAGAAGCTTCAGAGAGATTTAAATATTTCTCATGTTGAGTCTAAACCAATGATGAAATATTTTTGGAATAATAACATTTAGATCTACAACAGATCACATCATGTACTCAATACAGTACGAGTCTAAAACTTTTTTTTTACAATGCAAAACAAGCTAAAGAAAATTTGACTTGCAACGCTGATGTGTCATGGAATCATTTCAAATTGCAGTTCAGGAATTTGACTGATCTAAGCTATCACGAGAAGATATCTCTATAATTCCATCCTGTAAAGATGAGGAATGTTATGAGCATCATCTTCAAAAGCTGCACGTAATTCGGTGGAGCGAATAGATTACATGTGAATACCTAAAATAAAAGATGTGAAACTGGAAATTTCTATTGATGTAACATATCGTTTTAATTCCTGCCAAAGAAAATTAGAACTGATATTCAAATTTTCCATTGCATCGTAAAAAAAAAATATTTCCTTCCTCTTTCATTACATAAACTAGTGTCAGCCCAATGCCCATCTCAAGATGGCACCATGGACTCATTGTCATGGGATTTTGAATCTTCTAATGGGACAAATAAGGCTATTTTAGTTTATTGGTACATTGGAAACTGCTCCTTTGCCACAATCCAAGTTACCAAGTATTTTAAAATGTAACAAAACATTTGGTAATTAAAAACACATTTGATCTAAAGCATAACCATATGTAAATTTTAAACTCAAAATGAAAACCACGCAAATTTCTGATCTTTAATCTAAAGGATTTAATTGGACAACTACTAAATGTCAGCCAACACCATTTAAAAAGATAAAAAAGAATTGCTAATATTGTCATAATAATATCTGCAAAAACATAATAAAAGAGATCAGAACAATATTTTTACTGATTTCCAATCTGTCAACGAGTCATTTGCCTGTAATCCCTGTGGATTAGATTTCAACCTTAAACATGGTATTATTTCTAAAGGATACATTTACATTTAATTTCACACACATGCATACAGTAAGATTTTTTTTTTTTGTTTTTTTTTTTGTTTATTTTATTAGAAGTTAATACAGCACAAAACAGTACAGTGGCACCTAATTTTAGGTGCCAACTATGTAATACCGTAATCCATTCTATGTACAACCTCTAGTTTTATGTTATAAGAAAAAGTAAGCAGAACAAGAAAAAGAAAGCAATAGAAAGGGGAAAAAGTGGAAAAATAGATGGTAGAGAGTAGAAAAACGTGAAGTGTGTATATAAAAAATAAAAAAAGGAAGAGAGAAAGAGGAAAGTAGAAATAGAACCCCTTAAAAGAGAATTTTTCAAATCTGTATTCGGAGATGTAGCTCTATCCGCGTCATGAACTGAAATCGGCAATCCTTACGGCACCGCTGCATCACATGATTCCAAAAAGTCGATGAAAGGAGACCAACTCTTTAAGAATTGGTCATATTTATCTATTAGTCGGAGTCTCATTTCTTCAAGGCGTGCTATGTCCATCATATTCCTAATCCACATTTTAACAGTTGGTGTGGTTGTATTTTTCCAAAATTTAAGTATCAATTTCTTTCCAATTATTAACCCATAATTAAAAAAAACATTTTGATCTTTATTTAAATTGGTATCTTCTCCTATTATTCAAAATATAATCCATTCCGTTTTGGGTTCTATTCTTGACTTGAAAATCTTTGTAAATATATCAAATATATCACTCCAAAATTTATTCAACTTTGTACATCCAACAAATGAGTGGGTTATATTAGCGTTTTGAAACAAACATTTATCGCATCTGGGAGAGACATTTGGATAAAATTTATTCAACCTCGTTTTTGAATAATATAGTCTATGTAATAATTTGAATTGAATTAAATTATGTCTTGCATTGATAGAACAGTTATGTGTATTCATCAAATATTTTTCCCATCTATCCTTCGAGATCTTTATCATTAGCTCTTGTTCCCAATCTTCCCTTAATGCTTCTGTTGAGGGTGATTCTCTATTTAATATATTATTATAAAAGTATGATATTAATTTTTGTGAATCAGCCTTGATATTCATTGCTTCTTCTAAAGGATGCATACAGTAAGATTTAAATGGATAAATTCTAAAAGTGGGATTTTTTTGGAAATCTAGAAATTCCATGCAGTGTTAAAGTGGCTGGCGTGCAGTTTGCCAACGTGCCTTTTCTGAAAGCCGTAGGTAGAGTTCTACACTGCCTGAGGCTCATGACATTGTAAATTAAAAAAAATATGCTTCACATAATTAAATGGCTGAGAGGTTTTTTGCCCATGTGTAAAGGAAAGTAAGTAAGTAGTAGATCATGGTGACACCAGTGAAAATGGAGGTCTGAATGTGTAAAATGGCATAGGGTACCAGTTGTGTGGTGGAATTAGAGCCTCAAGGGACTGACTTTGTCAAGCCATTAACTTTATGGTTGACTGTCATCGGTTGCCTAGTTTGAGAGTGAGGAGGGTGTTTCTATCCGCCTTGTAAATAGTTTGCGGCAGATGGGACTGCATCATTGAAGATGGGATGGGTGAACAACAGCCAAGATACATTTCTACCTGGGAGAATGCTGAGGTGAAGCAGGTTTTGGGAGCCAAATGATCAAGCAGGTTCCCTTTAACTTATCCTGAATCAACTGGTAGCTCTTGGTAAAATGACTTTCCCTCAAGTCCAAGGCCCATGCATTTGTAATGAACAGTCACAAAAGGGATGCCAGGTGTGCGCTGCAGTCTTCATTACTGGATGCACATTAGCTGCAAAGTGCACCTGAAAGGATAATCTTAGAGTTTGGAATCTACACAAATAATCCTTGGTTTCTTTTGATTACTTTTTTTAAAAGTAGAAATTCACTTACCTCAACCTTAATCCTAACCCAGAAAACAACAGGACATAATGATCAACATTAAGTTTATTTTAGAGTTTAGTTTAGTGCAGAAACAGGCTCTTCAGCCCACCTAGTTCGCACCGACCAGCAATCCCTGCACATTAACAATATCTGCTCACACTAAGTACAATTTACCAAGCCAATTAACCTACAAACCTGTATGTCTTTGGAATGTGGGAGGCAACTGAAGATCTCCGAGAAAACCCACACAGGTCAAGTGGAGAACGTATAACCCATATAGATAGGTACCCATAGTCAGGATCAAAGCCGGGACTCGGGTGTCTGGCGCTGTAAGGCAGCAACTCTACCGCTGTGCCACCCAAATCTCAGATGTCTCAGATAAGTATCAGATGTTTCAATAATTTTGTTTTGCTCTTGTGAGCATCATCTTCAAAATGTTGGGGCTACTTGAATCAATTTCTAGGCAAAGTATCTTCCTTGTTCTAGTTGATTGGCTTCATCTACACATATTACATTCAGATTCAGATTCAGATTCAGATTCAATTTTAATTGTCATTGTCAGTGTACAGTACAGAGACAACAAAATGCATTTAGCATCTCCCTGGAAGAGCGACATAGCAAATGATTTGAGTAAATAATAATAATAAGTGTCCGGGGGGGGTGGTGATTGGCAGTCACCGAGGTACGTTGTTGAGTAGAGTGACAGCCGCCGGGAAGAAGCTGTTCCTCGACCTGCTGGTTCGGCAACGGAGAGACCTGTAGCGCCTCCCGGATGGTAGGAGGGTAAACAGTCCATGGTTGGGGTGAGAGCAGTCCTTGGTGATGCTGAGCACCCTCCGCAGACAACGCTTGCTTTGGACAGACTCAATGGAGGGGAGCGAGGAACCGGTGATGCATTGGGCAATTTTCACCACCCTCTGCAATGCCTTCCGGTCGGAGACAGAGCAGTTGCCATACCATACTGTGATGCAGTTGGTAAGGATGCTCTCGATGGTGCAGCAGTAGAAGTTCACCAGGATCTGAGGAGACAGATGGACCTTCTTCAGTCTCCTCAGGAAGAAGAGACGCTGGTGAGCCTTCTTGATCAGAGTAGAGGTATTGTGGGTCCAAGAGAGGTCATCGGAGATGATGACTCCCAGGAACCTAAAGCTAGAAACACGTTCCACCTCCATCCCGTTAATGTGGATGGGGGTGTGCGTGCCGCCTCTGGACTTCCTGAAGTCTACAATGAGCTCCTTGGTCTTCTTGGAGTTAAGGGCCAGGTTGTTGTCAGCGCACCATGCTGCTAAGTGCTGGACCTCCTCCCTGTAGGCCAACTCATCGTTGTTGCTGATGAGGCCAATCACCGTTGTATCATCTGCATACTTGATGATGGTGTTAGTATCATGTACAGGTGTGCAGTCATAGATGGTGAAGAGGGAGTAGAGGAGGGGGCTCAGCACACAGCCCTGTGGAACGCCGGTGTTCAGGGTGAGGGTTGAAGAGGTGTGCTTGTCTAACCTCACAGACTGGGGTCTGTTAGTTAGAAAGTCCAGTATCCAGTTGCAGAGGGAGGGGTCGATGCCCAGGTTACCGAGTTTGGTGATCAGTTTTGATGGTATAATGGTGTTGAATGCTGAGCTGTAATCGATGAACAGCATTCTTACGTAAGTGTCTCTGTTGTTGAGGTGGGAGAGGGCGGAGTGAAGTGCCGTTGAGATGGCATCCTCCGTACTCCTGTTCTTGCGGTAGGCAAACTGATAGGGATCCAGTGTGGGGGGTAGGCAGCTTTTGAGGTGTGCCAGGACCAGCCTCTCGAAGCACTTGGTGATGATGGGGGTAAGTACAACTGGGCGGAAGTCGTTGAGGCTTGCCGCAGTGGAGTGTTTTGGCACTGGCACGATTGAGGTGGTTTTAAGGCAAGTGGGGACAACTGCTTGGGCAAGTGACAGGTTGAAGATGTCAGTCCAGACGTCTGTCAGCTGTGCAGCACAGGCCCTGAGCACACGCCCGGGGATGCCGTCAGGGCCAGCAGCTTTAAGTGCATTAGTCCTACTCAGTGCCACGTATACGTCGTAGGGGGTGAGTGTGAGGGGTTGGTGATCGGCAGGGAGCACAGCCTTGATGGCTGTCTCTAGATTGTCCCTGTCGAAGCGGCCATAGAAGTGATTAAGCTCCTCAAGGAAGGAGGCGTCGCTGGATATGGGGGTGGTGTTGGAAGGTCTGTAGTCCGTGATGGCCTGGATGCCTTGCCACATGCGTCGGGGGTCAGAGTTGTTGTTGAAGTGCTCCTCAATCCTGAGCTTATGGCAGTGCTTGGCATTCCTGATGCCCCTCTTCAGGGTAGCCCTGGATGAACTGTAGGCTCGAGCATCGCCTGACCTGAAAGCGGTGTCCCGTGCTTTCAGCAGTAGCCTGACCTCGCTGTTCATCCATGGCTTCTGATTCGGGTATATGGTCACCTGTTTGAGGGAGGTGACGCTATTGATGGTGGAGTTTATAAAGTCCAGAACAGAGGACATCATCCTCTTGTGACTCTTATTAAAGTTCCTAATTTCAACTTCTGTTTGAAACTAATTTTTTGGAGTTCTATTTTCTAACTTCCTACATACTGAAGCTATAAAAAGCTCATCATAAGAACAAGAAGAAGATTAAGCCAGTTGGCAATCTGAGTCTGTTCTGCTATTCAATCCAATCACACTGATCTGATTTGGCTTCCATGCCACTTTACTGCTCTCCTTGGAAAGCTGGACTTAGTTACCAGCAACTGCTTCTGACATAACAATCAAGATCAATATGAACTCTGACTCCATGTCAAAGAAGGCCTATGGACAGACATTGATGGAAATGACAAACTTTGATCAGAGTCATATGAAAAGCTGAAACTATTCTATACTCATGGGACAGAAGACATGGGACAGAAAACTATTCTATATTCATGGGTTGTCATGTGACAGAAGACATTTTGGCTAAACTTCAAACTGAATACAATGTATGGTGTTCAGTACAGAACCAGTCGCTAGAAGTTTTGTTTACTAACCTCTTTTGGACAGAAAATGGTGGAATGCTGAACTAAAAATAGAAAATGCCACAAACATTTGGCAGATTAGGCAGCATTTGTGGAGAGAGTCAACATTTTGATGAAGTGTCATTGACTAAAAATGTTGATTTTGTTGCAATCTCCACAAAGCTTGGCTGATTTGGGGTTTTCCAGCATTCTTCTATTTTTATTCTCAAATTGGCGAGAAGAAAATGCAACATTTGTCATAATGGAATAACAAGCTGCCAACACGTCCCTTTGGGTTTTGGATGTGACTGATTAGATCATTGCAAGAGTATATGTAGACTTCTGTAAGAAAAGGAATGACAATTTCCCAGTACAGATCCATCGCTACTTAAATTGCAGTGAGATTCCTGGATTCATATACAACTACTGTGTGAATTATCTTCAGTTTATCGCCTACAGGTTGGCCTTCAGCACTATCAACACATCCAAGCACATTGCCAAACTACAAGACTTCGGCCTACATACCTCCCTTTGCAACTGGATTCTTGACTTCCTCGTTGGCAGACCTCAAACAGCTCAGATCAGAAACAACTTCTCTTCCTCAATGACCAATAACACAGATGCAGCTCCAGCCTGTGTGTTTACCCCCTACTCTACCCTCTTTAACCCATGACTGTGTCACTAAGCAAAGGCTACAATGTCATCTATGCATTCAGCGACCTCACCACAGTTGCTGGCAAAATCACAGGTAGCGATGAGTCAGCATACAAAGAGATAAAACACCTGGTTGAATGGTGCCGTTATAACATTTCTCACTCAACGGCTCACACCTTACTTTATCACAGATCTTTGTTCCAACCATCTCCCTGTCAAACCCTCTCCCCTTGCCTATCTTGACATTACCTGCCATGCTATGTCCTATCTCTCCTTTTTTCCAGCTTTCTTCTCCCCCCCTACCATCAGTCTGAAGAAAGGTCTCAACCCGAAATGTGCTCCAGAGACGCTGCCTGACCTGCTGAGTGACTCGAGCACTTTGTGGCCCCCTCTCCCCTGAGTGTTGCCATCTTGGGTGATATGGCCAGGGCCCAGCACACAGATGTACTTACAAAGAAGGCACACCAGTGCTTCTACTTTCTTAGCAGAGATTAGGGATGTCATAACTTCAAAAGATCATGTGATAGGAGTAGAATTAGGCCATTTGGCGCATTCAATAATGGCTGATCTATCTCTCCCTCCTAACCCCATTCTCCTGCCTTCTCCCCATAACCACTGATACCCATATCTCTATATACCCTAACACACAGATGCACTGTAGAAAGCCTTTTCTGTAGCTTTGTTTGCATGGCATGATCCTATTGAACAACAGGGCATTGATATATGCCAGTTTCTTAATGGAACAGTCCTACAGACGTAATGTTTGCAACATTTTATATTCTCAGCATGTGAATGTAAATGTCCTGTTGGGCAAATACATTGTTTTGAGCCTTTATTTGTATCTTAATGTGTTCTGTAGACAGTACTATTGTTCCTAACAATACATAGAGAATGGAAATCTGATGTTAGACCCTACTCAGAAGAGAAAATCACTCTTTTTATAACACTGACTGAGGCTTTGACCCTGGATTCACATGACACATTGTTGGTGCAAAATGAAGTTCCCCTTTTTTATGCTTTAGTTGCAATGTTATTCTAAATACCAAAGCAAAACAGCATGTCTAATCTTTCATGACATCAAGATTGACAGTTGCCTGCCTTGAAAATGTTTAAGCTGATAAATGGCAAGTTATATTCTACCATATTTGTGAAACAATGGCCATCTTTAATTTGAGGGATCCTAGCTATTTACCCTTGACATTTAATGCCTTTATTATCACCAATCCCAATGGTTAAAATCCAGCAAATACTTATCACATAATTCCCTGAAAATGACAAGTCTGGTGGACAGCATGATGGACATAATGTTTGGCATGCTTGCCTTCATTGGGAAGGGTATTGAGTATAAAAGTTGGGATATCATAATGTGGCAGCACAAGTCATTGGTGAGGCCACACTTGCAGGACTGTTTGAGGTTCTTGTTGCCCAGCTATAGGAAGGATGTTATTCAATTGGAAAGGGTGCAGAAGAGATTCAACAGAACTGGGCTTATGGGCTTGAGTTATGAGGAGAGGCTGGATAGGTTGGGTGTATTTTGCTTTGGAGACCTCACCAAGGTGAACATGTCATGAGGGCATGGATAAAGTCAATGGTCAGTTTTTTTCCCCCAGGTTAAAATAGAGCGCATAGGCTTAGGAAGAGGTGTAGGTGGGACCTCAAGGGCAACTTTTTCACTCAGAAGGTAGCCCCTATCTGGAACAAGCTCCCAGAGGAACCTACAGTAGCGTAAACACTTATGAATTCTAGAGGCCATTTGGACAGATGTATGGAAAGATTTAGGAAAGATTGGGCCAAATGCAGGCAATTGGGACTAGCCCTATATGTTATCTTGATCGGCATGGTCAAGGTGGGCCGAAGGGCCTGTTTCTTTATTGCTCTCCAACTCTAACAAACATAAATACACTGGCTATAGAAGCAGGAAATGCTGGGTATCCCACAACAGATACCTCACCATCGGACACCTCTAAGCCTTTCAAACATGAACAAACCACAAATCAGTAGCGTGATGGAATACTTTCCATTCGCTTGTATGTATGCAGTCCTAACAGCACTCCAAAATCTTAGCAACAGTAAAAAATGGTGCAATATTGTACCATAACCACCATGCTGGAAATACCACAGTGGTTCAAAAATGTAACTCACTATCTTTGAAGGCAAATAGGTAATGAATACAAAATCCTGGCCTTGTCAGCAAACTACCTCTTCCATGAAGAAATAAAACAAACATACAGACAAACCACTGGATTAATGCAGAATATATATAATTTATGCTTAAATCATCAGATAATTGAAATGCTAATCTGTGAAATCTTTCCTCAACAACAATGATTAATTGGCATTCAGACAATTGCAAAATGAAGGTTAAGTGGGTTACATCTTTTGAGATTATGAAACAGCTCCTTTCAGTGTATAACCAGTGCAGTACCAATTATGGCTTTACATTGTTGATATCTCCATTGAAGTGTGCATATTAGATACTGGCTCTATGACCTAGAAAATGACCTAGGGTGACATGGAAAATACCTTGCCCATTACCCTGATCAAAGCAACGTGTTGATGATATAGAGATTATGGAGTGGCACATAAATTTCCTTTGGTGCACCCTCTGATGTCTGAGGTACTCTCTTGCCTTTGGCCCAAATAATCATGCCTTCCTAGATTTATAGAAATATATTCAGTTCTGCTTCACTAAAATGTGAAGCATTTTTCCCAGAACGTCTGTTGGCAGTTGAAATTTCTCACATCCCTGCATTGCAGTAATAGCTGCTGGGTTTTAAAGCCAAGCAGTTTTCTTAGTTTCAATATCTCTCCCCCGTGGCATATATTTTCTCCAGCAGGAAACCATTGACTTTTTTTAAAGTAGCAGACCCCCAAAAATCTACCAGGGTCAATGTGTGGCTAGAGCTGTACACCTCAATGCCCAACATAACAGAGTGAACACCATTATTCACCACCATTGGCGGAGAGGAAAGGGGAAGAGAAATGTGTTCTTGTCAAAAGGGGTAGGAGCACTTCCAGAGACACATGCAGATGGCAGTGAAAGGTATTAGCTGATGTTCCCCATAGCTGACATTAAATTGAAAGGCTCACAAACCTACTGACTCACTTAGATAACTTGCTGCCCTCTATTAGCATTCGTGATGCCGCCATTATTAGTCAATCAAAGCTCTTGACAATGTTTGTCAACCAGCCAGTTCAGACTCCTCAAGATACCTTCAGGCCTTTGATGCCCAAAGATGCTGGAGGTCGGTTTCATGCTCGATGGTGATCTCCTCCCCTGCCGATGAGCTGCCCTCAACCTCTCATATTGCAACTACTGAGGCAGTGATTTTAAAGGAATGTGATGGCAGGCACACAGATGGCAGATGTGAAGGGAATGTACATTGATATATTCATGGTATTTGTCAAAGTTTAATTTATATATCTGATTTGGAATATTGATTTCATGGGAACTTTTATTTTGGCCCTGTGATGGTCAGCAGCTAAAATGAAGATGGTGACTATAAGGAATGAAGAATTTGGGTTGTGTTTACTGCAGTTAATCACGGGTATCCATTGCTTTAAGATTGTGGTCTAGGTTGTCCTTCTCCTTTCCATTCCCAAACACTCCTTCCCTCTTCTTAAATATCCTACTGCCCTGCAGCAGAGCCCTGCTGATGGCGGTTATGAAGCATAAATCAACTCTAATCTTGATGCATGTTGAGTAATACAGAGCTTCTCCAAACAGGTTTAGTCAGCAGATCAGTGCTGGAGGGTGGGGTTGCCTATTTCAAGTTGAACCAAGTTTGTGTTGAATGTCACTTAACCAATTAAGTTTCAGTGAAATTTGAGTTACCATACAGCCACACTAAGCGAAAAGCAACAATACACACAGCCACATAAAATAAAATTTAACATAAACATACACCACAGTGGAATCCACATTCCTCACTGTGATGGAAGGCAATAAAGTTCAGTCATCTTCCTCCTTTGTTCACCATTGGTCGGGGTTGAACCCTCCGCACTTGCCGCTGCCGATAGTCCGATGTTGAAGCCCTCGCGTCGGGATGATCGAAACTCGGGCGTCGGGACAGATCGGAACACTCTGCGGCATGGAGCTCCCGAGTCGGTCTCTTCTTACCAGAGTCCGTGGCTTCACGGTGTTAAAGTCTACAGGCCCTGTGGTCGGATCACTTTGGCAGGGCCGGATTTAGATGAAGAGAGGCGCTAAGCTGTTCTACTTGTGAGGCCCCCTCCGCATTTGTTTTCAGCGATGGCGGCGAGGCAGCGACCGGACAACCATGGCGGCTAAATCTCCCACAATTCAAAGCGAGGGAGAAAGTGCCCAGCACCGACCAGTTGCCGTTGCAGTGCGCATGCGCAGGGCGGCTGATGATGTGCTGGCCGTGGTTGTGCGCATGTGGAGGGGGGAGGACGTGCAGGCCGCAGCAATGCGCATGTGCAAGGCGGCCTGCCGTGCCGGCGGATGCGGAGCGAGCGGAGCGGAGCCCGGCGGCCTGGACATGGATAGCGGGGGGAAATGGAGAGAGAGAGATACAGAGAGGGGGTAGGTGTCCTGCCTTGGCTGGAGGCCCCCCTAGACCTCAAGGCCCTAAGCTTAAGCTTGTCTAGCTTATAGGTAAATCCAGCCCTGCACTTTGGTGTTGGTGTTCCTCAGCAAAGGATGGCCCACTCCGCGATTGTAAGTCCGCGCCGAGCCGGTGCTTGTAGATCAAGGCCAGTCTCCAGGAAAGGCAGCACCAACTGGGGGTGTTGTGGATAATGAAGAGGATTTCCAAAGTCTACAGAGTGATTTAGGCCATTTGGAAAAATGGGCTGAAAGATGGCAGATGGAGTTTAATGCTGATAAGTGTGAGGTGCTACACCTTGGCAGGACAAATCAAAATAGGACGTACATGGTAAATGGTAGGGAATTGAAGAATACAGTTGAACAGAGGGATCTTAAGGGATTGGACAGGCTAGATGCAGGAAGATTGTTTCCGATGTTGGGGAAGTCCAGGACAAGGGGTCACAGCTTAAGGATAAGGGGGAAATCCTTTAAAACCGAGATGAGGAGAACTTTTTTTCACACAGAGAGTGGTGAATCTCTGGAACTCTCTGCCACAGAGGGTAGTTGAGGCCAGTTCATTGGCTATATTTAAGAGGGAGTTAGATGTGGCCCTTGTGGCCAAGGGGATCAGAGGGTATGGAGAAAAGGCAGGTACGGGATACTGAGTTGGATGATCAGCCATGATCATATTAAATGGCGGTGCAGGCTCGAAGGGCCGAATGGCCTACTCCTGCACCTAATTTCTATGTTTCTATGTTTCTATCTGGGTATAACCGTGCATAGTTCCTTGAAGGTGGAATCTCATATAGATAGGGTGGTAAAGAAAGCTTTTGGTATGCTAGCCTTTATAAATCAGAGCATTGAGTATAGAAGCTGGGATGTAATGTTAAAATTGTACAAGGCATTGGTGAGACCAAATCTGGAATATGGTGTACAATTTTGGTCGCCTAATTATAGGAAGGATGTCAACAAAAGAGAGAGAGTACAGAGGAGATTTACTAGAATGTTGCCTGGGTTTCAACAACTAAGTTACAGAGATAGGTTGAATAAGTTAGGTCTTTATTCTCCGGAGCGCAGAAGGTTAAGGGGGGACTTGATAGAGGTCTTTAAAATGATGAGAGGGATAGACAGAGTTGATGTGGACAAGCTTTTCCCTTTGAGAATAGGGAAGATTCAAACAAGAGGACATGACTTCAGAATTAAGGGACAGAAGTTTAGGGGTAATATGAGGGGGAACTTCTTTACTCAGAGAGTGGTAGCGGTGTGGAATGAGCTTCCAGTGGAAGTGGTGGAGGCAGGTTCATTGGTATCATTTAAAAATAAATTGGATAGGCATATGGATGAGAAGGGAATGGAGGGTTATGGTATGAGTGCAGGCAGGTGGGACTAAGGGGAAAAAAATTTGTTCGGCACGGACTTGTAGGGCCGAGATGGCCTGTTTCCGTGCTGTAATTGTTATATGGTTATATGGTTATATGGTTATTACACGTTTTAGGCCGCAGAGGGGACGGAGATGCGACACAGAAAAAAATATCACCTCCATCAGGGTAAGTGACTAAAAATGTTTCCCCCGATCCCCCACCCCCCACATAAAACATACCAAGAAACATTAAAACAAACATTTAAGACATACTTAAAATAATAAAAACGGAGAAGGGACGAGACAGACTGTTGGCGAGGCGGCCATTACGGGCGCCACCTGGTGGCTGTAGTTGGTGCTGAAGAGTCAGAGGAGAGATCAATGGTGGAGGAGAAGGTTTTGTACTGTGGGGCCCCAGTCTAAATGCAGGAGCACATCGAGGTTTTGGGGAATGCCGAATGATTCACATTGCTTATAACAATTGCACTGATTTCCCTGGCAATGCTTCAAAAATACAGTTGCATGGGAAACACATCAGTCTCAGAATTCACATCAGATTCACAAGGTGATAATAAATGGAAGTGGCATAGTGGTGAAGCTTGTAGAAGTGTTGCCTCACAGCTCCAGTGACCTGGGTTCAATCCTAACTTCCAGTGCTGAAGTGTGGAATTCACACATTCTCCCTGTGACTGCATGGGTATTTAGTTTAGTTTAGTTCAGAAACAGGCCCTTTGGCCCACCTGGTCCACGCCGACCAGCGATCCCTGCTATTAACACTATCCACACCCACTAGGGACAATTTTTGCATTTACCAAGCCAATGAACCTACAAACCTGTATGTCTTTGGAGTATGAGTGGAAACCGAAGATCTCAGGAAAAACCCATGCAGGTCACGGGGAGAATGTACAAACTCCATACAGACAGCACCCATAGTCGGAATCGAACCTGAGTCTCCAGCGTTGCATTCGCAGTAAGGCGGCAACTCTACCGCTGCACCACCGTGACCTTCTGTTTTCTCTGGTTTCTTCACACATCCTAAAGGCAAGTGGTTGATAGTCACCATAAAGAATCCCTTGTGTGTAGGTTAGTGGTAGAATCTGAGTTGATGGGAATGTTGGGAGAATAAGACACAGGATGGTTGGTGAGCCCCAGGGCCCTTTTCCAAGCTATGTAATTCAATTTTCATTTGAAGTTCCAGAGTGGTGCAATTCAATCTGGAAAATTCCAAAATTGTTTTCCTTTAACAAATAAAAACTTATTTGATGCACAATGCTGAAAAAGATGCATAAAAAGTGACCGATCTAAAAGCCTTCAAAAAACACTTACCTGACCGTCTTCCATCCCCTTCCATTCAAAGCAGGAGGAAATAATCAACTGCGCAGTGTTTGGTGCAAAGTTCCTGGTAAGTCTGAAGCACAGGTGTGGGGATTTTTGAACAATTTTCCATTCTCACATTGACGCTAAGTGGTCCTGTGCTCGAATATTGGCAAATGCCTGACTGTTACCATTGAATTTCTGTCTTTATATCACAGTTTAGTTTAGTGTAGTTTAGACATACAGTGCGAAAACGGGCCCTTCGGCCCACCGAGTCTGCACAGACCAACAATCTCCACACAGTAACACTACCCTACACACACTAAGGACAATTTAACATTTGCATCAAGCCAATTAACCTACAAACCTGTACGTCTTTGGAGCGTAGGAAGAAACAGAGGATCTCAGAGAAAACCCACGCAGATCACGGGGAGAACGTACAAACTCTGTACATACAAGCACCCATAGTCAAGATCAAACCCGGGTCTCTGGCACTGTGAAGCAGTAGCTCCATTGCTATGCCACCAGGCTGCCATGATGTGGAAATATGGAAAATCCTGTAACTTATGGATGGACATCAACAGATATGTTAATATTTCTATCCACCATCCAAATCTTTGGTATTAATATAGGTGCTTGTGTTTTTAATTTGTAAAACAAGTAATGGAGACTACCATTTGCTGCAGTTGTTTGAATAACATTCAACTATTGTTCCTATTATAAAAATGTCAGCATATGCAAATATATTAAAATTTCAATATGCCAAACAATTGATTTGTACATTGAAACCTCTTCTATTCCCGTGAGGGTTACAAAATTAATGAATCCCTCCTCAGAGAACTCGAACTTTGGACTGTTCGGAGACCTATAAACTATACTCTAGACTCAGAAATCAGATCAGAGGATGGTAATTGGTCTCATCGGTGGCTATAATGGAAAATATTGTCAAGGAAAATGGGATAACCAGGAGCCAAACTGAATTGATAGCTAAGAGGACCGTGTTGCCTTGTACTAATTGTCAATTTATGACAATTAACTGAACAGCCAAAGGCCCTTGAGGACTTTTAGATATGAGGTCCAAAAAATCAATGTGTTTGTACCATGTTATTTAAGTCTTGTCTCAAGGCATTTTATATTTAACAAATGAATAATCTTGCAGATGAAGGAGTTACTCATATAATAATGTTTTGTCTGAAAAGAACTTTACTGCCTAGCAACTTTATTTTTTCGACTTGAAGCAAAATTGTAGACCATGAGTAAGTGAAGGTGCTGACCTAATGTGCTGCAGTCAGTAAGTGTGACAATGAGCCATTGTTAGTAAGCTGGAAGGACTGCGGCAAAAGAAAGCAACTGCAACAATAGCAAGTGACTTAACTGGTCACATCACTGCACTTGCAATGATAACTGCGCCATGAACTTTGTTTTAGCTCTGACCCCACTCATTTCTTTATGCTGGACAAAGCAGTCTGGAATTATTAGTTGTCATTTCATCAGCACAACAATTTTACATGAGCATTTGGATGTTCCCAACCGTTTAGTCCATTCATCCACCTAACAGTTTAAAAAAAAACGATTCTCACAAGGTATGATTCAAATAATCACAGTTCAAGTTTTCTCATGAAACAATATACACATTAACTGTCACTACATCATACAGTGCCAGAGACCTGGGTTCAATACCGACTATGGGTTCTGTCTGTACGAAGCTTGTATTTTCTCCTTGTGACCGCATGGGTTTTCACCGAGATCTTCGGTTTCCTCCCACACTCCAAAGATATACATATTTGTAGGTTAATTGGCGTGGTATAAATGTAAATTGTCTCTAGTGTGTGTAGGATAGTGGTAATGCAAGGGGATCAGTGGTTGGAGTGGACTCAATGGGCTGAAGGGCCTGTGTCTGCATGGTATCTCTAATCTAAACTAAACTAAATGTTGGAAATATTTCTGGTCAGTTTTGATAAAGGGTCTCTGACATGAAATGGTGCCTCTATTTCTCTGTTCACAAATGCTCCCTGACCTACAGAGTGTTTCCAGAACTTTTATTTTCAGAGGTTTGATATTTTTCTGCTTGTATATCTCATTATTTTAGGCTCTCAGAATATTGCCTTCTCTTTTCACCTTCAGGATATTGTTTGTCTTAAGGGCCTGTCCCACTTAGGCAACTTTTCAGCAGACCGCCTGCGACCTTCAAGCTCGCAGCACTCGCCTGAAAAACCGCGAACTGGAACAGCGACCGTCAGAACGGAGAGAACACACACACACACACACACACACACACACACACACACACACACACACACACACACACACACACACACACACACACACACACACACACACACACACACACACACACACACACACACACACACACACACACACACACACACACAGAGAAAGCTGGGGAGCGCTGTCTGAAATTCACATGGTGCAAAGCCAAAGTGATACAGACCCACACCGCGATGAACAGGAAGGTTAAAGACGGCTAGCACAGTGTACACAAATATTTATACATGCATGTATGAAAATATAAACACAATTTTCCATTTTGTGTTAACACAGAGCAGTTTTTTTTCACAGGTGAAATAATTAATTATAAATATGCATTTGTGAAGTTATATCATATTTGTATTTGGTTCTATTTGTCAAAGATTTCCATTACAAATTTCATCTCTAAAATAGCAACCTCTAATAATTTTAAGTTAAATGATTCATGCTAATTTCATGACTTGGTTTCCATTGTAGTATATTGTATAATTGATGCATTATATAGGCATTGCCAAGTACTTTAGGCAATTTCAGCAAATCAGCTGTAATAATTTTCCATAAGATAAGTTGTGCCCAGCAAGAGTTTAATGAAAGATTTGTCACTGTGCCATTATAGGGGAGGTGCAACGAGACCTGTATGTACTTGTGCGTCAGTCACTGAAAGTAAGTTTTCAGCAGGTAGTGAAGAAAGGTACAGCAAGCAGTGAGGAAAGCAAATGGCATGTTGGCCTTCATAGCAAGACAATTTGAATATAAGAGCACGGAGGTCCTACTGCAGTTGTACAGGGCCCTAGTGAGACAACACCTGGAGTATTGTGTGCAGTTTTGGTCTCCTAATTTGAGGAAGGACATTCTTGCTATTGAGGGAGTGCAGCGTAGGTTCACCAGGTTAATTCCCAGGATGGCGCAACAGACATATGATGAAAGAATGGATCGGTTGGGCTTATATTCACTGGAATTTAGGATGAGAGGGGATTGTATAGAAACATATAAAATTCTTAAGGGATTGGACAGGCTAAATGCAGGAAAAAAATGTCCCGATGTTGGGGGAGTCCAGAACCAGGAGTCACCATTTAAAAATAAGGGGGGGGGGGGGTATTTAGGACTGAGAAGGCAGTAGAAATCAATTCACTGGATGTTTTCAAGGGAGAGTTAGATATAGCTCTAAGGGCGAACTGAATCAAGAGAGATCGGGAGAAAGCAGGAACGAGGTACTGATTTTGGATGATCAGTTATGATCATACTGAATGGCGGTGCTGCCTAGAAGGCCCGAATGACCTACTCCTGCGCCCGTTTTCTATGTTTCTCTGTTTCTATGTCAACATAAGATAGTATAACAGCTGAACTATATTCCAAATATTACAATAATTCATTCTCTGCTTAATTCATGTGCCATGGTGGGATTTAAATTCATATATCTGTATTATGATTCCAGATGTTTAACTGCTTGCTCAATAACATAAGCAAGACACTTTTGGGACCTTCACAAATGAGCCCAGGAAAGATAGGACATAATGATAGCAATGAAAAGTCTATATTAGGAACTACAGTCTTCCAAGATCTTCTCAGTTTAATGCCTAAAGCAATGCAGGTAGAAATTGCAATGAAAGATGTTGATGACTGACGTCACATGAACGCATGGTATAATGACACTATAACTGAATCATGAGTGGGTTTGTAATACAAGAAACAGCATGAATGTCCATCATAGAACTTCATGCACAGTTGTGAAATGTCTTTTATTCTGGGCCAAAAAACAGAAAACTGGAAGTACACAACGAATCATTTTGACATCTGAGTCGAGATCCATGATCATTGGTAGGGTTTATTTTAGTATATATTATGAGCAAAGGTTAAAGGAAGGATTCTCTTGTGTCCTACAAACCAGCATTTATTTATTTCACTTGGAAGCTTACCGCCATAACAGATCAATGGTGGATGCGATCTCGCTGGCCCTCCACTCTCCTCTGGACCACTTGGACAACAAAAACTCATATGTCAGGCTGTTATTCATCGGTTACAGCTCGGCATTTAATACAATCACACCCTCCAAGCTGGTTACCAAACCCACAGAACTGGGTCTCTGTGCATCCCTCTGCAATTGGATCCTCGATTTCCTCACTCACAGGCCACAGTCTGTTCGTATTGGTGGAAATGTGTCAGCCTCGATAACAATCAGCACGGGAGCACCTCAAGGCTGCGTGCTCAGCCCCCTGCTGTACTCTCTCTATACTTATGACTGCGTAGCCAGTCACAGTGCAAACTCCATCATCAAGTTCGCTGATGACACCACTGTTGTGGGACGTATCACTGATGGGGATGTCAGAGTATAGAAGAGAGATCGGGCAACTGTGCATATGGTGCCAGCGCAATAACCTGGCCCTCAAGATTCAGATTCCATTTTAATTGTCATTGTCAGTGTACAGTACAGAGACAACGAAATGCATTTAGCATCTCCCTGGAAGAGCGACATAGCAAATGATTTGAATAAATAATAATAAGTGTCCGGGGGGGGGGTGGTGATTGGCAGTCACCGAGGTCAACACCAGCAAAACCAAGGAACTGATTGTGGACTTTGGAAGGAGGAGGAGGGGAACCCACAGCCCCATTTATATCAACGGGTCGATGGTTGAAAGGGTCAAGAGCTTCAAATTCCTGGGCGTGCACATCTCTGAAGATCTTTCCTGGTCTGAGAACACTAATGCAATTATCAAGAAAGCTCATCAGCGCCTCTACTTCCTGAGAAGATTACGGAGAGTCGGTTTGTCAAGGAAGACTCTCTCTAACTTCTACAAGTGCACAGTAGAGAGCATGCTGACAGGTTGCATCGTGGCTTGGTTTGGCAATTTGAGCGCCCTGGAGAGGAAAAGACTACAAAAAGTAGTAAACACTGCCCAGTCCATCATCGGCTCTGACCTTCCTTCCTTCGAGGGGATTTGTCACAGTCATTGCCTCAAAAAGGCTGGCAGTATCATCAAAGACCCACACCATCCTGGCCACACACTCATCTCCCTGCTACCTTCAGGTAGAAGGTACAGGAGCCTGAAGGTTCAGGAATAGCTACTTCCCCACAGCCATCAGGCTATTAAACCTGGCTCGGACAAAACTCTGATTATTATGAACCCATTTTCTGTTATTTGCACTTTATCAGTTTATTCATGTGTGTATATATTTATATTATGGTACATGGACACACTTATCTGTGTTGTAGTAAATGCCTACTATGTTCTGCGTGCTTAAGCAAAGCAAGAATTTCATTGTCCTATACAGGGACACATGACAATAAACTCACTTGAACTTGAACTTAAACTTGAATTAACTGATCTGGAATGTTTGACTGCCTTGGCAAGAATGTATCATGACTGTTCAGAGGTGACTATATCTACATGCACCTCTTTTTGTGCTTGAACATGAGTTGAACCCTTAGAGGTTCAATGGCCTTTCCAACATTAAAATTCAGGAAATCCAAACAGAAAAATAATTGGCGCGTTCTCTCTGTAGAATGTCTGAGCAAATTATTTTATTAACAAAATGCCGTGTCACATCTCTTCCATTTCACCAGATGAAGAAAACTAAATTTGTGTCTCAGTTGGTATCAGTCTTGTCTCTGTGGACAATAGGATTCATGACCAATTATCTGACATTCAAGAAAACTACTGAGAGGTTGCCACCTTTTACATGAGATTATGTATTCAGGCACTGAATATTTGCTCAAGTGAGTGCAATTATCTCATAGCACTCTTTTGAAGAAGAGCAGTATCTTTACCAATGTTTATCATTCAATCTAAGTTCATAAATTCATAAGTGACAGGAGCAGAATTAGGCCATTCGGCCCATCAAGCCTCCTCTGCTGTTCAATCACAGCTGTCCTCTCTTTAACTCTTAACCCCATTCTCCTCTCTTCTACCCATGACCCCTAACACCCATACTACTCAAGAATATATCTATCTCTGTCTTAAAAATATCAAATAACTTGGCCTTCTGTCTGAAGGAAATCTATAAAAGCATAATCTAGTTATGATTTTATTGATGAAGATGGAAGCTTGTTGTGTACAATTGTCTAAAGGTTTCCTTCACTGCAACAGTAATTATGCCTCAAATACAATTTATTGTCTGTAAAGTTCTTTGGAATAACCTGAAGCGTCTTTTTTTTTCCAAAATAAATCAAAATTGCTGTTGTGGCTGAAAAAGGAAAATGTCTCATTACACATATTTACTCATAATTTTAAACAAATCTAAAGATTAAAGCATTTCATGCCACCCGGATTGCTGCCAGGCAAAGATACGATTCAGAGATAGATTTTGGCAGTGCATGCAAATATGTTAATTTCTTGTGTTTGTAGTGAAATTGTACTAGCAGGAAGGATTTATGATAAGCCTGAAGACTCAACTCCTTTTTGACTGACTATTAAATAACAAGGATGAAAAGAATTGTAAATTGGGTTGTATTAATATGTTTTTTTATTTACTTGTTCTCAGGATATGCGTGTCACTTTCAAAATGTATCTCCTCTCTCTAATTGCCCTTGAACTAAATAACTCACCACTTCAAAGGGCAATTAAGGGTCACTCACACTGCTGTGTGTCAGGGGCTCATGAAGTAGACAAGGAAACAGATTTCCTTCCCTTAAGACGTCAGATTTCCATCAGTGAAAGGCATGAAGGGTTTTATTAGAATCATTTAAATTTTTACCGTTACTGCTGCTAGTTTTTTACCCAAATGTTTAATCCGCAACCACAATGTGCTCAGGATCAGACCTTTGAATTACTAGCTTAATGATTTAAACACTTTGCCAATGTAGCCTTAACTTTACTGCAAACAAGCTATTTTTTCACACTCTCTTCTTCACAGAGTGAGAGCATACAAGTGAAAACAAGTGTAGTAATAGCGGAGCAGCCTCGGTGAGGTGAAGTGCTCTGGTGAGTAAAGTGTGAGTCTTTGGCTCAAAAGTTTTCAGCGAGGAGGCTGAGGCAAGAAGGATACACTTGATCGAATTTTTTAGTTTGTGATTTTTGCCCACTGAAGAAATGGCAGGCAAGATGGTGCAGTGTGTTTCCTGCAGGATGTGGGAAGTCAGGGACATTGCTGGAAACCACACCTGCGTAAATTGTGTCCAGGTGCAGCTCCTGAATGAATGTGTTGGGGAACTGGAGCAGCAGTTGGATGACCTCAGGGCCATCCAGGAAAACAAGAATTTCCTGGACAGAACCTACAGTGAGGTTGTCACACCAGGGATACAGGAAGAGCGAAGATGGGTGACTGTGACAAAAGAGGAGTAAACGTGGAGTGCATGGTGGATATATAGTACCTACTGAAGACCGGTACACCCTCTTGGAAGCGGACGACATGACAAGATTGAGTGATAGCCAGGGCTGTGATTCCAACCCTGGCGCTGAGGCTCAACGGGTAAGAGTGGTGTCAGGCAGAACCGTAGTGATGGGAGACTCCATCGTCAGAGGTGCGGACAGGAGATTCATGCAGCAGCTCCAAGACTCCAGGATGGTGTGTTGCCTCCCTGGTGCCAGAGTCTTGGAGTCTTGGAGTCTTGGAGCGGCTGCATGACATCCTCAAGAATGAGGGAGAGCAGCCTGAGGTTGTTGTGCATTTGGCACAAATTATATAGATCAGAAGAGGAAGTAGTTTATGCAACAAGATTTTATGGAATTGAGCAGAAGACTGAAAAGCAGGTCCTGCAAGGTAGTGATCTCAGGATTGTTTCCAGTACCTCGTGCTGGTGAAGGTAAGAATAGGAAGATACAGGATATGAATGTATGGCTGAGGAGTTGGTGCACGGGGCAGGGATTCAGATTTCTGGATCATTGTGATCTCTTCTGGGGCAGGGGTGACCTGTATAAAGGGGACGGGTAGCGCCTAAACTGGAGGGGGACCAACATCCTGGCGGGAAGATTTGCTAATACTACATGGGAAGGTTTAAACTAGATTGGCCAGGTGGTGGGATCTCGTGCAGGACAGAGGCACAGGAGAGGCTAGACGTTGATATGGAGGGTGGTGTAGGGAAGGTTAATGGACAGGGTAGGCAAAAAGCCAGAGAGCGATGAAGGAGGGTTGGTTTAAACTGCACGGATTTTAATGCAAGGGTCTTGACGGGTAAGGCAGATGAGCTTAGGGCGTGGATAAGTATGAGCGACTGGGACGTTCATGAGAGGAATAGATCGGATAGATGCACAGTCTTTTACCCAGAGAAGGGAAATCGAGGACCAGAGGCCATAGGTTCAAGGTGAAGGGGAAAAGATTTAAAAATAATCAGAGGGGTAACTTTTTCACACACAGAGTGGTGGGTGTATTAATCTATGACTCTCTGACACTACCCCATAGGCGTTTGTCACAAGATTAAGAATATCCAATGTACTACTTCTGCCATTCCTTTTCTTTCCACATTCATCAACATTTCTTCATGCACCTCTGTTCCTTGTACCCCAATATTTTATTGTTTCTCTCCTATTACTATTCATGCTGCCCTTGAGTTCATTTTACCCATTAACTTATCTTTTGAACCCAATATCACTCCATTATTAACCACTCACTGTGATACATTTCAGTCAGCTGATATTGGAAAAAAGACCATAAGCTTGCTGCTTTAAAGTGTCTGTGTCACTTGATTGCATCTTATTGCGTCATTTGCACCATGCTGATGATTCAATTTAAGACCAATTGTTCACTTTCAGTCATGCTGAATTATACAAACATCAACTATCAAATATAAAAACGACAAGTATATACACCATGACAATCGTTTATTTCTAGTTTCTGCTTTGTGTTAACATATTGTATCTCTTTTCCTCAGTGTGTCTACTCCTCTCCTCAAAACTGGTCTAACTTGAAAAGACCATTTGGCTTCTTCTTTCACATGCATTTTATCTCTCAATTTGTTTCCTCTCCTAACTAAATAGACATGCCATCATTCCCAAAGCTATATCCATCCTTCTTGTAACTCCTTACTTGAGTCCTTCCAATCTGGTTTCCAGTCATCCAACATCACCAAAATGGCTCTTAAAAGCACAAGTTATGTCCTGCGAGCACATGACAAAGGTAAATTAAACCTCTTGTCATTTTTCATTTGTCTCTAACTTTTGACAGGATTGCCTCTTCCAACTCCTCTCCACTGTATTCCAGATTTTTGAGACTCCATTCTCATAATTCTATTTTTATCCCTGCAGTGGAGACAGGATCAATAGATCACTTACAATGTTTCACTTTCCATTCCAAAGCTACTGATGTCCAGCCACTAAATCTTTGTCAGGGCCTGGTTACCAGATAACGCCAATGCACATTGGTTGCTTCAAATATATTTGTTCTCAGATGTAAGATCTTTTGATGTTATTTATGAATAAAATTTATAGTGTCAGTTGTGGATTGAGAGGTAACTATTGAAGGCGAGATACAGATCGACACTGAGTTGCTTCTAAATATCACCACTCAAAATAAAATGGCCACAACTGAAATCTAAACTTAGTTAAGAAGATGTAAATATCTGAGAAAGTCAGTCAATAAACTGAATTTTTAATTGATGTACATATGCAAAATATTTCATCAAAAGAGGGAAAGCGATAGAGTATAATTTTCTGTAAATGTTACATGGACCTGCAGCAAGTACATGTAATAGTATCATGCAGAAAATGAAGTGCTGGAAGAACTCAGCAGGACAAGCAGCACCTGTGGAGGGAATGGGCAGACAGTAAAGAAGGGTCCCCACCTTTTGTTGTTTTTTTGCTCAAGATTCCATTAGCTGCAGTCTCTCGTTTTACAGATGCATCATAGAATGCATTTTATCAGGATGCATCACAGCTTGGTTTGGAAACAGCTCCATGCAACTGCAAGAAATTGCAGCGAATTGTGGACGCAGCCCAGACCATCACAGAAACCAACCTCCACTCTATTGACTCCATTTATACCTCATGCTGTCTCGGCAAGGCCAGCAGCATAATCAAGGATGAGTCGCACCCTGGCCACCCTCTTCTCCCCTCTCCCATCAGGCAAAAGGTATAGAAGTGTGAAAACTCACACCACCAGATTCGGGGACAGTATCTTCCCAGCTATTATCAGGCAACTGAATCATCTGCCTCAAAAAGGCAGCCAGCATCATCAAACATACATATCACCCTAGCTATGCTCTCATTTAATTTCTACCACCAGGAAGGTAGATTTTGAAAACTGTGACCTTCAAGTTCAAAAACAGTTTCTTCTCAACAACCATCAGGCTCTTGAACCATACAAACACTAACTATGGACTATCTTGGGGTTTCAGGCTTTTTGCACTAATGATGTTTATTTCAAATATATTCATTCTTTAGTTTATGGCGTTATGTATAAGTATTGTGTTTACAGGCCTGTTATGTTGCTGCAAATATAAATTTAATTGTTCTGTTGTCGGTGTCTATGACAATTAAACCATCTTGACACTTGATCTAATAATTACAATAGTAGGACTCACTTATTCTAATCTTCTGGTTAATTAAATGGCAGTGGCCCATATGCTTATGACCTATGATTGCTCTAGATTAAACAATAATTATATAATTTTCATCCTTATATTCAAATCTCTCCATAATCCTTTAAACTACAGATTTGTCTCTGTTTGAAGCCACAGTCACAACACATAGATATCTATGGCACATTAACCTTGGTCTGGTTTTCTAATAAAAACCTCATCCTAGACAGTTTGTCCTTACAACTATAGTCATAGAATCATTAGAGTTATACTGCACAGAAACAGGCTCTTTGGCCCAACTCATCCATGATGATTAAGTTTCCTAGCTACGCTCATCCAATTTACACGTGCTTGGCCCATATCCCTCAAAACCTTTCCTATACCATGTACCTCTCCAAATATCTCTTAAAACTTGTAATTGTCCTAATCGTTCTCTGGCATCTTCTTCCACTTACCCATCACCATCTATGTGAAGAAGTTGTCCCTGGACAATAGACAATAGAAAATAGGTGCAGGAGTAGGCCAATCGGCCCTTAGAGCCAGCACTTCCAATCAATGTGATCATGGCTGATCATCCACAATCAATTCCCCGTTACTGCCTTCTCCCCATATTCCCTGACTCCGCTATCTTTAAGAACCCTCTCAAGCTCTCTTTTGAAAGTATCCAGAGAACCTGCCTCCATCGCCCTCTGAGGCACAGAATTCCACACTCACAACTCTGTGTACAAAAGAGTTCACTTTAACTCTCTCACATCTCATCTTAAATGTGTGCCCTCTGCACTAGCCTGTGGCTCTTTACTTTATCTATTCCTCTGCTGATTTTGTATCTCAATGATTATTGTAAATCTCATCTAAACCCTCTCTAGAGCAATCACTTACTTTCTGTAGTATTGTGATCAGAATTGTATGTAATAGTCTGGTTATGGCCTAGCTAATCTCTTTGTACAGTTCTAGCATGACCTCTCTGTTATTGTATTCAATGCCTTGGCCAATAATTGCATGTATCCCATATGTCCTCTTCACCATCTTAACAATGTGTCCTCTAAGTTCCTCTGTAGCTCTCTAGTGCATCATTTTCATATATTAGCATCAAATCTGGAGTGTTTGTCCGGTGCCAATTTAAATGCACCATTGTTGAAGGCTGTGCCTTTAGTTACCAAGGATTGATAAACACATGGTGCACGGACGTTGTTAAGATTGGTAGTCACTGCTCTGCTGACCTGGAATACCTGATGTTAAAGTGCAGGCCCTTCTATTTGCCCAGGGATTTCACATCGACTGTTATCACTGCAGTCTATGTTCCCCCGGACACTAATGCCAGGCTAGCAATGGAAGAGCTGCAAGCTGCTATCAGCAAACATCTATCTGCTCACCCAGAGGGGGCATTTATTGTTGCGGGTGATTTCAACCACTCCGACCTTAAAACTGTACTCCCCAGGTACCATCAGCATGTTTCCTGGCCAACCAGAGGAAACAATGTTCTGGACTTAGTTTACACTAATATTACTGAAGCCTACAAAGCCCTCCCCCTCCCCCACCTTGGACAGTTTGACCACCTCTCCCTGTTCCTGCTCCCCAAATACACACCTTTGATCAGACGTGTGAAACCTACCATGAGGACAGTGAAGGTTTGGCCTGAGGGGGCTGTCTCTGACTTACAGGAGCAGTTTCAGCAGACAGACTGGAGTCTCTTTGCTACTCAGTCCACCTTCAATTCACAAGTGGACATCAACTCGTACACCTCAACAGTTCTGGACTATATAAAATTCTGTACCGATAATGTCACTACCCACAAGGAGATAAAGACCTTCCCTAACCAGAAGCCGTGGATGAGCAGGGAGGTCAGACTCCTACTGAAGGCTCGCAATGCCGCTTTCAGATCTGGCGATGCTGAGGGATACAGCTCATCCAGGGCCAATCTGAAAATGGGAATTAGGACTGCTAAACTCAATCACAAACGGCGGATTGAGGAGCATTTCCATAACAACTCTGACCCCAGGCGCATGTGGCAAGGAATCAAATCCCTTGCCGATTACCAAAAAGTTAACCCCCCTCCCCCAGACAACGCCACCCTGCCTGACGAGCTAAACCACTTCTATGCTCGCTTTGACCAGGACAACAAAACCCCAGCCATTAAAGTTGCTCCACCCCCGAATGAACAACCTCTCAGCCTCTCCACCTCTGCTGTACAAGATGCACTGAGCAAGGTGAATGAGCGCAAAGCTGCCGGCCCCGATGGCATCCCTGGCCGGGTGCTTAGGGCATGTGCTGGACAACTATCCCCAGTCCTTGCCGACATTTTCAATCTCTCACTGGCCCAGGGTGTTGTCCCCACTTGCCTCAAGACATCAACCATCATGCCAGTGCCCAAAAAGTCAGCTACAGGGAGTCTCAACGATTTCCGCCCAGTGGCACTCACCCCTGTCTTGCAAAGTGCTTTGAGCGGCTGATCTTGGCTCACCTCAAAGCCAGCCTCCCCCCCACACTGGACCCCCATCAGTTTGCCTACCGGACCAACAGGTCTACAGAGGACGCCATATCGGCGGCCCTACACTCTGCCCTGACCCACCTGGACAGCAATAACACCTACATCAGGCTGCTGTTCATTGACTTCAGCTCTGCCTTTAACACCGTCATCCCCGCCAGCTTGATCACCAAACTCAGTGGACTTGGCATCTCCACCTCCCTCTGCAACTGGACAGTGGACTTCCTCACTAACAGACCACAGTCTGTTAGGGTCAATAACCTCACCTCCTCCACTATAACACTGAACACCGGAGTGCCACAGGGCTGTGTGCTCAGCCCTCTCCTCTACTCCCTCTTCACCCACGACTGCATCCCAAAGTACAGATGCAACGCCATTATTAAGTTTGCTGATGATACCACGGTAGTAGGACTGATCAGCGACTACGATGAGTCAGCCTACAGGGAGGAGATCCAGCACCTGACAGCCTGGTGTGCCAACAATAACCTCGTCCTCAACTCCAAAAAGACGAAGGAGATTATTGTTGACTTCAGGCAGACCAGAGGAGGCAGTCATACCCCCATCCATATAAACGGGACTGAGGTGGAGCGCGTCTCCAGCTATAAATTCCTCGGAGTACATATCTCGGAGGATTTGTCCTGGTCCCTCAACACCTCCAAGCTAATCAAAAAGGCACAACAGCGCCTTTACTTCCTGAGGAGGCTCAAGAAAGCCCACCTGTCCCCCCGCATCCTGACCAACTTTTACCGCTGTACCATAGAGAGTATCCTGACCACCTGCTTCACGGTATGGTACAGCAGCTGCACTGCTGCGGACAGGAAGGCACTACAACGGGTGGTGAAAACCGCGCAGCACATCATCGGTGCCCCGCTCCCTGCCATGGATGCCCTACACCGAAAACGGTGTCTGAGACGGGCTGGGAAGATCATGAAAGACCCCTCACACCCCAACCATGGACTGTTTGCCCTCCTCCCATCAGGGAGGCGGTACAGGAGCCTCAGGTCACATACTAGTAGGATGAGGAACAGCTTCTACAACAACACAATCACACTGCTGAACTCGGAGTCCCGCCGATAGATTTCTCTGGTCCCTCCGTCCCCATTGTTTAATTATTCTGTATTTTTTGATTATTCTGTATCTTCTCTTTCTATTTTTTTTATTTTTTTTTTAAATTTCTTTATGCACAACTACTACGGACTGACGCAAAACTGCATTTCGTTGTACTCATACTTGTATTTGTGCGATGACATTAAAGTTGGATTGAATTGAATCTCTGGACTTTCCTCCCATAATATCAGTCTCCTTAAGCCTCTTCCTGCTTTAAGAAGCTCCTTAAAAAACACGTTCTTGACCATGATTTTAGAAATATACACCAACATCTCCTTATATATCCGGTGTTAAATGTTGTTTTATAACAAAATATTACAGGGTATCATGGTGGTGCAGCGGAGAGTTGCTGCCTTACAGTGTCAGAGACCCGAGTTCGATCCTGACTACGGGTGTTGTCTGTATGGAGTTTGTACAATCTCCTCGTGACCTGCATGGGTTTTCTCCGGGAGCTCTGGCTTCCTCCCGCACTCCAAAGACGTACGTGTTCATAGGCTAATTGGCTTGGTAAAATTGTAAATATTGTCCCTAGTGAATGTAGGAAAGTGTTAGTTTGCAGGGATCGCTGGTCGGCGTGGACTTATGGGCCGAAGTGCCTGTTTCCCTGCTGTATCTCAAAACTAAACTAAATCAAACTATAACTTTCCTGTGCAGTGCAAGTTTTTTGTTATTGTTGTTGGCAGATGTCACGTGGATCTGTTCCAGGACCATTTCAGCTTATTGGTCAATAAATTATTCTGACTTAACAGGAAAAAATAGCAGTTGAAGCAGATAGTTTTGTATGAGAAACAAACAAAGTAAATTGCTCCAATGTTTATTTCAAATTTCAAACCAAAATGCCCACTCACAGGAAATGTATGTAATGTATTATGTATTCAAATTTGTTGTCATTGTCTCAATTTGAGACAACGAAATGAATTTCCCTTACAGGCAGTATCATAAAAAAAAATCACAAAAAAAAAAAATAATAATAAATAAATAATAAAACATATTAAAAATAAAATTGAAATTGAATTTAAAAAAAGCACAAACACAGAAAGTCCACGGCACAACATAACATAAATGGCACCAAGGTGAGGATGGCACCATAGTCCAGCCAGCCTCCCCTCCGTGTTCATCCGTGGTCGGGGCCTTCCGAACACCCGCAGTCGCCGCCCCGGTTGGCCCGATGTTCAGGCCCTCACGCCGGGCTGGTGGAACGCCGACGCCGAACCCCGACGGTGAGCATCCTCCTCCTCAGCGGCCGGGGCCTCCTGATCAGCCGTCTCCCGCTGCCGGAGTCTGCAGCTCCCGAGTCCACAGGCTGAGCCGGGCAGAGTCACAGGACCCCGCGCTGTCCATCAGCGCCGCCCGCGTTGGGAACTCCGCAAACCGCAGCTCCATGATGTCGGTGCAGCAGGTCCAGCACTCCGGGCTCCAGACGGCGACCCCCTTTAAGGCATCGCCAGCCCCGCGATGTTTCAGCGCTGTCCCGCCACTGCTGGAGCTCTGGTCGATCCCGGCAGGAAAGGCCGCGCCAATCCAGGTAGGTAGGCCGCTCTGGGGGAGGGGGGGGGGGGGCGAGGACGCGACTCGAATAATAGTCGCGTCCTCACCAGGAAGCGGCTGAAGGACGGTATCCCCCGCACCGTGCCCTCTTCCCCCACATAAAAACACCAAAAAAAACACCAAAAAAACACACTTTTACGTAACTAAATAAACAAAAAAACAAAAAGATACCGGGCTGTAGGTGGAGGCTGCTGGCACCAGCGCCACTGGAAATATATGTTGGTCTGGGAAGGGATGTAGTGGAGATTCATTCAAGTCATAAACAATAGAGTCGTGAGATTAGTCTGCTCATGCTTGGCACATAATCTTTTGATTTTAGAAACCCGAGGGATGATCAGGTTGAATTGTTCAAAATAGAGATAGGGTGGATACAGAAATTAGAAATTACTTTATTCAACAAACACGTTTAGAAATTTGAATCCCACTGTGCTGAAAGACCATGAGTGCCAGGTAATTAGAGTGGAGATTAACTATATTATAATTAAGGGTGGGACAGGAAAACAGCAAGAGGCTGAATTCACACTGTGGTCTGAGGTCTGCTGTCAGCATGTTGAACTAAGAGGATTAGTTTTAATTGATGTTTTTAAATGTTGGCAAGGTATATTAGTTATTAATCTGCTCTGTAAAACACTGCTAAAGATGGAGGTTTAAATTTATTTAGCTTCTTTTTTACTGACAACACCTCATGGAAAGAGAGGAAACTGCCGCAATCTGATCAGTTCCCATTTTTTTTCAACTACCTAATATTTGATTTTAACTTTGAACCGACTTCAATAAAAGAAACATGGTAGTGAACAAGTTCCAATCATAAAAAAACAAATACAGTAACTGAGGGATTAAAATAAGATCTATTCAATAAAGTAGGTGCTTGTGGTGGGAGTACCATTTTACGGGGGGGGGGGGGGGGGGGGGGAGGTCATATCTTAGTGTTTTGTTGAGAAACTGGAGAGAATGTCTGTGGACAATGTCTTATCATTAGGATTCTATTTGTTGATGAAAAATTAATTATAGGTGATGTTTCTGTATGCTGTATTAACCGAGCAATGCAGCACAAAAACAGGCTCTTTGGCCCAACTCATCCATAGCGATCGAGATCTCTATCTAAGTAGTCTCATTTGTATGCATTTGGCCCATATCCCTCTAAACCTTTTTTTGTCCTCGTACCTGTCCTTCTGACTTTGAAACTTTGTAATTGTACCTACTTCTACATCTTGCTCTGGCTGCTGTTATACATACCTACCATCCTCCAACCTTAGTTCCACTTTAACTTCCCCCCTCTCACCTTAAATCTATGCCCTCTGGTTTTAGACATCCTTAGCCTGGGGACATGACTATGATGATTCACCTGATCAATACACTGCAGTATTTTATATACCCCTATAAGGTCACCCCTGAGACTCCTATGCTCTAGGGAAGGAGCCTATTCAGCCTCTCCTTATAAGTCAAGCCCTCAAGTCCCAGTAACATTCTGGTGAAACTTTTCTGCACTTCTTCCAGCTTAATGCCATCCTTCCCAGAGCTGGTTAACCTAAGCGTGCACAATATTCCAAGCGTCATCTCACCTGCGACAACTGTTATAGTTGCAGACTAAGTCTCGACTCCATTACCAAATGTCCTAACCAATGAAGGTAAACATGTCGGATGTCTGCTTCACAACTTTATCTACCCGTGTCTTCACTTTCAGAGAACAATGCTCTTGCATCCCTGGGTCTCTCTGTTCTACAACACCCTCCAGAGCCTTACTATTACATGTGTAAATCCTGCCCTGGTTTATTTTACCAAAATGCAACACCTCACTTTTGTCTGATTTAAATTCCATACACCATTCTTTAGCCAACCTCCCTAGTTCATCTAGATCCTATTGTAATCTTAGCCAACATTCTTCACTATTTACTGCCCCATGAATTTAAGAATGATCTGCAAATTTACTAACCATTTTAACAATGGTTCAATTGCTTATTTTTTGTCATGTGTAGCAGGTACAGTGAAATATTTTTTTTGCATACTGTCACCTCCATTTTGGTCGTCCCGTGAACCGATATCCCTCTCCACACCTGGCCCTCTTCAGCCCTTGTTCCCTTTGGTGGGGGGAGGGGGAGCGTGCCTTTCACAGCCAACCTTGAGGCTGCAGATGGTAAGAACCCCTCTATTTCTTATTACCAGGCCCTTTGTCCAGTGTCCTCCACCGTCGACGTCTCCTTCTATCCCCTTTCCAATTCCCAATCCACAGGGTGAGCAGAGGCCAAGCTCAGCGGCCTTCCTTCTCCGAGCGAGCGGAATCTGCAGTTGGGATACAGCCATGGCTCGCTGGGCCGAGCCCCAGGCTGTGGCCCGGCCTCCCGCAGCCCTCTGCACAATCGAGGCCCTGCACCAACCGTTTACCGGCCCTCGGACCGATACCCTCCACTCCGGTCCATGGGGCAGGCAGAGGCCGGACTCGGTGGCAACATTTCCAGGCTAGTTTCCGTTACTGCGGCAATGAGTCAGGCCTGTTGTCGGGAAGCAACGTTCTGCCATGTGGCCTGTCGGGATGTAACAATTTCATTAAAATCATTAATATAGATGACAAACAAAAGTGGACCCAGCACCGATCTTGATGCCACACCACCGTTTACAGGCCTCCAATCTGATTAGCACCATCTGCTACCAACTTCTGACTCCAAACAAGTCTATTTTGTATCCAATTGGACTCGCCCACCATGCAGCCCTTGTCAAAGGCCTTGCTAAAGTTTATGTAGACAATGTCTACTGACCTAGCTTCGTCAATCCTCATCTTCAAAAAACTAAATCAAATTTGAGACAATTTCCCATAGAGAAAGCCATGCTCACAATCCATAATCAGTACTTGCCTTTCCAAATGCTGACAGATCTAGTCCCTCATAATCCCCTCTAGTAACTTTCCCATCACTGATGTCAGGCTCACCAGCCTGCCATTCCATGGTTTCTCCTTGCAGTCCTTCTTAAATAAAGACACAACATTAACCATCATCCAGTCTACCAGTACCTTATCCATGGCTAAAGTTGATGCAAATACCTTTGCCAAGCAGTAATTTTTCCTTGGCGTCTAATGATGTCATTGGACAAACTTGATGTGACAATGGAAATGTATCCATCTTTATGTGCCTTAAGACAATGCTTCAACAGTCCTCTGCATACAGGTAAGCAATTTAAACATAAAACTAAAATTATTTGGAAAATAATTCAGTGCTTGCAGCTTGCATTTAACACAGTTATGCAGGAATGTTATCCAACATGTGTGCTTTCAGATTATATGTCCAAATCAACTAGACATTTTTCCAGTTTTCAATTGTTCCATTGCCTGATACTAATTGCAAACTATTTTGTTGACAGGAGCAAAGAATTGATTTCTTAGTGCACTACATAGTCTTGATAAGAGAGAATCATGTCCCAATGTTTCAAACATTGTCATTCCCTGTACAGTACCACATTGAAGTGTGTTGTCAATTGTGGACAACAATACCAGAAACAGGCCCTTCCGCCCAACTTGACCTAGGTCCAGTATTGATGGATCCCACATAGCCTCTGTTTGGGCACCAGCCATTTAAGCTGTGAATCCAGCTTCAAGCAGGTTCTGTAACCAGTAGACCTAATTGTAACCTATGATCACCACCTTTGCAATGGTTCCATCTGATTTCAATTTTGCTTAAAAAATCTAGGTCTCCTTAAAAATTGAATGGGGGATGGGAGTTGATGTATCAAATATGGGACAAGAAAGTTAACATTTAGAAAGGCCTCTAATTTATATGATCTCAGAGCAGTAAGTGCAAGGATGGTCTGCTTGAGTTCCACACCTAGATAACAAGAGGATAGTGGATCCATTCAGCAGCTCCCAGAAAGGGGAGGAATCAGAAATTAATTCCACTTCCTGTGCTGGCAAATAACTTTATCTGTTCAGTACAGAGAGAGACCCATTGAAACCGAGTCAGAAATCTTTTAAGATTTAAGAATTAGCTTTACCTGAGATAGCAGTTCAGGGACCCATGAGAAAAAAATGTCCAATAAACTTGTTTTAGTCTGCTGAGTGGGTGGATTCTAGCATTGACACCAGATACCCTCTCCCATCAGAGATGATCCATAGAAATATCAGCCCAGTTAAAATTATTTTCAGAGGGCAGTGTGCCATGCATAGGTGTGCACCATTATTTTTTTTATTCGATCTTTTTATGATTAGTATTTGACACCTGCTGAGATGGTATAAACAGCATCAGCAAAGGACATCTGACTGAGTTTACCTTTACTTTTACTTGCTGTCTGACTCTGAAATCAGGCAGGGGTTGTCAACGTAAAGTACGAAGGTATTCGGGCTATCATCTTTTCAAAAAGAAATGGCAATATTTACATGGCAATGCTTTCAAAATAGACCTCTCTGATAATCTCGATGATAAAATCACCATTCAATACAACTGGATTAAATTTGACATGTGACAAAAAGCATTTAAACATCTCAATGCCCTATAGGCCACAATCAGCATAAACATCCCTGCGATTCTCATAAACATAGTCAGAGCCTCATTCATTTGAAAATAAGAACACTCTCCAAACATATAAATCTCCAGGCTTACAATTGGTAGAGCAACTCTCCTGTTGAGTATTAAATTTAGTTTTTGTTTAAATGTTTAAAAGTTAATGTCAATACTAAAAATTGCCCATGAATTAGCAGTTTGTCTAAAAAGCCAGATTGCTTCAATAACGTCCTATAAGGAAGAAAAACTGCATCTTTATTCAGTTTGCCTGTAACTGGCTGCATTCATTGAGTCAGAGAGTCATAGACCATATAACAGTACAGCACAGGACAAGCACTTCTGCCCATGTCTGTGCCGAAAATGATGCCATTACCAACTCTCATCTGCCTGCACACATTCCATATCATTCCATTCCCTGCAGATCCATGTGGTTAACCAAAAATGCCCTCTTAAGTGCCACAATCGTATCTGCCTCCACCACTGCCCCTAGGCACGTTCTAGGCACTCATTACGCTCTGTATAAATATCTTGCTCCACACATCTCCTTTAAACATTTCTCCTCTCATCTTAAAACTATGCCCTCTGGTATTTGATAGTTCCATCCTGGAAATGAAGTTCTGACGGTCTACCCTATCTATGCCTCTCATAATTTTATACACTTCTACCATGTCTCCTCTCAACCTCCATTGTTTTGGAGAAAACGATTCACATCTTTCCAATTTCTACTTACAGCTAATACACAATGATCCAAGCATCATTCTAGTAAATCTCCTCTGTCCCCTTTGAAAACCTTTACATGCTTCCTCTGTTGGGGCACCAGAACTCCATGCAACACTGCAAAAGTAGCCTAACCAAAGTCCTGTAAAGCTGTATCATGAGTACCGGTTCTTATGCTCAATGCCCTGACCAATGGAGGAAAGCATACCAAGCTTTCTTTACCACTCTTTGTACTTTTACTGCCACTTTCAGGGAGTTAAGGACTTGAACCCCAAGATCCCTCTGTAAATCAATGCTGTTATGGATATTGCCATTAATTGTATTTTCCCCTTACATTCAATCTCCCAAAGGGCACCACTTCAAACTTGTTTGGATTAAACTCCATCTGCCATGTCTCCACCCATTTCTGCAGCTGATCTATAAACCGCTGTAAAGTCTGATCACGTTCCTCACTGTCTGCGACTCGAGCAATCTCGATGTCACCTGCAAACTTACTAACCAACTCCATGTACCTCTATGTCCAAGTAATTTATATATATATATATCACAAACAACAGAGGTCCCAGTACAGATCCTTGCAGAATTCCACAGGTCACAGTCCTGCAGCCTGAAAATTGTCCTTTCACCACAACCCTCCGTCTTATATCAGTAAGCCAGTCATGAATCCATATGACCAAGTCACTATTGATCTCATCCTCATATTTTGCATCGGCCTGCATGAGGGAGTTTAATGAATGCCTTAGAAAAATCCACGTGGATAACATCAACTGCTCTACCTTTATCGATTACCTTCATTACCACGTCAAAAAATTTGATCAAGTTAGCACGACATGGTCTGCTGGAAACAAAGCCATGCTGACTGTCCCTATTTAACAGATTATCTAACAAATAACATTAAATCCTATCTTGGAGAATACTTTCCAATAACTATTACTCCAATACCTCTTTGTAACCTGGAAGCCCTGGGGATTTATCATCTTAATGTTCTTCAAGAGCACCAACTCTTCCTTCTTAATCTCAAACTCACATATTAGTATTCGCCACACTGAGCTCACTGTCCTCCATGTTCTTTGCCTTGGTGAAAACAAATGCAAAATATTGATTTCATACCTCGCCTACATCTCCTGACTGCAAACAGAAATTCTTTCCTTTATCGTTGAGCCGTCCTACTGTTCATATTGACCAAATTAAAGACACTATAAAATGGAGAGTCCCTGCATTTGTCAGAATTGCTTAACCTTTGTCAGTGGAAAATTTCAGGCTGTGGATGGCGCCGGCCAGTCTGAGCCTCAGATTGATATGCAGGATGGTGAAAGATCCAGGTGTTCTCCCCTAATTGGTAATATGTATTAAAACTCTGCAAATAAACTTGAATGCATTGATATGATTGGATTGCTGCAAAGGAATTGTAAATAACGTAAATCATGTTGCAAGACAGATACCCTGCTGTTTGTTGATTGGCCAAAGTGTTAAGCCCTGTCAGAATCGTTTTGTGCTTCCTTTCAGAAGCTTCTGTAAGAAATATTGTTTAAGACTATCTGTAATTGGGTTGGGGAACTGTCAATAATGTATTGATGTAATCGATATGTATGATTGGATTGTTTGGGGACCACCCCTACGCAGTTCGGTCCCTCAAGGATCGTGGACCTATTGAAGAAAGCCCCATTTTGGATCAGTGTCGATCTTCTGGAAGGGAGCTTGGGACAGCGTGTCCTTTTGGGCAGTGTCTGTTTGCATGAGGCTGAAGGGCTTGGCCAGGCAGAGACAAGGCTCGAACCTGTGGTGGTTTAGGTATCGTATAGGGGAATTTGTGTTAATTCTAAAAATAAAGATTAGTTGGTCCAGTGCTTGGGTCAGTGTTTTTACTGAACTAGACTAGGGGGGTAAGCTTTACGAGCGTATTCACATTGGGGGCTCATCCGGGATCACAACAGACCCCCAAACGCAAGTTTGCGATTAAGGGTGTTGAGCTGTTCCAGATCGCAAGTGAAGAAATCGGCGTCACGGTGCGGTTTTCGCATCGGTTTTCCCCACTTCGCTAGGCGGAGCAGGCCGATCATTTGCAGACTTGGTAGTGGGGCATTTGTGCCTTTGGGGTTAGAGGCCCCCATTCTAGGGTTGGGTTCCAGTCCCTCTCCTTTGGGTTAAAGGCCCGTAAAACTTAACCTTAGTCAGTAGCTGCAGCGGCTGCTAAGAAAACTATTCCATTAAAAAAAAACCAAAAATACTAGAGGTTTGAGGCCTTGCCCAGATCGGATATCCTATTGACTGGATATTTAAAGATGAACTGGGTGTAGCAGTGCTAAGAGGCAAAGTACTGCTTCGTTGCTGGGAATTGGAAGTGCGCTCCAAAAATCGGCATCGACTGCCAGCGTGAAGAAATTACGCGCTGACACCTGGTGCCAAGCAGCTGGAAAGGAAGAAGCCTTTTTGATGGCGTGAGCCTATGTGGGTTCAAGTCCCCACCTGTGTGAGAGTAACTAGATCTCTGAAAGGACGGGGGAGGAGTCTCATAAAGGAATCGGGCACTCAGTGATTGAAGTATAGATTGGTCGAAAATTAATCAATTCGAGAATTTCATATCCGAGCAAATTTTGAATTCAAATTTGCGTACGTCGAATCTACGCACCAAAAAATAATTAGTCAGAGAAGAACGTTGAAATTTTTCGATTCAAATTTACTAATATCCAGAATCTCACATTGAGGTGCTGGACAATTGAATATGTGCACATTTCCTTTCAGATTAATCTGTGTATGATAATAAAATTTCGAAGTTGTGTATAAAGTGTATTAAAGATTGCCGTTATAGTAGTGTGTTTACTGTGTATTGCCTTTGATTTAAATGTCGAATGTTAGACACACTGTTGTAATAATAGTTTAAATCGGCTGTATAAAAATATAGTTTGATTGGGACTGTTATAATCGGTCCGAAGTGATTGTTCGGCGTGGGGTACGTGTCCTTCCGATCGCTGTGTCGGGGGAGGGATTGTTCCGTTGGCTGAGCACACCACGAGGAGGGATTAAAATATACTGTGATTTGCTTTTGGAATTGTACAGTTAACGAATGCGATATCATATGAATTATTGTGGTTTATATAGGAGTGTGGTTGTGCATGATAATAATAAGTGGTGTCATTTCTTGTCTGTGTACGGTTTTGTTTGCGTGTTTGGAGCTCATTTGCATGTGTTTGCATTGGACGGGGACGACTCACCGCTCGCTTAGGGCAGAGACAGCCGCATGAGCCACATGGAGCAGCTCGTGGAGCATAAGCTTCAGCGAGTCTTGCTTCATGAGGAGCAGTTTCGCAGAGGGAGTTCAGGCACTCCCTCCACAGTGCCTCATGCACTGGCCATTGTTTCCTCCTCATCCGAGGACAGCTTTGGCGACCAGAGCTGGGCTGGTCAAGAAGAGGGGCACTGGCTGAACAACATCGGGAGTATGCTTTGAGGTACAGGATCAGGAAGAGCTGCTGGGTGTGGCCGCAACGTGGTTTCACCACGAGCAAGATGGCTTTCAGTCTTAACTGATGGCCAGCCTACTACCTGTCTTTTCCAAAAAACCTCTCCAAGACAGGTAGCCATGAGGCGTTGGTTTCATCACGCCTCCCCTAAATTGCATTTACTCAAAGTGCCCGCCATTATTGGGGAATACATTGAGCAGCGCATTTAACCCAAATATCTCAAAATTGCATTTGATGCTCTAACGTCGGCTATCCATGTCCACCTGCTCATTCCAGAAGGGCAGGGTAGTATGGCAAAACACCTGACCCTACTGTTCAACTTCTCAAGGAAAGTCACAAACCTGCCCTCAATCTATGAAATTAACAGGACTGTGAGAACGCCGACCTCACAACCACAGATCCTGCTACCTGGCACTTACCAAACCAGTCCTAAAAAACTGGACGAAGTGTTCAAACTATTCGGCACAAGAGGGCAGAGTCTGGAATGAGCACCACACTAAACCAGACAGCAGTACCTCTACGCGTCCACCAGGGGCATCTACCTTATGGTACTGGTGAAAGCTCGGGGCCTGCATGCCAATCCCGTAAGCCTTTTAGGCCGGGGCCCACAGCAGGCCCCATGGAAAATGCGCCACCCCCCAACAAACAACGTCCATACAAGAACAAGGAACCAGAAACCAAAGAAAACAACAATGAAGACAGATAAGTATGGTTCCTACCATCACATAAAGGTGAAGGGTTGTACTAACAAGGGGTGGGTGAATCACGCCTGGTTAGGAAGCTATCACTCTTGGTAGTTATATACCAAAAAATATATTCAAGGGGAATAGAATTAATATCTTGCCACCAATTCAGCAAGCACCCCAAGGGGTCTACCCTCCCACGACGGTGAATGTTGCACCATCATTGATTAATCACTTGAGTGTTTCACCATGTATACCCACTTATGGGATTTGTAACTTCTACCATGGATCCAAGGATACTTTATGGTAGACATCGACCTTGAAGATGCATACTATTCAGTACCTTTTCATATAAGTTTTGGATATACCACAATTACCTGGATGGCGTAACCATGATGAGATTTCCATTTTCATTCATTGCACATCTCGCATGGGTATGTGACAAATAAACTTGATTTGAGTATTTTTTTTTTTTTTTTTTTTGTTTATTTTATTAGAAGTTAATACAGCACAAAACAGTACAGTGGCGCCTAATTTTAGGTGCCAACTATGTAATACCGTAATCCATTCTATGTACAACCTCTAGTTTTATGTTATAAGAAAAAAGTAAGCAGATCAAGAAAAAGAAAGCAATAGAAAGGGGAAAAAGTGGAAAAATAGATGGCAGAGAGTAGAAAAACGTGAAGTGTGTATATAAAAAATAAAAAAAGGAAGAGAGAAAGAGGAGAGTAGCAATAGAAGAGAAGGCCCCTTAAAAGAGAATTTTTCAAATCTGTATTCGGAGATGTAGATCTATCCGCGTCATGAACTGAAATCGGCAATCCTTACGGCACCGCTGCATCACATGATTCCAAAAAGTCGATGAAAGGAGACCAACTCTTTAAGAATTGGTCATATTTATCTATTAGTCGGAGTCTCATTTCTTCAAGGCGTGCTATGTCCATCATATTCCTAATCCACATTTTAACAGTTGGTGTGGTTGTACTTTTCCAAAATTTAAGTATCAATTTCTTTCCAATTATTAACCCATAATTAAAAAAAACATTTTGATCTTTATTTAAATTGGTATCTTCTCCTATTATTCCAAATATAATCCATTCCGTTTTGGGTTCTATTCTTGACTTGAAAATCTTTGTAAATATATCAAATATATCACTCCAAAATTTATTCAACTTTGTACATCCAACAAATGAGTGTGTTATATTAGCGTTTTGAAACAAACATTTATCGCATCTGGGAGAGACGTTTGGATAAAATTTGTTCAACCTCGTTTTTGAATAATATAGTCTATGTAATAATTTGAATTGAATTAAATTGTGTCTTGCATTAATAGAACAGTTATGTGTGTTCATCAAATATTTTTCCCATCTATCCTTCGAGATCTTTGTCATTAGCTCTTGTTCCCAATCTTCCCTTAATGCTTCTGTTGAGGGTGATTCTCTATTTAATATATTATTATAAAAGTATGATATTAATTTTTGTGAATCAGCCTTAATATTCATTGCTTCTTCTAAAGGATCTAAAAATATAGTTTGAAATCTATGTGTATGTTTCTTCATAAAGTCACATACCTGTATATATTTAAAATATTGATTATCCTTCAATTTAAATTTTAATTTTAATTGTTGAAATGATAACAGTTTGCCCACTTCATACATGTCCCCTACTTTCCTAATCCCCAGTCTATCCCATTGCTGATATGTGTTGTCGATGAGAGAAGGTTTGAATGCGGGGTTGTTCAGTAGTGGGGTTAGTACTGATAAATTATTTAATTTCAAGGATGCTTTTATTTGTTTCCAAATTCTTATTATATTGTGAATAATTGGGTTCTTCTTATATATTATACTATTCAATTTTATCGGTGAGAGCAGGATCGTTCCTATATCGTGCGGATAGCACTCCTCTTTCTCCATTCTTATCCACTCCAACTGCTGAGTGGAACTATCTAGCCAGTATATTATGTTCTTAATATGCACTGCCCAGTAGTATATATAAAGTTAGGTAATGATAAACCCCCCACTTCTTTAGATTTGCACAAATGCTTTCGTTGAATTCTATGTGTTCTGTAGTCCCATATAAAATTAGTGATAGTGGAAATCTATTTTTTGAAAAAATATTTTGGAATATATATTGGAATTGCTTGAAACAAATATATTAATTGTGGTAGGAAAGTCATTTTTATAGCGTTAATTCTGCCTATCAATGAGAGTGGAAGCGTTTTCCAAAATTTAATCGTATCATTCAGTTTATTTAATAGTGGTATAAAATTGGCACTAAATAATGATTTGTGTCTTCTCGTAATTTGAATACCCAGGTACTTAAATTTTTCTGTTGCAATTTTGAAGGGGAATTTTAGTAAGTGTCTCGAATCCTGTGGTTTTAAAGACATAATTTCGCTTTTATTCCAATTTATTCTGTATCCTGAAAAAGAGCCGAATTCCTCAATTAGTGTTAATAAGGTGGGTATACTCGTTTGTGTATTAGTAATATATAAAAGGATATCATCCGCGTATAATGAAATTTTATTCTTTGAGTCCTTGCTGTTATATCCGTGAATATTCGGGTGATTTCTAATCCTTTCGGCCAACGGTTCTATCATAAGGGCAAATAGCAATGGTGATAAGGCACACCCTTGCCTATTACCCCTTGATAGGTAAAATTTTGGAGATAGTGTATTGTTAGTTAATATTCTTGCCGTAGGTCTGTCATAAAGTAGTTTAATCCATCTGATAAAATTCTCTCCCATATTAAATTTTTGGAGTACCTTGTATAAATACTGCCATTCTACTTGATCAAATGCCTTCTCTGCATCCAACGTGACCACTGAGATATCTTCATTGTCCTTCTTATGAGAGTACATTATATTAAAAAGCCTTCTCAAATTATTAAATGATTGTCTTTTGGGTATAAATCCCGTTTGATCCGTATTTATTAAATTGTTAATATAATTATTTAGCCTTCTAGCTAGAATCTTTGCTAAAATTTTCTGATCCGTATTTAGAAGTGATATAGCTCTATAAGAACCAGGCTCTTCTAAATCTTTATCTTTTTTTGGTATAAGCGTTATTGTTGCTTCTGCTAGGGTTTCTGGTAGTTTATTTTCAGTATAAGCCTGCGTGTATAAATTAAATAATCTTGGTACAATAGACTCCTGAAATCTTTTATAAAATTCATTACTAAAGCCATCTGGTCCTGGGGTCTTCCCATTTTTCAATGAGTTTATTATTTGTTTTATTTCTTCACTAGTAATCCGTGCTCCTAATTGCTCTTGTTCTAAACTACCCAATTTTGGGAGCTTGCAATTATCTAAAAAATTTGTAATTTTACTTACATCTGTCTTTATTTTGGATGTGTATAAATTATGATAAAATTGGGCAAACCTCTTATTAATATCCTTAGGCAATGTTAGCAACTCACCATTGTCCGATTTAATTTTTGTAATAGTTTTTTCCTTTTCTCGTTGCTTCAGTTGCCTCGCAAGCAGTTTATGTGGCTTATCCCCAAATTCGAAGTGTGCTTGTTTTGTAATTTGGAATACTCTTATTACTCTAGCCGATAATATTCTATTGACTTTATATTTCAGTAAAGTTATCTTATTATGTTTATTTATGGTTGGGTCAGTTGCATTGTCCAGTTCTAGTAATTTTATCTTCTGTTCTATCCGCTGAAGTTCTCTTTTATTTTCCTTATTTTGAAAACTTTGGTAAGAGATTATGACACCACGAATATATGCCTTGAAGGTTTCCCATAATAGCGGTGCAGAAATACCCGGTGTGTCATTTGTTTCGAAAAAAAGTTTTGTTTGTTCTTTTATATACTCATAACCCTGCGGGTTATTTAATATGTGTACATTGAACCTCCAAAAAGGCTTTATACTCGGCATTCCCTCAATTTTAAGTATAAAAGTCAATGGTGAGTGATCAGAAATAATACTATTATGATATGATGGTTCATTCGTATACGGGATCAATTTTGTGTCCAGTAAGAAATAGTCAATTCGCGAATAAGTTTTGTGAACTGATGAATAAAATGAGTATTCCCTACCACTTGGATTTGCTATTCTCCAAACATCAGCTATGTTATTATTTTTTATATAAGTATTTAAAAATTCACAGGTCTTGGTTTTAACAAGACGCTTCCCTAGCTTTATTGATTTATCTAAATATGGATCTATAACACAATTGAAATCTCCCCCCATTATTATATTTTGAAAATTATGCTCTGCGATTAAATCTATTATTTTCCTAAAAAATTGTGGGTTATCAAAATTAGGCGCGTAAATATTTATCATAGTTAATGGTGTATTGTAAATTTCTCCTGTGACTATAACATATCTTCCCTCTTTATCAGATATGGAATTCTTTAATTTAAAAGGTATGCCCTTCCGAATTATAATGGCCGTGCCTCTTGCTTTAGAGGTGAATGAGGAGTAATAGGTTTGACCTATCCAATTTGCCCTTAATCTGATCTGAGTTTGTTGTTTCAAATGTGTCTCTTGTAGGAACGCAATATCCATATTTAATGATTTTAATTGTGCCAGAATTTTACCTCTTTTAATTGGCTCATTCGCACCTCTGATGTTCCAACTACAGAAGGTGAGACCTCCGGTATTTGTTCGACTATTATCTTGCATTGGCTATTATTACCAGACTGTATGCTTCATGTGATGCAGCCAAGTACCTCAGAGTCCCGAATCCAGAGTTGTCCTTCATAGTTTCTACAGTAGTTCTACATCTCCTGACATTATTAAACATAATTGAGGGGAAGAGAAAAACATAAAATAAAGTGTACATAAAAATGCTTAAATCCTGCAACACATAATTGTGAATAAACAAAAAAAGTGAATGTAATTTATCAAAAAAGCGATAAATTACAAAAAAGCCACCTAAGGTAGCTAAGTTTGTTTTAAAATTGACCTCCGTCGATGAAATTATGCACTGGGCCCTATCCCCCTGTTAGAATTTGACCCAACGTTAGTCGGTTCCCTCTAATTGTTACCAAACTTATCATATCAGGTCATCGCTGAGCAGTTTAAAATAGAATAAAATAAAAGGTAAGTTAGAAGATTTGGCTTAAAATAAAAATAATGATGGGTTAAAATACCTCATCAAAAATTACACTTTTCATTTACCTGTATGTTAGTTAATTCATTATTAGTATTTAGTAATTAAAATATATGTCTAACCTCCCCCACCCTTCTTGCTATATAGTTAATTGTGTTAGTATAGGACATTACGCCTTTAACGTTGGTTGAGTATATTGTGCGTAATTGGTTAATTAGTTAGTTAGTTATATATGTAAGTAATAGGTCATATAGTGTGAAACAGAAGCCTCTTATCATGGCCATTTCAAAAAGCAACAGTCTCATAGTTTTCCGTGCTTCAGAGATGATGTGCTTGCAGCCTTGAAAGTTCCTATGTGCTTTCAGTTCAGAAGATTAGTTCGGCCGTGTTATTAAATAGCACATTCTTTGCAGATAAGACTGTCTGGTAGTTGTCTGAAGGTTTCGAGTGGTTTAATTTGAACAGAAAAAAACGGTTTCTTGACAAATTGTCAATTAATCTGATCCTGATTGAATTTTGTTTAATATCTCCTTGGCGTATTTGCAGGCAGCGTCCGGGTCGGTGAATGAGCGTTGCTTGCCCTTAAAAGTAATTAGCATTTTTGCTGGATAGATCACGCCATAACGAACTTCAGAATGTCCATATAAAACACTGCTTGCAGTTTTAAACTCGCGTCTTTTTTCCAGAATTTCCCGAGGGTAATCCCTGTAGAATCTTACGATATTATCAGCGAATGTAAGATTTTCTCCATATTTTATCTTCTTTAATAGAGTTTCCACAGTTGAAATATCTAGAAACTTTACAATAATTTGCCTTGGTTTAGCATTATCGTGTTTTTGGAGGCGACCCACTCGATGAGCCAGATCTATCTTTGGTTTTTCAGGAAGTTTGAAAACATCTTTAAGTAGATTAGTAATGAAATCACGCATTTGAAGGCTGTGTTCCGCACCCTCTTTAATTCCTACAAGTCTCAGATTTTGTCTCCTAGCCCTGGCCTCTAAATCTTGACATTTCTCATTCAATTTATTCGTTAACTCCCAATTCGTATCGTGTTGTTTTTTCAGACCTGTTATCTCTTGGCTCATCTGTTCCATCTCACCCTCCATTTCTTCCATCAATCTTTCCGTGTCTGTTAATTGCTTTAGCAGAATGTCATGTTTGTTGTTATACTCTCTCCGCATACTTTCCATCTCTTTCGCTGTGTTGGACTCCAAATCTTTAAACTGCTGTTTCAGGGCTACATAAAGCTCTTTTACTTCGCCACAGCTCTTATCAATTTTCATAGAAAGATTGCCCTCCATAGTGGAGAAGTTATTCTGAATTGTAGAATTCATTTTGGCAAATTGCTGCTGAAGATCTTTACTAATTTCTTTAAGAATATTAGCTCTTACCGTTTCTTCCCAGCTTTTCATTTCTTTCTCCTTTGTATCACTTCTCGCAGCCATATCGCTTGTAGGTTGTTGAGGTTCCAGCTCCTCTTCCAAACTTTCAAACGAGAGTTCAGGGGTAGTTTCAAGCTCA